>NC_139219.1:336981311-337283811 GCF_055691185.1 Crinia signifera | reverse complement strand
TTAATTAGGTAAGTTTTTTAGGAAACCATTGAAGCACATTTTAGTGTTTGTACCAATGTGTTTCTTTGTTCTTTAATGGATGAACAGTTTTACTAAATCTCTTTTTTAACATAATAAAAAAGATAGAACTGAGCCAAAATATTAATCTCAGTTTTGTATTGGTTTAATCAACAAATAATTATAAAAAAACAAAGATAGCAGAGGATGGTTTCGATCCATCGACCTCTGGGTTATGGGGCCAGCACGCTTCCGCTGCGCCACTCTGCTAATCATATAAACAGCTTCAGCTCCTGAAAGCTTACCTCTTGACAAGAAAGTACCAATTTGTTTTTTTGTTCTTCAATGGAGGAAGAGTTTTACAAAAGATCTCCAGATGTTGGCCTTTTACACATATTTCAATAAATCATTTTTAGATCACTAATTTGATACAACTTTAGAGGGGTCTCTGTGGCACAATCGGTTAGCGCGTTCGGCTGTTAACCGAAAGGTTGGTGGTTCAATCCCACCCAGGGACGTAATCGACTTTTTGGTCACATTTTGGAGAACTAGATGTTGACAAGTTAAAACATTAAATCACCTCTTGTGGTATAGTGTTCCTGATCTTAAGTCACAGAAGCTCCTGAAAGTTTCACTCTTCATCAGAAAGTACCAATGTTTCTCCTTTGTTCTTCAGTAGATAAAGAATCTTACAAAAGCTCTTTAAAATAATGACTATTAAATCTATGTCTAGGAATTTTTTTATGGTACTAACTTGAATCTAGTCTTATTTTGTTGACTTGGAACAAACAGTCAGCACATTTGGTTTCTATCTCAAAGGTTTGTGGTTTAATCCCACCCAGGGATATTTTTGACCTTGTGATCATATTTTGAAGAACCTTAGGTAGACAAGTTAAAAAATAAAACCACCTCTTGTTATGCAGTATATCTAGACTTCTCTGATACAATTCCTCTTAAAAGTAGTTAATTAGGTAAGTTTTTAGGAAACTATTGAAGCACATTTTAGTGTTTGTACCAATGTGTTTCTTTGTTCTTAAATGGATGAACAGTTTTACTAAATCTCTTTTTTAACATAATAAAAAAGATAGAACTGAGCCAAAATATTAATCTCAGTTTTGTATTGGTTTAATCAACAAATAATTATAAAAAAACAAAGATAGCAGAGGATGGTTTCGATCCATCGACCTCTGGGTTATGGGCCCAGCACGCTTCCGCTGCGCCACTCTGCTAATCATATAAACGGCTTCAGCTCCTGAAAGCTTACCTCTTGACAAGAAAGTACCAATTTGTTTTTTTGTTCTTCAATGAAGGAAGAGTTTTACAAAAGATCTCCAGATGTTGGCCTTTTACACATATTTCAATAAATCATTTTTAGATCACTAATTTGATACAACTTTAGAGGGGTCTCTGTGGCGCGTTCGGCTGTTTACCGAAAGGTTGGTGGTTCAATACCACCCAGGGACGTAATCGACTTTTTGGTCACATTTTGGAGAACTAGATGTTGACAAGTTAAAACATTAAATCACCTCTTGTGGTATAGTGTTCCTGATCTTAAGTCACAGAAGCTCCTGAAAGCTTCACTCTTCATCAGAAAGTACCAATGTTTCTCCTCTGTTCTTCAGTAGATAAAGAATCTTACAAAAGCTCTTTAAAATAATGACTATTAAATCTATGTCTAGGAATTTTTTTATGGTACTAACTTGAATCTAGTCTTATTTTGTTGACTTGGAACAATCAGTCAGCACATTTGGTTTCTATCTCAAAGGTTTGTGGTTTAATCCCACCCAGGGATATTTTTGACCTTGTGATCATATTTTGAAGAACCTTAGGTAGACAAGTTAAAACATAAAACCACCTCTTGTTATGCAGTATATCTAGACTTCTCTGATACAATTCCTCTTAAAAGTAGTTAATTAGGTAAGTTTTTTAGGAAACCATTGAAGCACATTTTAGTGTTTGTACCAATGTGTTTCTTTGTTCTTTAATGGATGAACAGTTTTACTAAATCTCTTTTTTAACATAATAAAAAAGATAGAACTGAGCCAAAATATTAATCTCAGTTTTGTATTGGTTTAATCAACAAATAATTATAAAAAAACAAAGATAGCAGAGGATGGTTTCGATCCATCGACCTCTGGGTTATGGGCCCAGCACGCTTCCGCTGCGCCACTCTGCTAATCATATCAACAGCTTCAGCTCCTGAAAGCTTACCTCTTGACAAGAAAGTACCAATTTGTTTTTTTGTTCTTCAATGGAGGAAGAGTTTTACAAAAGATCTCCAGATGTTGGCCTTTTACACATATTTCAATAAATCATTTTTAGATCACTAATTTGATACTACTTTAGAGGGGTCTCTGTGGTGCAATCGGTTAGCGCGTTCGGCTGTTAACCGAAAGGTTGGTGGTTCAATCCCACCCACTGGACGTAATCGACTTTTTGGTCACATTTTGGAGAACTAGATGTTGACAAGTTAAAACATTAAATCACCTCTTGTGGTATAGTGTTCCTGATCTTAAGTCACAGAAGCTCCTGAAAGCTTCACTCTTCATCAGAAACTACCAATGTTTCTCCTCTGTTCTTCAGTAGATAAAGAATCTTACAAAAGCTCTTTAAAATAATGACTATTAAATCTATGTCTAGGAATTTTTTTATGGTACTAACTTGAATCTAGTCTTATTTTGTTGACTTGGAACAATCAGTCAGCACATTTGGATTCTATCTCAAAGGTTTGTGGTTTAATCCCACCAAGGGATATTTTTGACCTTGTGATCATATTTTGAAGAACCTTAGGTAGACAAGTTAAAACCACCTCTTGTTATGCAGTATAACACATAAAACCACCTCTTGTTATGCAGTATATCTAGACTTCTCTGATACAATTCCTCTTAAAAGTAGTTAATTAGGTAAGTTTTTAGGAAACCATTGAAGCACCTTTTAGTGTTTGTACCAATGTGTTTCTTTGTTCTTTAATGGATGAACAGTTTTACTAAATCTCTTTTTTAACATAATAAAAAAGAGAGAACTGAGCCAAAATATTAATCTCAGTTTTGTATTGGTTTAATCAACAAATAATTATAAAAAAACAAAGATAGCAGAGGATGGTTTCGATCCATCAACCTCTGGGTTATGGGCCCAGCACGCTTCTGCTGCGCCACTCTGCTAATCATATAAACAGCTTCAGCTCCTGAAAGCTTACCTCTTGACAGAAAGTACCAATTTGTTTTTTTGTTCTTCAATGGAGGAAGAGTTTTACAAAAGATCTCCAGATGTTGGCCTTTTACACATATTTCAATAAATCATTTTTAGATCACTAATTTGATACAACTTTAGAGGGGTCTCTGTGGCGCGTTCGGCTGTTAACCGAAAGGTTGGTGGTTCAATCCCACCCAGGGACGTAATCGACTTTTTGGTCACATTTTGGAGAACTAGATGTTGACAAGTTAAAACATTAAATCACCTCTTGTGGTATAGTGTTCCTGATCTTAAGTCACAGAAGCTCCTGAAAGCTTCACTCTTCATCAGAAAGTACCAATGTTTCTCCTCTGTTCTTCAGTAGATAAAGAATCTTACAAAAGCTCTTTAAAATAATGACTATTAAATCTATGTCTAGGAATTTTTTTATGGTACTAACTTGAATCTAGTCTTATTTTGTTGACTTGGAACAATCAGTCAGCACATTTGGTTTCTATCTCAAAGGTTTGTGGTTTAATCCCACCCAGGGATATTTTTGACCTTGTGATCATATTTTGAAGAACCTTAGGTAGACAAGTTAAAACATAAAACCACCTCTTGTTATGCAGTATATCTAGACTTCTCTGATACAATTCCTCTTAAAAGTAGTTAATTAGGTAAGTTTTTTAGGAAAACATTGAAGCACATTTTAGTGTTTGTACCAATGTGTTTCTTTGTTCTTTAATGGATGAACAGTTTTACTAAATCTCTTTTTTAACATAATAAAAAAGATAGAACTGAGCCAAAATATTAATCTCAGTTTTGTATTGGTTTAATCAACAAATAATTATAAAAAAAACAAAGATAGCAGACGATGGTTTCGATCCATAGACCTCTGGGTTATGGGCCCAGCACGCTTCCGCTGCGCCACTCTGCTAATCATATAAACCGCTTCAGCTCCTGAAAGCTTACCTCTTGACAAGAAAGTACCAATTTGTTTTTTTGTTCTTCAATGGAGGAAGAGTTTTACAAAAGATCTCCAGATGTTGGCCTTTTACACATATTTCAATAAATCATTTTTAGATCACTTATTTGATACAACTTTAGAGGGGTCTCTGTGGCGCGTTCGGCTGTTAACCGAAAGGTTGGTGGTTCAATCCCACCCAGGGACGTAATCGACTTTTTGGTCACATTTTGGAGAACTAGATGTTGACAAGTTAAAACATTAAATCACCTCTTGTGGTATAGTGTTCCTGATCTTAAGTCACAGAAGCTCCTGAAAGCTTCACTCTTCATCAGAAAGTACCAATGTTTCTCCTCTGTTCTTCAGTAGATAAAGAATCTTACAAAAGCTCTTTAAAATAATGACTATTAAATCTATGTCTAGGAATTTTTTTATGGTACTAACTTGAATCTTGTCTTATTTTGTTGACTTGGAACAATCAGTCAGCACATTTGGTTTCTATCTCAAAGGTTTGTGGTTTAATCCCACCCAGGGATATTTAAAGAATAAATCATTTTTAGATCACTAATTTGATACAACTTTAGAGGGGTCTCTGTGGCGCGTTCGGCTGTTAACCGAAAGGTTGGTGGTTCAATCCCACCCAGGGACGTAATCGACTTTTTGGTCACATTTTGGAGAACTAGATGTTGACAAGTTAAAACATTAAATCACCTCTTGTGGTATAGTGTTCCTGATCTTAAGTCACAGAAGCTCCTGAAAGCTTCACTCTTCATCAGAAAGTACCATTGTTTCTCCTCTGTTCTTCAGTAGATAAAGAATCTTACAAAAGCTCTTTAAAATAATGACTATTAAATCTATGTCTAGGAATTTTTTTATGGTACTAACTTGAATCTAGTCTTATTTTGTTGACTTGGAACAATCAGTCAGCACATTTGGTTTCTATCTCAAAGGTTTGTGGTTTAATCCCACCCAGGGATATTTAAAGAATAAATCATTTTTAGATCACTAATTTGATACAACTTTAGAGGGGTCTCTGTGGCGCGTTCGGCTGTTAACCGAAAGGTTGGTGGTTCAATCCCACCCAGGGACGTAATCGACTTTTTGGTCACATTTTGGAGAACTAGATGTTGACAAGTTAAAACATTAAATCACCTCTTGTGGTATAGTGTTCCTGATCTTAAGTCACAGAAGCTCCTGAAAGCTTCACTCTTCATCAGAAAGTACCAATGTTTCTCCACTGTTCTTCAGTAGATAAAGAATCTTACAAAAGCTCTTTAAAATAATGACTATTAAATCTATGTCTAGGAATTTTTTTATGGTACTAACTTGAATCTAGTCTTATTTTGTTGACTTGGAACAATCAGTCAGCACATTTGGTTTCTATCTCAAAGGTTTGTGGTTTAATCCCACCCTGGGATATTTTTGACCTTGTGATCATATTTTGAAGAACCTTAGGTAGACAAGTTAAAACATAAAACCACCTCTTGTTATGCAGTATATCTAGACTTCTCTGATACAATTCCTCTTAAAAGTAGTTAATTAGGTAAGTTTTTAGGAAACCATTGAAGCATATTTAATTGTTTGTACCAATGTGTTTCTTTGTTCTTTAATGGATGAACAGTTTTACTAAATCTCTTTTTTAACATAATAAAAAAGATAGAAATGAGCCAAAATATTAATCTCAGTTTTGTATTGGTTTAATCAACAAATAATTATAAAAAAAACAAAGATAGCAGAGGATGGTTTCGATCCATCGACCTCTGGGTTATGGGCCCAGCACGCTTCCGCTGCGCCACTCTGCTAATCATATAAACAGCTTCAGCTCCTGAAAGCTTACCTCTTGACAAGAAAGTACCAATTTGTTTTTTTGTTCTTCAATGGAGGAAGAGTTTTACAAAAGATCTCCAGATGTTGGCCTTTTACACATATTTCAATAAATCATTTTTAGATCACTAATTTGATACAACTTTAGAGGGGTCTCTGTGGCGCAATCGGTTAGCGCGTTCGGCTGTTAACCGAAAGGTTGGTGGTTCAATCCCACCCAGGGACGTAATCGACTTTTTGGTCACATTTTGGAGAACTAGATGTTGACAAGTTAAAACATTAAATCACCTCTTGTGGTATAGTGTTCCTTATCTTAAGTCACAGAAGCTCCTGAAAGCTTCAGTCTTCATCAGAAAGTACCAATGTTTCTCCTCTGTTCTTCAGTAGATAAAGAATCTTACAAAAGCTCTTTAAAATAATGACTATTAAATCTATGTCTAGGATTTTTTTATGGTACTAACTTGAATCTAGTCTTATTTTGTTGACTTGGAACAATCAGTCAGCACATTTGGTTTCTATCTCAAAGGTTTGTGGTTTAATCCCACCCAGGGATATTTTTGACCTTGTGATCATATTTTGAAGAACCTTAGGTAGACAAGTTAAAACATTAAACCACCTCTTGTTATGCAGTATATCTAGACTTCTCTGATACAATTCCTCTTAAAAGTAGTTAATTAGGTAAGTTTTTAGGAAACCATTGAAGCACATTTTAGTGTTTGTACCAATGTGTTTCTTTGTTCTTTAATGGATGAACAGTTTTACTAAATCTCTTTTTTAACATAATAAAAAAGATAGAACTGAGCCAAAATATTAATCTCAGTTTTGTATTGGTTTAATCAACAAATAATTATAAAAAAACAAAGATAGCAGAGGATAGTTTCGATCCATCGACCTCTGGGTTATGGGCCCAGCACGCTTCCGCTGCGCCACTCTGCTAATCATATAAACAGCTTCAGCTCCTGAAAGCTTACCTCTTGACAAGAAAGTACCAATTTGTTTTTTTGTTCTTCAATGGAGGAAGAGTTTTACAAAAGATCTCCAGATGTTGGCCTTTTACACATATTTCAATAAATCATTTTTAGATCACTAATTTGATACAACTTTAGAGGGGTCTCTGTGGCGCAATCGGTTAGCGCGTTCGGCTGTTAACCGAAAGGTTGGTGGTTCAATCCCACCCAGGGACGTAATTGACTTTTTGGTCACATTTTGGAGAACTAGATGTTGACAAGTTAAAACATTAAATCACCTCTTGTGGTATAGTGTTCCTGATCTTAAGTCACAGAAGCTCCTGAAAGCTTCACTCTTCATCAGAAAGTACCAATGTTTCTCCTCTGTTCTTCAGTAGATAAAGAATCTTACAAAAGCTCTTTAAAATAATGACTATTAAATCTATGTCTAGGAATTTTTTTTATGGTACTAACTTGAATCTAGTCTTATTTTGTTGACTTGGAACAATCAGTCAGCACATTTGGTTTCTATCTCAAAGGTTTGTGGTTTAATCCCACCCAGGGATATTTTTGACCTTGTGATCATATTTTGAAGAACCTTAGGTAGACAAGTTAAAACATAAAACCACCTCTTGTTATGCAGTATATCTAGACTTCTCTGATACAATTCCTCTTAAAAGTAGTTAATTAGGTAAGTTTTTAGGAAACCATTGAAGCACATTTTAGTGTTTGTACCAATGTGTTTCTTTGTTCTTTAATGGATGAACAGTTTTACTAAATCTCTTTTTAAACATAATAAAAAAGATAGAACTGAGCCAAAATATTAATCTCAGTTTTGTATTGGTTTAATTAACAAATAATTATAAAAAAAAAAAAGATAGCAGAGGATGGTTTCGATCCATCGACCTCTGGGTTATGGGCCCAGCACGCTTCCGCTGCGCCACTCTGCTAATCATATAAACAGCTTTAGCTCCCGAAAGCTTACCTCTTGACAAGAAAGTACCAATTTGTTTTTTGGTTCTTCAACGGAGGAAGAGTTTTACAAAAGATCTCCAGATGTTGGCATTTTACACATATTTCAATAAATCATTTTTAGATCACTAATTTGATACAACTTTAGAGGGGTCTCTGTGGCGCAATCGGTTAGTGCGTTCGGCTGTTAACCGAAAGGTTGGTGGTTCAATCCCACCCAGGGACGTAATCGACTTTTTGGTCACATTTTGGAGAACTAGATGTTGACAAGTTAAAACATTAAATCACCTCTTGTGGTATAGTGTTCCTGATCTTAAGTCACAGAAGCTCCTGAAAGCTGCACTCTTCATCAGAAAGTACCAATGTTTCTCCTCTGTTCTTCAGTAGATAAAGAATCTTACAAAAGCTCTTTAAAATAATGACTATTAAATCTATGTCTAGGAATTTTTTTATGGTACTTGTGAGGTTAGCAAACTGACCGTAAGACTGTAATTATGATATTTTATTAGGTGTAGTAATTAATGTACTATTTTAGTCCATCTGTACCCTCTTATTCTCCATAGATGTTTCTATCCCCCAAATCTGTGTGTATTTCCAGATCATATAGTATTAGGCTGTAGAACTCCACAGTAATTAATGTACATTTTAGGTCTCTTGTTCACTGCAGATGTTTCTATCCCCCATATCTGTGTGTACCATAGTATTAGATGCTGTTAAGCAAATATGGTCGGACAGGAAATACCCAGGAAAGAATTCACCAAAAGGTTATGTCCAATTACCATACTTTTGTTCCTGCTATCACAGGAGGGTGGTAGCTGAGGGACAATCTTCACAGGGGGTGATCCAATTCCCCCGCTATCAACAGGAAATGTTCACAGGGGGTAATCAGGACATAATGTAATCAGACTGTGTTTTGTATCTTGTGTTGACACTGCTCTGCATATCTCTGGCCCCTTCCAGACTTTCTGGGGCCTGACCCAGCAGGGGGGGGGGGGCAGCAGAAGTACCGGGGAGGGGGGATAAACCTGACTTGAATCCACCAATAGAGATTGAGTGCAAGCCCACTGATGGTATGGAGACGCGTGGGAATTTAGAAGTTTTTAAAATGACTGGCACACAAGCCAGAGAGAGAATTTGATGGACTGTCCTGGACTAAGAGGTTATGCTCTGTCTAGGTATCGTGTGGACTTATCTGCTATCACTGCTGTGTGGAATAAGTGATAGTTTCGTTATTTGGACTGTGATGCTACAAGGA
Source organism: Crinia signifera (assembly GCF_055691185.1). NCBI lineage: Eukaryota > Metazoa > Chordata > Amphibia > Anura > Myobatrachidae > Crinia > Crinia signifera. Next base: position 337,274,681 of record NC_139219.1, on the reverse strand, counting down.
CTTTGCTACCCGGATGTTTTTATGCTACCATTTGAATCTTTTTCCTGTCTTCATCTACATGTGTGTGCTGTGATAAAAATAAACCATATTTTGGTTTCATCTGCTCGGTGTCTGAGTGATTGAAGAACCCCGTATCTTCACATTTGGCGGCAGCGACAGTGGGATCATTCAGACACCAACCATCGAGCACAGAAAGCACAGAGAACAGAGGATCAGACCGTATGTAAGGAAACGGAAAATGCAATAAGGTGATGTTCAGCAAGTGAGCAGGTGTCATTCCTGTGGAAAGGGAAAATGTTTCCAAGGAAAGAAAATCCATGCCTCAAGACCCCTGAAGCAGAGGAGCTCAGGGATGGAGGTTCTTCAGTGTATCGGCAGGCTGGGAAGCCGGATCTGATATTTATTGTCAGAAAAATGCAGTATATCTGGGAGTACTGGGAAGAAGCTCAGCAGATGATCAGCGGGTGGAGAGTATCCAGCATACAGGACAAGTTGTGTTACCTGGGGGATGCATTCCTGCACTGTAAAGGTGAGGCCACCTCGTGGAATCTGCTGGGGGAGCCAGAGTTTGTAGAATTTACAGAGGAAGTGATTGCTACAGTTACCCAGATGCTACAAAGAGGAAAATATTCTGAGGCTGAAGGACAAGTCCAGAATAAATTGATGCCCCAGATAGAACCAGAGGAAAGGTCTAGAAGGGGGCTACTGCAATCTGGGCAGACAACCGAGGGGTCTGCCACGGAATTAATTGTTACCGCAAGAGAAGGGTCGTTGTCAGGGGGGCCCCTAACTGCCCTTGAAGAAATGAGTATGGAGGAGCTGATAGCAGAATGTCAGCTGCGAGGTATACCCATCCAATCCTGCACTCGCGGGGAAATCCTTCAGCAGATCCTTCATGATCAGGGAGATCCTACAAATGCATTTGCTGATTATCGGGCATGGATCCTCCATTTCGGTGCACAGTTGAGTGTGTGGGAACAATTGCAGTGTCTGGAGGAGTGCTTCGTGGTGGCAGAGGAAGAGGCGATTGATCGCGGGCTCCTGGATACCCCAGCATGGCAAGATCAGTGTCGCAGGGGGCGTGATGAAAGGCACCGTTTGCAACTGCTTCTCCCCCATCCTAGGGAGGAAGCTGCTCAGTGTTCTCTGCAGGGGGAGGTTATCCCCAACGTGAAGGAAGTGAGGCCTCTGAGCCAGGCACCCTGGGAGGAGCTGCACTACAGCTTCTCTTTTACTGAGGTGGGAGATGCAGAATTATTAACCTGCTGCCAGGGGATCTATGAGGACTGCGTCCAGGAGGAGATCACCGTGGTTAGAGGAGTATATGACAACATCCAGGCCACAAGCATACCAGTCGCAGATGATGTCGTGCTTCAGGCTGCCCAGCATATTCAGCTGGGGAACGTGGTTATCCTGGAGACTGAGGACTGCGCAGAGGAAGCGGCAGGTGAGACCCAGGCTTTTGAGGGGGTAGGACTGGCCGTGGACCAGCTTGCCCTGCAGCCACCAGCGGCATTGTTCCTGATGGAGGGTCCCTTCTCAGCCCTGGGCATTGAGACCAAATGCTATAGTGAAAATTGCCATGCCCCTAGTTTGGGTTTGAGGGAGGAAGGATGTGACAGAGTGGCGGAAGTGCCAGGGCCAGAGCTCCGATATTGGGCTGCCGTTTGGCAGATGTTCCTTGGGCAAGAGGGGAAGGTGGAAACTGCTCCCTGCCCCATTGTGCCAGAGGCAAAAATATTAGCACACCCTATAGGTGTGCCCGGTGTGAAAGTTTACGATGTTGCAGAGGGGGGGTACCCAACATTTGAGGATGGGGGATTGCTAACTCACTTGTTAGTTAACATGCATAACTTATATTGTGATATTGCCCTTGCTGCTTCTGCAAACCAGCCACCTTTTACAAGATGGGTTTGGTATGATGTCACTCTGTGGGACTCAGGTGGTAGATCCAAACCTCAGATTCTCTGCTCTGCATCCCACAACAGGTTGTTATTGGTTCCAGAACAACTTGGTACAGGAACTAAAATAGTAGGGGAAGGAATGTGAGGTTAGCAAACTGACCGTAAGACTGTAATTATGATATTTTATTAGGTGTAGTAATTAATGTACTATTTTAGTCCGTCTGTACCCTCTTATTCTCCATAGATGTTTCTATCCCCCAAGTCTGTGTGTATTTCCAGATCATATAGTATTAGGCTGTAGAACTCCACAGTAATTAATGTACATTTTAGGTCTCTTGTTCACTGCAGATGTTTCTATCCCCCATATCTGTGTGTACCATAGTATTAGATGCTGTTAAGCAAATATGGTCGGACAGGAAATACCCAGGAAAGAATTCACCAAAAGGTTATGTCCAATTACCATACTTTTGTTCCTGCTATCACAGGAGGGTGGTAGCTGAGGGACAATCTTCACAGGGGGTGATCCAATTCCCCTGCTATCAACAGGAAATGTTCACAGGGGGTAATCAGGACATAATGTAATCAGACTGTGTTTTGTATCTTGTGTTGACACTGCTCTGCATATCTCTGGCCCCTTCCAGACTTTCTGGGGCCTGACCCAGCAGGGGGGGGGGGGCAGCAGCAGTACCTGGGAGGGGGGATAAACCTGACTTGAATCCACCAATAGAGATTGAGTTCAAGCCCACTGATGGTATGGAGACGCGTGGGAATTTAGAAGTTTTTAAAATGACTGGCACACAAGCCAGAGAGAGAATTTGATGGACTGTCCTGGACTACGAGGTTATGCTCTGTCTAGGTATCGTGTGGACTTATCTGCTATCACTGCTGTGTGGAATAAGTGATAGTTTCGTTATTTGGACTGTGATGCTACAAGGACTTTGCTACCCGGATGTTTTTATGCTACCATTTGAATCTTTTTCCTGTCTTCATCTACATGTGTGTGCTGTGATAAAAATAAACCATATTTTGGTTTCATCTGCTCGGTGTCTGAGTGATTGAAGAACCCCGTATCTTCACAGTACTAACTTGAATCTAGTCTTATTTTGTTGACTTGGAACAATCAGTCAGCACATTTGGTTTCTATCTCAAAGGTTTGTGGTTTAATCCCACCCAGGGATATTTTTGACCGTGTGATCATATTTTGAAGAACCTTAGGTAGACAAGTTAAAACATAAAACCACCTCTTGTTATGCAGTATATCTAGACTTCTCTGATACAATTCCTCTTAAAAGTAGTTAATTACGTAAGTTTTTAGGAAACCATTGAAGCACATATTAGTGTTTGTACCAATGTGTTTCTTTGTTCTTTAATGGATGAACAGTTTTACTAAAACTCTTTTTTAACATAATAAAAAAGATAGAACTGAGCCAAAATATTAATCTCAGTTTTGTATTGGTTTAATCCACAAATAATTATAAAAATAACAAAGATAGCAGAGGATGGTTTCGATCCATCGACCTCTGGGCTATGGGCCCAGCACGCTTCCGCTGCGCCACTCTGCTAATCATATAAACAGCTTCAGCTCCTGAAAGCTTACCTCTTGACAAGAAAGTACCAATTTGTTTTTTTGTTCTTCAATGGAGGAAGAGTTTTACAAAAGATCTCCAGATGTTGGCCTTTTACACATATTTCAATAAATCATTTTTAGATCACTAATTTGATACAACTTTAGAGGGGTCTCTGTGGCGCGTTCGGCTGTTTACCGAAAGGTTGGTGGTTCAATACCACCCAGGGACGTAATCGACTTTTTGGTCACATTTTGGAGAACTAGATGTTGACAAGTTAAAACATTAAATCACCTCTTGTGGTATAGTGTTCCTGATCTTAAGTCACAGAAGCTCCTGAAAGCTTCACTCTTCATCAGAAAGTAACAATGTTTCTCCTCTGTTCTTCAGTAGATAAAGAATCTTACAAAAGCTCTTTAAAATAATGACTATTAAATCTATGTCTAGGAATTTTTTTATGGTACTAACTTGAATCTAGTCTTATTTTGTTGACTTGGAACAATCAGTCAGCACATTTGGTTTCTATCTCAAAGGTTTGTGGTTTAATCCCACCCAGGGATATTTTTGACCTTGTGATCATATTTTGAAGAACCTTAGGTAGACAAGTTAAAACATAAAACCACCTCTTGTTATGCAGTATATCTAGACTTCTCTGATACAATTCCTCTTAAAAGTAGTTAATTAGGTAAGTTTTTTAGGAAACCATTGAAGCACATTTTAGTGTTTGTACCAATGTGTTTCTTTGTTCTTTAATGGATGAACAGTTTTACTAAATCTCTTTTTTAACATAATAAAAAAGATAGAACTGAGCCAAAATATTAATCTCAGTTTTGTATTGGTTTAATCAACAAATAATTATAAAAAAACAAAGATAGCAGAGGATGGTTTCGATCCATCGACCTCTGGGTTATGGGCCCAGCACGCTTCCGCTGCGCCACTCTGCTAATCATATCAACAGCTTCAGCTCCTGAAAGCTTACCTCTTGACAAGAAAGTACCAATTTGTTTTTTTGTTCTTCAATGGAGGAAGAGTTTTACAAAAGATCTCCAGATGTTGGCCTTTTACACATATTTCAATAAATCATTTTTAGATCACTAATTTGATACTACTTTAGAGGGGTCTCTGTGGTGCAATCGGTTAGCGCGTTCGGCTGTTAACCGAAAGGTTGGTGGTTCAATCCCACCCAGTGGACGTAATCGACTTTTTGGTCACATTTTGGAGAACTAGATGTTGACAAGTTAAAACATTAAATCACCTCTTGTGGTATAGTGTTCCTGATCTTAAGTCACAGAAGCTCCTGAAAGCTTCACTCTTCATCAGAAACTACCAATGTTTCTCCTCTGTTCTTCAGTAGATAAAGAATCTTACAAAAGCTCTTTAAAATAATGACTATTAAATCTATGTCTAGGAATTTTTTTATGGTACTAACTTGAATCTAGTCTTATTTTGTTGACTTGGAACAATCAGTCAGCACATTTGGATTCTATCTCAAAGGTTTGTGGTTTAATCCCACCAAGGGATATTTTTGACCTTGTGATCATATTTTGAAGAACCTTAGGTAGACAAGTTAAAACCACCTCTTGTTATGCAGTATAACACATAAAACCACCTCTTGTTATGCAGTATATCTAGACTTCTCTGATACAATTCCTCTTAAAAGTAGTTAATTAGGTAAGTTTTTAGGAAACCATTGAAGCACCTTTTAGTGTTTGTACCAATGTGTTTCTTTGTTCTTTAATGGATGAACAGTTTTACTAAATCTCTTTTTTAACATAATAAAAAAGAGAGAACTGAGCCAAAATATTAATCTCAGTTTTGTATTGGTTTAATCAACAAATAATTATAAAAAAACAAAGATAGCAGAGTATGGTTTCGATCCATCGACCTCTGGGTTATGGGCCCAGCACGCTTCTGCTGCGCCACTCTGCTAATCATATAAACAGCTTCAGCTCCTGAAAGCTTAACTCTTGACAGAAAGTACCAATTTGTTTTTTTGTTCTTCAATGGAGGAAGAGTTTTACAAAAGATCTCCAGATGTTGGCCTTTTACACATATTTCAATAAATCATTTTTAGATCACTAATTTGATACAACTTTAGAGGGGTCTCTGTGGCGCGTTCGGCTGTTAACCGAAAGGTTGGTGGTTCAATCCCACCCAGGGACGTAATCGACTTTTTGGTCACATTTTGGAGAACTAGATGTTGACAAGTTAAAACATTAAATCACCTCTTGTGGTATAGTGTTCCTGATCTTAAGTCACAGAAGCTCCTGAAAGCTTCACTCTTCATCAGAAAGTACCAATGTTTCTCCTCTGTTCTTCAGTAGATAAAGAATCTTACAAAAGCTCTTTAAAATAATGACTATTAAATCTATGTCTAGGAATTTTTTTATGGTACTAACTTGAATCTAGTCTTATTTTGTTGACTTGGAACAATCAGTCAGCACATTTGGTTTCTATCTCAAAGGTTTGTGGTTTAATCCCACCCAGGGATATTTTTGACCTTGTGATCATATTTTGAAGAACCTTAGGTAGACAAGTTAAAACATAAAACCACCTCTTGTTATGCAGTATATCTAGACTTCTCTGATACAATTCCTCTTAAAAGTAGTTAATTAGGTAAGTTTTTTAGGAAAACATTGAAGCACATTTTAGTGTTTGTACCAATGTGTTTCTTTGTTCTTTAATGGATGAACAGTTTTACTAAATCTCTTTTTTAACATAATAAAAAAGATAGAACTGAGCCAAAATATTAATCTCAGTTTTGTATTGGTTTAATCAACAAATAATTATAAAAAAAACAAAGATAGCAGACGATGGTTTCGATCCATAGACCTCTGGGTTATGGGCCCAGCACGCTTCCGCTGCGCCACTCTGCTAATCATATAAACCGCTTCAGCTCCTGAAAGCTTACCTCTTGACAAGAAAGTACCAATTTGTTTTTTTGTTCTTCAATGGAGGAAGAGTTTTACAAAAGATCTCCAGATGTTGGCCTTTTACACATATTTCAATAAATCATTTTTAGATCACTTATTTGATACAACTTTAGAGGGGTCTCTGTGGCGCGTTCGGCTGTTAACCGAAAGGTTGGTGGTTCAATCCCACCCAGGGACGTAATCGACTTTTTGGTCACATTTTGGAGAACTAGATGTTGACAAGTTAAAACATTAAATCACCTCTTGTGGTATAGTGTTCCTGATCTTAAGTCACAGAAGCTCCTGAAAGCTTCACTCTTCATCAGAAAGTACCAATGTTTCTCCTCTGTTCTTCGGTAGATAAAGAATCTTACAAAAGCTCTTTAAAATAATGACTATTAAATCTATGTCTAGGAATTTTTTTATGGTACTAACTTGAATCTTGTCTTATTTTGTTGACTTGGAAGAATCAGTCAGCACATTTGGTTTCTATCTCAAAGGTTTGTGGTTTAATCCCACCCAGGGATATTTAAAGAATAAATCATTTTTAGATCACTAATTTGATACAACTTTAGAGGGGTCTCTGTGGCGCGTTCGGCTGTTAACCGAAAGGTTGGTGGTTCAATCCCACCCAGGGACGTAATCGACTTTTTGGTCACATTTTGGAGAACTAGATGTTGACAAGTTAAAACATTAAATCACCTCTTGTGGTATAGTGTTCCTGATCTTAAGTCACAGAAGCTCCTGAAAGCTTCACTCTTCATCAGAAAGTACCATTGTTTCTCCTCTGTTCTTCAGTAGATAAAGAATCTTACAAAAGCTCTTTAAAATAATGACTATTAAATCTATGTCTAGGAATTTTTTTATGGTACTAACTTGAATCTAGTCTTATTTTGTTGACTTGGAACAATCAGTCAGCACATTTGGTTTCTATCTCAAAGGTTTGTGGTTTAATCCCACCCAGGGATATTTAAAGAATAAATCATTTTTAGATCACTAATTTGATACAACTTTAGAGGGGTCTCTGTGGCGCGTTCGGCTGTTAACCGAAAGGTTGGTGGTTCAATCCCACCCAGGGACGTAATCGACTTTTTGGTCACATTTTGGAGAACTAGATGTTGACAAGTTAAAACATTAAATCACCTCTTGTGGTATAGTGTTCCTGATCTTAAGTCACAGAAGCTCCTGAAAGCTTCACTCTTCATCAGAAAGTACCAATGTTTCTCCACTGTTCTTCAGTAGATAAAGAATCTTACAAAAGCTCTTTAAAATAATGACTATTAAATCTATGTCTAGGAATTTTTTTATGGTACTAACTTGAATCTAGTCTTATTTTGTTGACTTGGAACAATCAGTCAGCACATTTGGTTTCTATCTCAAAGGTTTGTGGTTTAATCCCACCCTGGGATATTTTTGACCTTGTGATCATATTTTGAAGAACCTTAGGTAGACAAGTTAAAACATAAAACCACCTCTTGTTATGCAGTATATCTAGACTTCTCTGATACAATTCCTCTTAAAAGTAGTTAATTAGGTAAGTTTTTAGGAAACCATTGAAGCACATTTAAGTGTTTGTACCAATGTGTTTCTTTGTTCTTTAATGGATGAACAGTTTTACTAAATCTCTTTTTTAACATAATAAAAAAGATAGAACTGAGCCAAAATATTAATCTCAGTTTTGTATTGGTTTAATCAACAAATAATTATAAAAAAAACAAAGATAGCAGAGGATGGTTTCGATCCATCGACCTCTGGGTTATGGGCCCAGCACGCTTCCGCTGCGCCACTCTGCTAATCATATAAACAGCTTCAGCTCCTGAAAGCTTACCTCTTGACAAGAAAGTACCAATTTGTTTTTTTGTTCTTCAATGGAGGAAGAGTTTTACAAAAGATCTCCAGATGTTGGCCTTTTACACATATTTCAATAAATCATTTTTAGATCACTAATTTGATACAACTTTAGAGGGGTCTCTGTGGCGCAATCGGTTAGCGCGTTCGGCTGTTAACTGAAAGGTTGGTGGTTCAATCCCACCCAGGGACGTAATCGACTTTTTGGTCACATTTTGGAGAACTAGATGTTGACAAGTTAAAACATTAAATCACCTCTTGTGGTATAGTGTTCCTTATCTTAAGTCACAGAAGCTCCTGAAAGCTTCAGTCTTCATCAGAAAGTACCAATGTTTCTCCTCTGTTCTTCAGTAGATAAAGAATCTTACAAAAGCTCTTTAAAATAATGACTATTAAATCTATGTCTAGGATTTTTTTATGGTACTAACTTAAATCTAGTCTTATTTTGTTGACTTGGAACAATCAGTCAGCACATTTGGTTTCTATCTCAAAGGTTTGTGGTTTAATCCCACCCAGGGATATTTTTGACCTTGTGATCATATTTTGAAGAACCTTAGGTAGACAAGTTAAAACATAAAACCACCTCTTGTTATGCAGTATATCTAGACTTCTCTGATACAATTCCTCTTAAAAGTAGTTAATTAGGTAAGTTTTTAGGAAACCATTGAAGCACATTTTAGTGTTTGTACCAATGTGTTTCTTTGTTCTTTAATGGATGAACAGTTTTACTAAATCTCTTTTTTAACATAATAAAAAAGATAGAACTGAGCCAAAATATTAATCTCAGTTTTGTATTGGTTTAATCAACAAATAATTATAAAAAAACAAAGATAGCAGAGGATAGTTTCGATCCATCGACCTCTGGGTTATGGGCCCAGCACGCTTCCGCTGCGCCACTCTGCAAATCATATAAACAGCTTCAGCTCCTGAAAGCTTACCTCTTGACAAGAAAGTACCAATTTGTTTTTTTGTTCTTCAATGGAGGAAGAGTTTTACAAAAGATCTCCAGATGTTGGCCTTTTACACATATTTCAATAAATCATTTTTAGATCACTAATTTGATACAACTTTAGAGGGGTCTCTGTGGCGCAATCGGTTAGCGCGTTCGGCTGTTAACCGAAAGGTTGGTGGTTCAATCCCACCCAGGGACGTAATTGACTTTTTGGTCACATTTTGGAGAACTAGATGTTGACAAGTTAAAACATTAAATCACCTCTTGTGGTATAGTGTTCCTGATCTTAAGTCACAGAAGCTCCTGAAAGCTTCACTCTTCATCAGAAAGTACCAATGTTTCTCCTCTGTTCTTCAGTAGATAAAGAATCTTACAAAAGCTCTTTAAAATAATGACTATTAAATCTATGTCTAGGATTTTTTTTTATGGTACTAACTTGAATCTAGTCTTATTTTGTTGACTTGGAACAATCAGTCAGCACATTTGGTTTCTATCTCAAAGGTTTGTGGTTTAATCCCACCCAGGGATATTTTTGACCTTGTGATCATATTTTGAAGAACCTTAGGTAGACAAGTTAAAACATAAAACCACCTCTTGTTATGCAGTATATCTAGACTTCTCTGATACAATTCCTCTTAAAAGTAGTTAATTAGGTAAGTTTTTAGGAAACCATTGAAGCACATTTTAGTGTTTGTACCAATGTGTTTCTTTGTTCTTTAATGGATGAACAGTTTTACTAAATCTCTTTTTTAACATAATAAAAAAGATAGAACTGAGCCAAAATATTAATCTCAGTTTTGTATTGGTTTAATCAACTAATAATTATAAAAAAACAAAGATAGCAGAGGATGGTTTCGATCCATCGACCTCTGGGTTATGGGCCCAGCACGCTTCCGCTGCGCCACTCTGCTAATCATATAAACAGCTCCTGAAAGCATACCTCTTGACAAGAAAGTACCAATTTGTTCTTTTGTTCTTCAATGGAGGAAGAGTTTTACAAAAGATCTCCAGATGTTGGCCTTTTACACATATTTCAATAAATCATTTTTAGATCACTAATTTGATACAACTTTAGAGGGGTCTCTGTGGCGCAATCGGTTAGCGCGTTCGGCTGTTAACCGAAAGGTTGGTGGTTCAATCCCACCCAGGGACGTAATTGACTTTTTGGTCACATTTTGGAGAACTAGATGTTGACAAGTTAAAACATTAAATCACCTCTTGTGGTATAGTGTTCCTGATCTTAAGTCACAGAAGCTCCTGAAAGCTTCACTCTTCATCAGAAAGTACCAATGTTTCTCCTCTGTTCTTCAGTAGATAAAGAATCTTACAAAAGCTCTTTAAAATAATGACTATTAAATCTATGTCTAGGAATTTTTTTATGGTACTAACTTGAATCTAGTCTTATTTTGTTGACTTGGAACAATCAGTCAGCACATTTGGTTTCTATCTCAAAGGTTTGTGGTTTAATCCCACCCAGGGATATTTTTGACCTTGTGATCATATTTTGAAGAACCTTAGGTAGACAAGTTAAAACATAAAACCACCTCTTGTTATGCAGTATATCTAGACTTCTCTGATACAATTCCTCTTAAAAGTAGTTAATTAGGTAAGTTTTTAGGAAACCATTGAAGCACATTTTAGTGTTTGTACCAATGTGTTTCTTTGTTCTTTAATGGATGAACAGTTTTACTAAATCTCTTTTTTAACATAATAAAAAAGATAGAACTGAGCCAAAATATTAATCTCAGTTTTGTATTGGTTTAATCAACTAATAATTATAAAAAAACAAAGATAGCAGAGGATGGTTTCGATCCATCGACCTCTGGGTTATGGGCCCAGCACGCTTCCGCTGCGCCACTCTGCTAATCATATAAACAGCTTCAGCTCCTGAAAGCATACCTCTTGACAAGAAAGTACCAATTTGTTTTTTTGTTCTTCAATGGAGGAAGAGTTTTACAAAAGATCTCCAGATGTTGGCCTTTTACACATATTTCAATAAATCATTTTTAGATCACTAATTTGATACAACTTTAGAGGGGTCTCTGTGGCGCAATCGGTTAGCCCGTTCGGCTGTTAACCGAAAGGTTGGTGGTTCAATCCCACCCAGGGACGTAATAAACTTTTTGGTCACATTTTGGAGAACTAGATGTTGACAAGTTAAAACATTAACTCACCTCTTGTGGTATAGTGTTCCTGATCTTAAGTCACAGAAGCTCCTGAAAGCTTCACTCTTCATCAGAAAGTACCAATGTTTCTCCTCTGTTCTTCAGTAGATAAAGAATCTTACAAAAGCTCTTTAAAATAATAACTATTAAATCTATGTCTAGGAATTTTTTTATGGTACTAACTTGAATCTAGTCTTATTTTGTTGACTTGGAACAAACAGTCAGCACATTTGGTTTCTATCTCAAAGGTTTGTGGTTTAATCCCACCCAGGGATATTTTTGACCGTGTGATCATATTTTGAAGAACCTTAGGTAGACAAGTTAAAACATAAAACCACCTCTTGTTATGCAGTATATCTGGACTTCTCTGATACAATTCCTCTTAAAAGTAGTTAATTAGGTAAGTTTTTAGGAAACCATTGAAGCACATTTTAGTGTTTGTACCAATGTGTTTCTTTGTTCTTTAATGGATGAACAGTTTTACTAAATCTCTTTTTTAACATAATAAAAAAGATAGAACTGAGCCAAAATATTAATCTCAGTTTTGTATTGGTTTAATCAACAAATAATTATAAAAAAACAAAGATAGCAGAGGATGGTTTCGATCCATCGACCTCTGGGTTATGGGCCCAGCACGCTTCCGCTGCACCACTCTGCTAATCATATAAACAGCTTCAGCTCCTGAAAGCTTACCTCTTGACAAGAAAGTACCAATTTGTTTTTTTGTTCTTCAATGGAGGAAGAGTTTTACAAAAGATCTCCAGATGTTGGCCTTTTACACATATTTCAATAAATCATTTTTAGATCACTAATTTGATACAACTTTAGAGGGGTCTCTGTGGCGCAATCGGTTAGCGCGTTCGGCTGTTAACCGAAAGGTTGGTGGTTCAATCCCACCCAGGGACGTAATCGACTTTTTGGTCACATTTTGGAGAACTAGATGTTGACAAGTTAAAACATTAAATCACCTCTTGTGGTATAGTGTTCCTGATCTTAAGTCACAGAAGCTCCTGAAAGCTTCACTCTTCATCAGAAAGTACCAATGTTTCTCCTCTGTTCTTCAGTAGATAAAGAATCTTACAAAAGCTCTTTAAAAAAGCAGAGGATGGTTTCGATCCATCGACCTCTGGGTTATGGGCCCAGCACGCTTCCGCTGCACCACTCTGCTAATCATATAAACAGCTTCAGCTCCTGAAAGCTTACCTCTTGACACGAAAGTACCAATTTGTTTTTTTGTTCTTCAATGGAGGAAGATTTTTACAAAAGATCTCCAGATGTTGGCCTTTTACACATATTTCATTAAATCATTTTTAGATCACTAATTTGATACAACTTTAGAGGGGTCTCTGTGGCGCAATCGGTTAGCGCGTTCGGCTGTTAATCGAAAGGTTGGTGGTTCAATCCCACCCAGGGACGTAATCGACTTTTTGGTCACATTTTGGAGAACTAGATGTTGACAAGTTAAAACATTAAATCACCTCTTGTGGTATAGTGTTCCTGATCTTAAGTCACAGAAGCTCCTGAAAGCTTCACTCTTCATCAGAAAGTACCAATGTTTCTCCTCTGTTCTTCAGTAGATAAAGAATCTTACAAAAGCTCTTTAAAAAAGCAGAGGATGGTTTCGATCCATCGACCTCTGGGTTATGGGCCCAGCACGCTTCCGCTGCACCACTCTGCTAATCATATAAACAGCTTCAGCTCCTGAAAGCTTACCTCTTGACACGAAAGTACCAATTTGTTTTTTTGTTCTTCAATGGAGGAAGATTTTTACAAAAGATCTCCAGATGTTGGCCTTTTACACATATTTCAATAAATCATTTTTAGATCACTAATTTGATACAACTTTAGAGGGGTCTCTGTGGCGCAATCGGTTAGCGCGTTCGGCTGTTAACCGAAAGGTTGGTGGTTCAATCCCACCCAGGGACGTAATCGACTTTTTGGTCACATTTTGGAGAACTAGATGTTGACAAGTTAAAACATTAAATCACCTCTTGTGGTATAGTGTTCCTGATCTTAAGTCACAGAAGCTCCTGAAAGCTTCAGTCTTCATCAGAAAGTACCAATGTTTCTCCTCTGTTCTTCAGTAGATAAAGAATCTTACAAAAGCTCTTTAAAATAATGACTATTAAATCTATGTCTAGGAATTTTTTTATGGTACTAACTTGAATCTAGTCTTATTTTGTTGACTTGGAACAATCAGTCAGCACATTTGGTTTCTATCTCAAAGGTTTGTGGTTTAATCCCACCCAGGGATATTTTTGACCTTGTGATCATATTTTGAAGAACCTTAGGTAGACAAGTTAAAACATAAAACCACCTCTTGTTATGCAGTATATCTAGACTTCTCTGATACAATTCCTCTTAGAAGTAGTTAATTAGGTAAGTTTTTAGGAAACCATTGAAGCACATTTTAGTGTTTGTACCAATGTGTTTCTTTGTTCTTTAATGGATGAACAGTTTTACTAAATCTCTTTTTTAACATAATAAAAAAGATAGAACTGAGCCAAAATATTAATCTCAGTTTTGTATTGGTTTAATCAACTAATAATTATAAAAAAACAAAGATAGCAGAGGATGGTTTCGATCCATCGACCTCTGGGTTATGGGCCCAGCACGCTTCCGCTGCGCCACTCTGCTAATCATATAAACAGCTCCTGAAAGCATACCTCTTGACAAGAAAGTACCAATTTGTTCTTTTGTTCTTCAATGGAGGAAGAGTTTTACAAAAGATCTCCAGATGTTGGCCTTTTACACATATTTCAATAAATCATTTTTAGATCACTAATTTGATACAACTTTAGAGGGGTCTCTGTGGCGCAATCGGTTAGCGCGTTTGGCTGTTAACCGAAAGGTTGGTGGTTCAATCCCACCCAGGGACGTAATTGACTTTTTGGTCACATTTTGGAGAACTAGATGTTGACAAGTTAAAACATTAAATCACCTCTTGTGGTATAGTGTTCCTGATCTTAAGTCACAGAAGCTCCTGAAAGCTTCACTCTTCATCAGAAAGTACCAATGTTTCTCCTCTGTTCTTCAGTAGATAAAGAATCTTACAAAAGCTCTTTAAAATAATGACTATTAAATCTATGTCTAGGAATTTTTTTATGGTACTAACTTGAATCTAGTCTTATTTTGTTGACTTGGAACAATCAGTCAGCACATTTGGTTTCTATCTCAAAGGTTTGTGGTTTAATCCCACCCAGGGATATTTTTGACCTTGTGATCATATTTTGAAGAACCTTAGGTAGACAAGTTAAAACATAAAACCACCTCTTGTTATGCAGTATATCTAGACTTCTCTGATACAATTCCTCTTAAAAGTAGTTAATTAGGTAAGTTTTTAGGAAACCATTGAAGCACATTTTAGTGTTTGTACCAATGTGTTTCTTTGTTCTTTAATGGATGAACAGTTTTACTAAATCTCTTTTTTAACATAATAAAAAAGATAGAACTGAGCCAAAATATTAATCTCAGTTTTGTATTGGTTTAATCAACTAATAATTATAAAAAAACAAAGATAGCAGAGGATGGTTTCGATCCATCGACCTCTGGGTTATGGGCCCAGCACGCTTCCGCTGCGCCACTCTGCTAATCATATAAACAGCTTCAGCTCCTGAAAGCATACCTCTTGACAAGAAAGTACCAATTTGTTTTTTTGTTCTTCAATGGAGGAAGAGTTTTACAAAAGATCTCCAGATGTTGGCCTTTTACACATATTTCAATAAATCATTTTTAGATCACTAATTTGATACAACTTTAGAGGGGTCTCTGTGGCACAATCGGTTAGCCCGTTCGGCTGTTAACCGAAAGGTTGGTGGTTCAATCCCACCCAGGGACGTAATAAACTTTTTGGTCACATTTTGGAGAACTAGATGTTGACAAGTTAAAACATTAAATCACCTCTTGTGGTATAGTGTTCCTTATCTTAAGTCACAGAAGCTCCTGAAAGCTTTAGTCTTCATCAGAAAGTACCAATGTTTCTCCTCTGTTCTTCAGTAGATAAAGAATCTTACAAAAGCTCTTTAAAATAATGACTATTAAATCTATGTCTAGGATTTTTTTATGGTACTAACTTAAATCTAGTCTTATTTTGTTGACTTGGAACAATCAGTCAGCACATTTGGTTTCTATCTCAAAGGTTTGTGGTTTAATCCCACCCAGGGATATTTTTGACCTTGTGATCATATTTTGAAGAACCTTAGGTAGACAAGTTAAAACATAAAACCACCTCTTGTTATGCAGTATATCTAGACTTCTCTGATACAATTCCTCTTAAAAGTAGTTAATTAGGTAAGTTTTTAGGAAACCATTGAAGCACATTTTAGTGTTTGTACCAATGTGTTTCTTTGTTCTTTAATGGATGAACAGTTTTACTAAATCTCTTTTTTAACATAATAAAAAAGATAGAACTGAGCCAAAATATTAATCTCAGTTTTGTATTGGTTTAATCAACAAATAATTATAAAAAAACAAAGATAGCAGAGGATAGTTTCGATCCATCGACCTCTGGGTTATGGGCCCAGCACGCTTCCGCTGCGCCACTCTGCAAATCATATAAACAGCTTCAGCTCCTGAAAGCTTACCTCTTGACAAGAAAGTACCAATTTGTTTTTTTGTTCTTCAATGGAGGAAGAGTTTTACAAAAGATCTCCAGATGTTGGCCTTTTACACATATTTCAATAAATCATTTTTAGATCACTAATTTGATACAACTTTAGAGGGGTCTCTGTGGCGCAATCGGTTAGCGCGTTCGGCTGTTAACCGAAAGGTTGGTGGTTCAATCCCACCCAGGGACGTAATCGACTTTTTGGTCACATTTTGGAGAACTAGATGTTGACAAGTTAAAACATTAAATCACCTCTTGTGGTATAGTGTTCCTGATCTTAAGTCACAGAAGCTCCTGAAAGCTTCACTCTTCATCAGAAAGTACCAATGTTTCTCCTCTGTTCTTCAGTAGATAAAGAATCTTACAAAAGCTCTTTAAAAAAGCAGAGGATGGTTTCGATCCATCGACCTCTGGGTTATGGGCCCAGCACGCTTCCGCTGCACCACTCTGCTAATCATATAAACAGCTTCAGCTCCTGAAAGCTTACCTCTTGACACGAAAGTACCAATTTTTTTTTTTGTTCTTCAATGGAGGAAGATTTTTACAAAAGATCTCCAGATGTTGGCCTTTTACACATATTTCATTAAATCATTTTTAGATCACTAATTTGATACAACTTTAGAGGGGTCTCTGTGGCGCAATCGGTTAGCGCGTTCGGCTGTTAACCAAAAGGTTGGTGGTTCAATCCCACCCAGGGACGTAATCGACTTTTTGGTCACATTTTGGAGAACTAGATGTTGACAAGTTAAAACATTAAATCACCTCTTGTGGTATAGTGTTCCTGATCTTAAGTCACAGAAGCTCCTGAAAGCTTCACTCTTCATCAGAAAGTACCAATGTTTCTCCTCTGTTCTTCAGTAGATAAAGAATCTTACAAAAGCTCTTTAAAAAAGCAGAGGATGGTTTCGATCCATCGACCTCTGGGTTATGGGCCCAGCACGCTTCCGCTGCACCACTCTGCTAATCATATAAACAGCTTCAGCTCCTGAAAGCTTACCTCTTGACACGAAAGTACCAATTTGTTTTTTTGTTCTTCAATGGAGGAAGATTTTTACAAAAGATCTCAAGATGTTGGCCTTTTACACATATTTCATTAAATCATTTTTAGATCACTAATTTGATACAACTTTAGAGGGGTCTCTGTGGCGCAATCGGTTAGCGCGTTCGGCTGTTAACCGAAAGGTTGGTGGTTCAATCCCACCCAGGGACGTAATCGACTTTTTGGTCACATTTTGGAGAACTAGATGTTGACAAGTTAAAACATTAAATCACCTCTTGTGGTATAGTGTTCCTGATCTTAAGTCACAGAAGCTCCTGAAAGCTTCAGTCTTCATCAGAAAGTACCAATGTTTCTCCTCTGTTCTTCAGTAGATAAAGAATCTTACAAAAGCTCTTTAAAATAATGACTATTAAATCTATGTCTAGGAATTTTTTTATGGTACTAACTTGAATCTAGTCTTATTTTGTTGACTTGGAACAATCAGTCAGCACATTTGGTTTCTATCTCAAAGGTTTGTGGTTTAATCCCACCCAGGGATATTTTTGACCTTGTGATCATATTTTGAAGAACCTTAGGTAGACAAGTTAAAACATAAAACCACCTCTTGTTATGCAGTATATCTAGACTTCTCTGATACAATTCCTCTTAAAAGTAGTTAATTAGGTAAGTTTTTAGGAAACCATTGAAGCACATTTTAGTGTTTGTACCAATGTGTTTCTTTGTTCTTTAATGGATGAACAGTTTTACTAAATCTCTTTTTTAACATAATAAAAAAGATAGAACTGAGCCAAAATATTAATCTCAGTTTTGTATTGGTTTAATCAACAAATAATTATAAAAAAACAAAGATAGCAGAGGATGGTTTCGATCCATCGACCTCTGGGTTAAGGGCCCAGCACGCTTCCGCTGCGCCACTCTGCTAATCATATAAACAGCTTCAGCTCCTGAAAGCTTACCTCTTGACAAGAAAGTACCAATTTGTTTTTTTGTTCTTCAATGGAGGAAGAGTTTTACAAAAGATCTCCAGATGTTGGCCTTTTACACATATTTCAATAAATCATTTTTAGATCACTAATTTGATACAACTTTAGAGGGGTCTCTGTGGCGCAATCGGTTAGCGCGTTCGGCTGTTAATCGAAAGGTTGGTGGTTCAATCCCACCCAGGGACGTAATCGACTTTTTGGTCACATTTTGGAGAACTAGATGTTGACAAGTTAAAACATTAAATCACCTCTTGTGGTATAGTGTTCCTGATCTTAAGTCACAGAAGCTCCTGAAAGCTTCACTCTTCATCAGAAAGTACCAATGTTTCTCCTCTGTTCTTCAGTAGATAAAGAATCTTACAAAAGCTCTTTAAAAAAGCAGAGGATGGTTTCGATCCATCGACCTCTGGGTTATGGGCCCAGCACGCTTCCGCTGCACCACTCTGCTAATCATATAAACAGCTTCAGCTCCTGAAAGCTTACCTCTTGACACGAAAGTACCAATTTGTTTTTTTGTTCTTCAATGGAGGAAGATTTTTACAAAAGATCTCCAGATGTTGGCCTTTTACACATATTTCAATAAATCATTTTTAGATCACTAATTTGATACAACTTTAGAGGGGTCTCTGTGGCGCAATCGGTTAGCGCGTTCGGCTGTTAACCGAAAGGTTGGTGGTTCAATCCTACCCAGGGACGTAATTGACTTTTTGGTCACATTTTGGAGAACTAGATGTTGACAAGTTAAAACATTAAATCACCTCTTGTGGTATAGTGTTCCTGATCTTAAGTCACAGAAGCTCCTGAAAGCTTCACTCTTCATCAGAAAGTACCAATGTTTCTCCTCTGTTCTTCAGTAGATAAAGAATCTTACAAAAGCTCTTTAAAATAATGACTATTAAATCTATGTCTAGGAATTTTTTTATGGTACTAACTTGAATCTAGTCTTATTTTGTTGACTTGGAACAATCAGTCAGCACATTTGGTTTCTATCTCAAAGGTTTGTGGTTTAATCCCACCCAGGGATATTTTTGACCTTGTGATCATATTTTGAAGAACCTTAGGTAGACAAGTTAAAACATAAAACCACCTCTTGTTATGCAGTATATCTAGACTTCTCTGATACAATTCCTCTTAGAAGTAGTTAATTAGGTAAGTTTTTAGGAAACCATTGAAGCACATTTTAGTGTTTGTACCAATGTGTTTCTTTGTTCTTTAATGGATGAACAGTTTTACTAAATCTCTTTTTTAACATAATAAAAAAGATAGAACTGAGCCAAAATATTAATCTCAGTTTTGTATTGGTTTAATCAACTAATAATTATAAAAAAACAAAGATAGCAGAGGATGGTTTCGATCCATCGACCTCTGGGTTATGGGCCCAGCACGCTTCCGCTGCGCCACTCTGCTAATCATATAAACAGCTCCTGAAAGCATACCTCTTGACAAGAAAGTACCAATTTGTTCTTTTGTTCTTCAATGGAGGAAGAGTTTTACAAAAGATCTCCAGATGTTGGCCTTTTACACATATTTCAATAAATCATTTTTAGATCACTAATTTGATACAACTTTAGAGGGGTCTCTGTGGCACAATCGGTTAGCCCGTTCGGCTGTTAACCGAAAGGTTGGTGGTTCAATCCCACCCAGGGACGTAATAAACTTTTTGGTCACATTTTGGAGAACTAGATGTTGACAAGTTAAAACATTAACTCACCTCTTGTGGTATAGTGTTCCTGATCTTAAGTCACAGAAGCTCCTGAAAGCTTCACTCTTCATCAGAAAGTACCAATGTTTCTCCTCTGTTCTTCAGTAGATAAAGAATCTTACAAAAGCTCTTTAAAATAATAACTATTAAATCTATGTCTAGGAATTTTTTTATGGTACTAACTTGAATCTAGTCTTATTTTGTTGACTTGGAACAAACAGTCAGCACATTTGGTTTCTATCTCAAAGGTTTGTGGTTTAATCCCACCCAGGGATATTTTTGACCGTGTGATCATATTTTGAAGAACCTTAGGTAGACAAGTTAAAACATAAAACCACCTCTTGTTATGCAGTATATCTGGACTTCTCTGATACAATTCCTCTTAAAAGTAGTTAATTAGGTAAGTTTTTAGGAAACCATTGAAGCACATTTTAGTGTTTGTACCAATGTGTTTCTTTGTTCTTTAATGGATGAACAGTTTTACTAAATCTCTTTTTTAACATAATAAAAAAGATAGAACTGAGCCAAAATATTAATCTCAGTTTTGTATTGGTTTAATCAACAAATAATTATAAAAAAACAAAGATAGCAGAGGATGGTTTCGATCCATCGACCTCTGGGTTATGGGCCCAGCACGCTTCCGCTGCGCCACTCTGCTAATCATATAAACAGCTTCAGCTCCTGAAAGCTTACCTCTTGACAAGAAAGTACCAATTTGTTTTTTTGTTCTTCAATGGAGGAAGAGTTTTACAAAAGATCTCCAGATGTTGGCCTTTTACACATATTTCAATAAATCATTTTTAGATCACTAATTTGATACAACTTTAGAGGGGTCTTTGTGGCGCAATCGGTTAGCGCGTTTGGCTGTTAACCGAAAGGTTGGTGGTTCAATCCCACCCAGGGACGTAATCGACTTTTTGGTCACATTTTGGAGAACTAGATGTTGACAAGTTAAAACATTAAATCACCTCTTGTGGTATAGTGTTCCTGATCTTAAGTCACAGAAGCTCCTGAAAGCTTCACTCTTCATCAGAAAGTACCAATGTTTCTCCTCTGTTCTTCAGTAGATAAAGAATCTTACAAAAGCTCTTTAAAATAATGACTATTAAATCTATGTCTAGGAATTTTTTTATGGTACTAACTTAAATCTAGTCTTATTTTGTTGACTTGTAATTATAAAAAAACAAAGATAGCAGAGGATGGTTTCGATCCATCGACCTCTGGGTTATGGGCCCAGCACGCTTCCGCTGCGCCACTCTGCTAATCATATAAACAGCTTCAGCTCCTGAAAGCTTACCTCTTGACAAGAAAGTACCAATTTGTTTTTTTGTTCTTCAATGGAGGAAGAGTTTTACAAAAGATCTCCAGATGTTGGCCTTTTACACATATTTCAATAAATCATTTTTAGATCACTAATTTGATACAAGTTTAGAGGGGTCTCTGTGGCGCAATCGGTTAGCGTGTTCGGCTGTTAACCGAAAGGTTGGTGGTTCAATCCCACCCAGGGACGTAATTGACTTTTTGGTCACATTTTGGAGAACTAGATGTTGACAAGTTAAAACATTAAATCACCTCTTGTGGTATAGTGTTCCTGATCTTAAGTCACAGAAGCTCCTGAAAGCTTCAGTCTTCATCAGAAAGTACCAATGTTTCTCCTCTGTTCTTCAGTAGATAAAGAATCTTACAAAAGCTCTTTAAAATAATGACTATTAAATCTATGTCTAGGAATTTTTTTATGGTACTAACTTGAATCTAGTCTTATTTTGTTGACTTGGAACAATCAGTCAGCACATTTGGTTTCTATCTCAAAGGTTTGTGGTTTAATCCCACCCAGGGATATTTTTGACCTTGTGATCATATTTTGAAGAACCTTAGGTAGACAAGTTAAAACATAAAACCACCTCTTGTTATGCAGTATATCTGGACTTCTCTGATACAATTCCTCTTAAAAGTAGTTAATTAGGTAAGTTTTTAGGAAACCATTGAAGCACATTTTAGTGTTTGTACCAATGTGTTTCTTTGTTCTTTAATGGATGAACAGTTTTACTAAATCTCTTTTTTAACATAATAAAAAAGATAGAACTGAGCCAAAATATTAATCTCAGTTTTGTATTGGTTTAATCAACAAATAATTATAAAAAAACAAAGATAGCAGAGGATGGTTTCGATCCATCGAACTCTGGGTTATGGGCCCAGCACGCTTCCGCTGCGCCACTCTGCTAATCATATAAACAGCTTCAGCTCCTGAAAGCTTACCTCTTGACAAGAAAGTACCAATTTGTTTTTTTGTTCTTCAATGGAGGAAGAGTTTTACAAAAGATCTCCAGATGTTGGCCTTTTACACATATTTCAATAAATCATTTTTAGATCACTAATTTGATACAACTTTAGAGGGGTCTCTGTGGCGCAATCGGTTAGCGCGTTCGGCTGTTAACCGAAAGGTTGGTGGTTCAATCCCACCCAGGGACGTAATCGACTTTTTGGTCACATTTTGGAGAACTAGATGTTGACAAGTTAAAACATTAAATCACCTCTTGTGGTATAGTGTTCCTGATCTTAAGTCACAGAAGCTCCTGAAAGCTTCACTCTTCATCAGAAAGTACCAATGTTTCTCCTCTGTTCTTCAGTAGATAAAGAATCTTACAAAAGCTCTTTAAAATAATGACTATTAAATCTATGTCTAGGAATTTTTTTATGGTACTAACTTGAATCTAGTCTTATTTTGTTGACTTGGAACAATCAGTCAGCACATTTGGTTTCTATCTCAAAGGTTTGTGGTTTAATCCCACCCAGGGATATTTTTGACCTTGTGATCATATTTTGAAGAACCTTAGGTAGACAAGTTAAAACATAAAACCACCTCTTGTTATGCAGTATATCTGGACTTCTCTGATACAATTCCTCTTAAAAGTAGTTAATTAGGTAAGTTTTTAGGAAACCATTGAAGCACATTTTAGTGTTTGTACCAATGTGTTTCTTTGTTCTTTAATGGATGAACAGTTTTACTAAATCTCTTTTTTAACATAATAAAAAAGATAGAACTGAGCCAAAATATTAATCTCAGTTTTGTATTGGTTTAATCAACAAATAATTATAAAAAAACAAAGATAGCAGAGGATGGTTTCGATCCATCGACCTCTGGGTTATGGGCCCAGCACGCTTCCGCTGCGCCACTCTGCTAACCATATAAACAGCTTCAGCTCCTGAAAGCTTACCTCTTGACAAGAAAGTACCAATTTGTTTTTTTGTTCTTCAATGGAGGAAGAGTTTTACAAAAGATCTCCAGATGTTGGCCTTTTACACATATTTCAATAAATCATTTTTAGATCACTAATTTGATACAACTTTAGAGGGGTCTCTGTGGCGCAATCGGTTAGCGCGTTCGGCTGTTAACCGAAAGGTTGGTGGTTCAATCCCACCCAGGGACGTAATCGACTTTTTGGTCACATTTTGGAGAACTAGATGTTGACAAGTTAAAACATTAAATCACCTCTTGTGGTATAGTGTTCCTGATCTTAAGTCACAGAAGCTCCTGAAAGCTTCACTCTTCATCAGAAAGTACCAATGTTTCTCCTCTGTTCTTCAGTAGATAAAGAATCTTACAAAAGCTCTTTAAAATAATGACTATTAAATCTATGTCTAGGAATTTTTTTATGGTACTAACTTGAATCTAGTCTTATTTTGTTGACTTGGAATTATAAAAAAACAAAGATAGCAGAGGATGGTTTCGATCCATCGACCTCTGGGTTATGGGCCCAGCACGCTTCCGCTGCGCCACTCTGCTAATCATATAAACAGCTTCAGCTCCTGAAAGCATACCTCTTGACAAGAAAGTACCAATTTGTTCTTTTGTTCTTCAATGGAGGAAGAGTTTTACAAAAGATCTCCAGATGTTGGCCTTTTACACATATTTCAATAAATCATTTTTAGATCACTAATTTGATACAACTTTAGAGGGGTCTCTGTGGCGCAATCGGTTAGCGCGTTCGGCTGTTAACCGAAAGGTTGGTGGTTCAATCCCACCCAGGGACGTAATCGACTTTTTGGTCACATTTTGGAGAACTAGATGTTGACAAGTTAAAACATTAAATCACCTCTTGTGGTATAGTGTTCCTGATCTTAAGTCACAGAAGCTCCTGAAAGCTTCACTCTTCATCAGAAAGTACCAATGTTTCTCCTCTGTTCTTCAGTAGATAAAGAATCTTACAAAAGCTCTTTAAAAAAGCAGAGGATGGTTTCGATCCATCGACCTCTGGGTTATGGGCCCAGCACGCTTCCGCTGCGCCACTCTGCTAACCATATAAACAGCTTCAGCTCCTGAAAGCTTACCTCTTGACAAGAAAGTACCAATTTGTTTTTTTGTTCTTCAATGGAGGAAGAGTTTTACAAAAGATCTCCAGATGTTGGCCTTTTACACATATTTCAATAAATCATTTTTAGCTCCTGAAAGCTTCACTCTTCATCAGAAAGTACCAATGTTTCTCCTCTGTTCTTCAGTAGATAAAGAATCTTTTTAGATCACTAATTTGATACAACTTTAGAGGGGTCTCTGTGGCGCAATCGGTTAGCGCGTTTGGCTGTTAACCGAAAGGTTGGTGGTTCAATCCCACCCAGGGACGTAATTGACTTTTTGGTCACATTTTGGAGAACTAGATGTTGACAAGTTAAAACATTAAATCACCTCTTGTGGTATAGTGTTCCTGATCTTAAGTCACAGAAGCTCCTGAAAGCTTCACTCTTCATCAGAAAGTACCAATGTTTCTCCTCTGTTCTTCAGTAGATAAAGAATCTTACAAAAGCTCTTTAAAATAATGACTATTAAATCTATGTCTAGGAATTTTTTTATGGTACTAACTTGAATCTAGTCTTATTTTGTTGACTTGGAACAATCAGTCAGCACATTTGGTTTCTATCTCAAAGGTTTGTGGTTTAATCCCACCCAGGGATATTTTTGACCTTGTGATCATATTTTGAAGAACCTTAGGTAGACAAGTTAAAACATAAAACCTCCTCTTGTTATGCAGTATATCTAGACTTCTCTGATACAATTCCTCTTAAAAGTAGTTAATTAGGTAAGTTTTTAGGAAACCATTGAAGCACATTTTAGTGTTTGTACCAATGTGTTTCTTTGTTCTTTAATGGATGAACAGTTTTACTAAATCTCTTTTTTAACATAATAAAAAAGATAGAACTGAGCCAAAATATTAATCTCAGTTTTGTATTGGTTTAATCAACTAATAATTATAAAAAAACAAAGATAGCAGAGGATGGTTTCGATCCATCGACCTCTGGGTTATGGGCCCAGCACGCTTCCGCTGCGCCACTCTGCTAATCATATAAACAGCTTCAGCTCCTGAAAGCATACCTCTTGACAAGAAAGTACCAATTTGTTTTTTTGTTCTTCAATGGAGGAAGAGTTTTACAAAAGATCTCCAGATGTTGGCCTTTTACACATATTTCAATAAATCATTTTTAGATCACTAATTTGATACAACTTTAGAGGGGTCTCTGTGGCACAATCGGTTAGCCCGTTCGGCTGTTAACCGAAAGGTTGGTGGTTCAATCCCACCCAGGGACGTAATAAACTTTTTGGTCACATTTTGGAGAACTAGATGTTGACAAGTTAAAACATTAACTCACCTCTTGTGGTATAGTGTTCCTGATCTTAAGTCACAGAAGCTCCTGAAAGCTTCACTCTTCATCAGAAAGTACCAATGTTTCTCCTCTGTTCTTCAGTAGATAAAGAATCTT
The DNA here is from genome assembly GCF_055691185.1 of Crinia signifera. NCBI lineage: Eukaryota > Metazoa > Chordata > Amphibia > Anura > Myobatrachidae > Crinia > Crinia signifera. Next base: position 337,249,293 of record NC_139219.1, on the reverse strand, counting down.
ACAAAAGCTCTTTAAAATAATAACTATTAAATCTATGTCTAGGAATTTTTTTATGGTACTAACTTGAATCTAGTCTTATTTTGTTGACTTGGAACAAACAGTCAGCACATTTGGTTTCTATCTCAAAGGTTTGTGGTTTAATCCCACCCAGGGATATTTTTGACCGTGTGATCATATTTTGAAGAACCTTAGGTAGACAAGTTAAAACATAAAACCACCTCTTGTTATGCAGTATATCTGGACTTCTCTGATACAATTCCTCTTAAAAGTAGTTAATTAGGTAAGTTTTTAGGAAACCATTGAAGCACATTTTAGTGTTTGTACCAATGTGTTTCTTTGTTCTTTAATGGATGAACAGTTTTACTAAATCTCTTTTTTAACATAATAAAAAAGATAGAACTGAGCCAAAATATTAATCTCAGTTTTGTATTGGTTTAATCAACAAATAATTATAAAAAAACAAAGATAGCAGAGGATGGTTTCGATCCATCGACCTCTGGGTTATGGGCCCAGCACGCTTCCGCTGCGCCACTCTGCTAATCATATAAACAGCTTCAGCTCCTGAAAGCTTACCTCTTGACAAGAAAGTACCAATTTGTTTTTTTGTTCTTCAATGGAGGAAGAGTTTTACAAAAGATCTCCAGATGTTGGCCTTTTACACATATTTCAATAAATCATTTTTAGATCACTAATTTGATACAACTTTAGAGGGGTCTTTGTGGCGCAATCGGTTAGCGCGTTTGGCTGTTAACCGAAAGGTTGGTGGTTCAATCCCACCCAGGGACGTAATCGACTTTTTGGTCACATTTTGGAGAACTAGATGTTGACAAGTTAAAACATTAAATCACCTCTTGTGGTATAGTGTTCCTGATCTTAAGTCACAGAAGCTCCTGAAAGCTTCACTCTTCATCAGAAAGTACCAATGTTTCTCCTCTGTTCTTCAGTAGATAAAGAATCTTACAAAAGCTCTTTAAAATAATGACTATTAAATCTACAGATGGAGCTGGCCTTATTATTGCTGGCGGAGCGCCAGGACCGTGTCCCTGGCGATCCGCCAGCAATCTGGCGCTCTGGCTGAATGAGACGCTCGTGCGTCTCCCACGCACGAGCGTCTCAATAGCCGGGCGGCGAGGCGGCGCGGCGGGTGCAGTCCTGCCCGTCTCCAGCTTCAGGGAGACGGGCAGGGCTGCGGGGGGCTGCGGGGGGGCGGTGTGGACCGGCGGGGACCCGGGGAAGCCGGCGGGGACCCGGGGAAAGGCACCGTCGGAACGGGACGCGCGTGCACCTCGTGCACGCGCGTCCCCTTCCGACATACAGATGGCGAGGGGCGGGGGATGGCGGGTGGCGAGTCCTCCGCCATCCCCAGCAACGACAAGCCCTGCGCTATCTGTATGTCTAGGAATTTTTTTATGGTACTAACTTGAATCTAGTCTTATTTTGTTGACTTGGAACAATCAGTCAGCACATTTGGTTTCTATCTCAAAGGTTTGTGGTTTAATCCCACCCAGGGATATTTTTGACCTTGTGATCATATTTTGAAGAACCTTAGGTAGACAAGTTAAAACATAAAACCACCTCTTGTTATGCAGTATATCTAGACTTCTCTGATACAATTCCTCCTAAAAGTAGTTAATTAGGTAAGTTTTTAGGAAACCATTGAAGCACATTTTAGTGTTTGTACCAATGTGTTTCTTTGTTCTTTAATGGATGAACAGTTTTACTAAATCTCTTTTTTAACATAATAAAAAAGATAGAACTGAGCCAAAATATTAATCTCAGTTTTGTATTGGTTTAATCAACTAATAATTATAAAAAAACAAAGATAGCAGAGGATGGTTTCGATCCATCGACCTCTGGGTTATGGGCCCAGCACGCTTCCGCTGCGCCACTCTGCTAATCATATAAACAGCTTCAGCTCCTGAAAGCTTACCTCTTGACAAGAAAGTACCAATTTGTTTTTTTGTTCTTCAATGGAGGAAGAGTTTTACAAAAGATCTCCAGATGTTGGCCTTTTACACATATTTCAATAAATCATTTTTAGATCACTAATTTGATACAACTTTAGAGGGGTCTCTGTGGCGCGTTCGGCTGTTAACCGAAAGGTTGGTGGTTCAATCCCACCCAGGGACGTAATCGATGTTTGGTCACATTTTGGAGAACTAGATGTTGACAAGTTAAAACATTAAATCACCTCTTGTGGTATAGTGTTCCTGATCTTAAGTCACAGAAGCTCCTGAAAGCTTCACTCTTCATCAGAAAGTACCAATGTTTCTCCTCTGTTCTTCAGTAGATAAAGAATCTTACAAAAGCTCTTTAAAATAATGACTATTAAATCTATGTCTAGGAATTTTTTTATGGTACTAACTTGAATCTAGTCTTATTTTGTTGACTTGGAACAATCAGTCAGCACATTTGGTTTCTATCTCAAAGGTTTGTGGTTTAATCCCACCCAGGGATATTTTTGACCGTGTGATCATATTTTGAAGAAAATTAGGTAGACGAGTTAAAACATAAAACCACCTCTTGTTATGCAGTATTCTAGACTTCACTGATACAATTCCTCTTAAAAGTAGTTAATTACGTAAGTTTTTAGGAAACCATTGAAGCACATTTTAGTGTTTGTACCAATGTGTTTCTTTGTTCTTTAATGGATGAACAGTTTTACTAAATCTCTTTTTTAACATAATAAAAAAGATAGAACTGAGCCAAAATATTAATCTCAGTTTTGTATTGGTTTAATCAACAAATAATTATAAAAAAAACAAAGATAGCAGAGGATGGTTTCGATCCATCGACCTCTGGGTTATGGGCCCAGCACGCTTCCGCTGCGCCACTCTGCTAATCATATAAACAGCTTCAGCTCCTGAAAGCTTACCTCTTGACAAGAAAGTACCAATTTGTTTTTTTGTTCTTCAATGGAGGAAGAGTTTTACAAAAGATCTCCAGATGTTGGCCTTTTACACATATTTCAATAAATCATTTTTAGATCACTAATTTAATACAACCGTAGAGGGGTCTCTGTGGCGCAATCGGTTAGCGCGTTCGGCTGTTAACCGAAAGGTTGGTGGTTCAATCCCACCCAGGGACGTAATCAACTTTTTGGTCACATTTTGGAGAACTAGATGTTGACAAGTTAAAACATTAAATCACCTCTTGTGGTATAGTGTTCCTGATCTTAAGTCACAGAAGCTCCTGAAAGCTTCACTCTTCATCAGAAAGTACCAATGTTTCTCCTCTGTTCTTCAGTAGATAAAGAATCTTACAAAAGCTCTTTAAAATAATGACTATTAAATCTATGTCTAGGAATTTTTTTATGGTACTAACTTGAATCTAGTCTTATTTTGTTGACTTGGAACAATCAGTCAGCACATTTGGTTTCTATCTCAAAGGTTTGTGGTTTAATCCCACCCAGGGATATTTTTGACCTTGTGATCATATTTTGAAGAACCTTAGGTAGACAAGTTAAAACATAAAACCACCTCTTGTTATGCAGTATATCTAGACTTCTCTGATACAATTCCTCTTAAAAGTAGTTAATTAGGTAAGTTTTTTAGGAAACCATTGAAGCACATTTTAGTGTTTGTACCAATGTGTTTCTATGTTCTTTAATGGATGAACAGTTTTACTAAATCTCTTTTTTAACATAATAAAAAAGATAGAACTGAGCCAAAATATTAATCTCAGTTTTGTATTGGTTTAATCAACAAATAATTATAAAAAAACAAAGATAGCAGAGGATGGTTTCGATCCATCGACCTCTGGGTTATGGGCCCAGCACGCTTCCGCTGCGCCACTCTGCTAATCATATAAACAGCTTCAGCTCCTGAAAGCTTACCTCTTGACAAGAAAGTACCAATTTGTTTTTTTGTTCTTCAATGGAGGAAGAGTTTTACAAAAGATCTCCAGATGTTGGCCTTTTACACATATTTCAATAAATCATTTTTAGATCACTAATTTGATACAACTTTAGAGGGGTCTCTGTGGCACAATCGGTTAGCGCGTTCGGCTGTTAACCGAAAGGTTGGTGGTTCAATCCCACCCAGGGACGTAATCGACTTTTTGGTCACATTTTGGAGAACTAGATGTTGACAAGTTAAAACATTAAATCACCTCTTGTGGTATAGTGTTCCTGATCTTAAGTCACAGAAGCTCCAGAAAGCTTCACTCTTCATCAGAAAGTACCAATGTTTCTCCTCTGTTCTTCAGTAGATAAAGAATCTTACAAAAGCTCTTTAAAATAATGACTATTAAATCTATGTCTAGGAATTTTTTTATGGTACTAACTTGAATCTAGTCTTATTTTGTTGACTTGGAACAATCAGTCAGCACATTTGGTTTCTATCTCAAAGGTTTGTGGTTTAATCCCACCCAGGGATATTTTTGACCTTGTGATCATATTTTGAAGAACCTTAGGTAGACAAGTTAAAACATAAAACCACCTCTTGTTATGCAGTATATCTAGACTTCTCTGATACAATTCCTCTTAAAAGTAGTTAATTAGGTAAGTTTTTTAGGAAACCATTGAAGCACATTTTAGTGTTTGTACCAATGTGTTTCTATGTTCTTTAATGGATGAACAGTTTTACTAAATCTCTTTTTTAACATAATAAAAAAGATAGAACTGAGCCAAAATATTAATCTCAGTTTTGTATTGGTTTAATCAACAAATAATTATAAAAAAACAAAGATAGCAGAGGATGGTTTCGATCCATCGACCTCTGGGTTATGGGCCCAGCACGCTTCCGCTGCGCCACTCTGCTAATCATATAAACAGCTTCAGCTCCTGAAAGCTTACCTCTTGACAAGAAAGTACCAATTTGTTTTTTTGTTCTTCAATGGAGGAAGAGTTTTACAAAAGATCTCCAGATGTTGGCCTTTTACACATATTTCAATAAATCATTTTTAGATCACTAATTTGATACAACTTTAGAGGGGTCTCTGTGGCGCAATCGGTTAGCGCGTTCGGCTGTTAACCGAAAGGTTGGTGGTTCAATCCCACCCAGGGACGTAGTCGACTTTTTGGTCACATTTTGGAGAACTAGATGTTGACAAGTTAAAACATTAAATCACCTCTTGTGGTATAGTGTTCCTGATCTTAAGTCACAGAAGCTCCTGAAAGCTTCACTCTTCATCAGAAAGTACCAATGTTTCTCCTCTGTTCTTCAGTAGATAAAGAATCTTACAAAAGCTCTTTAAAATAATGACTATTAAATCTATGTCTAGGAATTTTTTTATGGTACTAACTTGAATCTAGTCTTATTTTGTTGACTTGGAACAATCAGTCAGCACATTTGGTTTCTATCTCAAAGGTTTGTGGTTTAATCCCACCCAGGGATATTTTTGACCGTGTGATCATATTTTGAAAAACCTTAGGTAGACAAGTTAAAACATAAAACCACCTCTTGTTATGCAGTATATCTAGACTTCACTGATACAATTCCTCTTAAAAGTAGTTAATTACGTAAGTTTTTAGGAAACCATTGAAGCACATTTTAGTGTTTGTACCAATGTGTTTCTTTGTTCTTTAATGGATGAACAGTTTTACTAAATCTCTTTTTTAACATAATAAAAAAGATAGAACTGAGCCAAAATATTAATCTCAGTTTTGTATTGGTTTAATCAACAAATAATTATAAAAAAACAAAGATAGCAGAGGATGGTTTCGATCCATCGACCTCTGGGTTATGGGCCCAGCACGCTTCCGCTGCGCCACTCTGCTAATCATATAAACAGCTTCAGCTCCTGAAAGCTTACCTCTTGACAAGAAAGTACCAATTTGTTTTTTTGTTCTTCAATGGAGGAAGAGTTTTACAAAAGATCTCCAGATGTTGGCCTTTTACACATATTTCAATAAATCATTTTTAGATCACTAATTTGATACAACTTTAGAGGGGTCTCTGTGGCGCAATCGGTTAGCGCGTTCGGCTGTTAACCGAAAGGTTGGTGGTTCAATCCCACCCAGGGACGTAATCGACTTTTTGGTCACATTTTGGAGAACTAGATGTTGACAAGTTAAAACATGAAATCACCTCCTGTGGTATAGTGTTCCTGATCTTAAGTCACAGAAGCTCCTGAAAGCTTCACTCTTCATCAGAAAGTACCAATGTTTCTCCTCTGTTCTTCAGTAGATAAAGAATCTTACAAAAGCTCTTTAAAATAATGACTATTAAATCTATGTCTAGGAATTTTTTTATGGTACTAACTTGAATCTAGTCTTATTTTGTTGACTTGGAACAATCAGTCAGCACATTTGGTTTCTATCTCAAAGATTTGTGGTTTAATCCCACCCAGGGATATTTTTGACCGTGTGATCATATTTTGAAGAACCTTAGGTAGACAAGTTAAAACATAAAACCACCTCTTGTTATGCAGTATATCTAGACTTCTCTGATACAATTCCTCTTAAAAGTAGTTAATTAGGTAAGTTTTTTAGGAAACCATTGAAGCACATTTTAGTGTTTGTACCAATGTGTTTCTATGTTCTTTAATGGATGAACAGTTTTACTAAATCTCTTTTTTAACATAATAAAAAAGATAGAACTGAGCCAAAATATTAATCTCAGTTTTGTATTGGTTTAATCAACAAATAATTATAAAAAAAACAAAGATAGCAGAGGATGGTTTCGATCCATCAACCTCTGGGTTATGGGCCCAGCACGCTTCCGCTGCGCCACTCTGCTAATCATATAAACAGCTTCAGCTCCTGAAAGCTTACCTCTTGACAAGAAAGTACCAATTTGTTTTTTTGTTCTTCAATGGAGGAAGAGTTTTACAAAAGATCTCCAGATGTTGGCCTTTTACACATATTTCAATAAATCATTTTTAGATCACTAATTTGATACAACTTTAGAGGGGTCTCTGTGGCGCAATCGGTTAGCGCGTTCGGCTGTTAACCGAAAGGTTGGTGGTTCAATCCCACCCAGGGACGTAATAAACTTTTTGGTCACATTTTGGAGAACTAGATGTTGACAAGTTAAAACATTAACTCACCTCTTGTGGTATAGTGTTCCTGATCTTAAGTCACAGAAGCTCCTGAAAGCTTCACTCTTCATCAGAAAGTACCAATGTTTCTCCTCTGTTCTTCAGTAGATAAAGAATCTTACAAAAGCTCTTTAAAATAATGACTATTAAATCTATGTCTAGGAATTTTTTTATGGTACTAACTTGAATCTAGTCTTATTTTGTTGACTTGGAACAATCAGTCAGCACATTTGGTTTCTATCTCAAAGATTTGTGGTTTAATCCCACCCAGGGATATTTTTGACCGTGTGATCATATTTTGAAGAACCTTAGGTAGACAAGTTAAAACATAAAACCACCTCTTGTTATGCAGTATATCTGGACTTCTATGATACAATTCCTCTTAAAAGTAGTTAATTAGGTAAGTTTTTAGGAAACCATTGAAGCACATTTTAGTGTTTGTACCAATGTGTTTCTTTGTTCTTTAATGGATGAACAGTTTTACTAAATCTCTTTTTTAACATAATAAAAAAGATAGAACTGAGCCAAAATATTAATCTCAGTTTTGTATTGGTTTAATCAACAAATAATTATAAAAAAACAAAGATAGCAGAGGATGGTTTCGATCCATCGACCTCTGGGTTATGGGCCCAGCACGCTTCCGCTGCACCACTCTGCTAATCATATAAACAGCTTCAGCTCCTGAAAGCTTACCTCTTGACACGAAAGTACCAATTTGTTTTTTTGTTCTTCAATGGAGGAAGAGTTTTACAAAAGATCTCCAGATGTTGGCCTTTTACACATATTTCAATAAATCATTTTTAGATCACTAATTTGATACAACTTTAGAGGGGTCTCTGTGGCGCAATCGGTTAGCGCGTTCGGCTGTTAACCGAAGGGTTGGTGGTTCAATCCCATCCAGGGACGTAATCGACTTTTTGGTCACATTATGGAGAACTAGATGTTGACAAGTTAAAACATTAAATCACCTCTTGTGGTATAGTGTTCCTGATCTTAAGTCACAGAAGCTCCTGAAAGCTTCACTCTTCATCAGAAAGTACCAATGTTTCTCCTCTGTTCTTCAGTAGATAAAGAATCTTACAAAAGCTCTTTAAAATAATGACTATTAAATCTATGTCTAGGAATTTTTTTATGGTACTAACTTGAATCTTGTCTTATTTTGTTGACTTGGAACAATCAGTCAGCACATTTGGTTTCTATCTCAAAGGTTTGTGGTTTAATCCCACCCAGGGATATTTAAAGAATAAATCATTTTTAGATCACTAATTTGATACAACTTTAGAGGGGTCTCTGTGGCGCGTTCGGCTGTTAACCGAAAGGTTGGTGGTTCAATCCCACCCAGGGACGTAATCGACTTTTTGGTCACATTTTGGAGAACTAGATGTTGACAAGTTAAATTATTAAATCACCTCTTGTGGTATAGTGTTCCTGATCTTAAGTCACAGAAGCTCCTGAAAGCTTCACTCTTCATCAGAAAGTACCATTGTTTCTCCTCTGTTCTTCAGTAGATAAAGAATCTTACAAAAGCTCTTTAAAATAATGACTATTAAATCTATGTCTAGGAATTTTTTTATGGTACTAACTTGAATCTAGTCTTATTTTGTTGACTTGGAACAATCAGTCAGCACATTTGGTTTCTATCTCAAAGGTTTGTGGTTTAATCCCACCCAGGGATATTTAAAGAATAAATCATTTTTAGATCACTAATTTGATACAACTTTAGAGGGGTCTCTGTGGCGCGTTCGGCTGTTAACCGAAAGGTTGGTGGTTCAATCCCACCCAGGGACGTAATCGACTTTTTGGTCACATTTTGGAGAACTAGATGTTGACAAGTTAAAACATTAAATCACCTCTTGTGGTATAGTGTTCCTGATCTTAAGTCACAGAAGCTCCTGAAAGCTTCACTCTTCATCAGAAAGTACCAATGTTTCTCCTCTGTTCTTCAGTAGATAAAGAATCTTACAAAAGCTCTTTAAAATAATGACTATTAAATCTATGTCTAGGAATTTTTTTATGGTACTAACTTGAATCTAGTCTTGTTTTGTTGACTTGGAACAATCAGTCAGCACATTTGGTTTCTATCTCAAAGGTTTGTGGTTTAATCCCACCCTGGGATATTTTTGACCTTGTGATCATATTTTGAAGAACCTTAGGTAGACAAGTTAAAACATAAAACCACCTCTTGTTATGCAGTATATCTAGACTTCTCTGATACAATTCCTCTTAAAAGTAGTTAATTAGGTAGTGTTTTTAGGAAACCATTGAAGCACATTTAAGTGTTTGTACCAATGTGTTTCTTTGTTCTTTAATTGATGAACAGTTTTACTAAATCTCTTTTTTAACATAATAAAAAAGATAGAACTGAGCCAAAATATTAATCTCAGTTTTGTATTGGTTTAATCAACAAATAATTATAAAAAAAACAAAGATAGCAGAGGATGGTTTCGATCCATCGACCTCTGGGTTATGGGCCCAGCACGCTTCCGCTGCGCCACTCTGCTAATCATATAAACAGCTTCAGCTCCTGAAAGCTTACCTCTTGACAAGAAAGTACCAATTTGTTTTTTTGTTCTTCAATGGAGGAAGAGTTTTACAAAAGATCTCCAGATGTTGGCCTTTTACACATATTTCAATAAATCATTTTTAGATCACTAATTTGATACAACTTTCGAGGGGTCTCTGTGGCGCAATCGGTTAGCGCGTTCGGCTGTTAACCGAAAGGTTGGTGGTTCAATCCCACCCAGGGACGTAATCGACTTTTTGGTCACATTTTGGAGAACTAGATGTTGACAAGTTAAAACATTAAATCACCTCTTGTGGTATAGTGTTCCTGATCTTAAGTCACAGAAGCTCCTGAAAGCTTCACTCTTCATCAGAAAGTACCAATGTTTCTCCTCTGTTCTTCAGTAGATAAAGAATCTTACAAAAGCTCTTTAAAATAATGACTATTAAATCTATGTCTAGGAATTTTTTTATGGTACTAACTTGAATCTAGTCTTATTTTGTTGACTTGGAACAATCAGTCAGCACATTTGGTTTCTATCTCAAAGGTTTGTGGTTTAATCCCACCCAGGGATATTTTTGACCTTGTGATCATATTTTGAAGAACCTTAGGTAGACAAGTTAAAACATAAAACCACCTCTTGTTATGCAGTATATCTAGACTTCTCTGATACAATTCCTCTTAAAAGTAGTTAATTAGGTAAGTTTTTAGGAAACCATTGAAGCACATTTAAGTGTTTGTACCAATGTGTTTCTTTGTTCTTTAATGGATGAACAGTTTTACTAAATCTCTTTTTTAACATAATAAAAAAGATAGAACTGAGCCAAAATATTAATCTCAGTTTTGTATTGGTTTAATCAACAAATAATTATAAAAAAAACAAAGATAACAGAGGATGGTTTCGATCCATCGACCTCTGGGTTATGGGCCCAGCACGCTTCCGCTGCGCCACTCTGCTAATCATATAAACAGCTTCAGCTCCTGAAAGCTTACCTCTTGACAAGAAAGTACCAATTTGTTTTTTTGTTACTCAATGGAGGAAGAGTTTTACAAAAGATCTCCAGATGTTGGCCTTTTACACATATTTCAATAAATCATTTTTAGATCACTAATTTGATACAAGTTTAGAGGGGTCTCTGTGGCGCAATCGGTTAGCGTGTTCGGCTGTTAACCGAAAGGTTGGTGGTTCAATCCCACCCAGGGACGTAATCGACTTTTTGGTCACATTTTGGAGAACTAGATGTTGACAAGTTAAAACATTAAATCACCTCTTGTGGTACAGTGTTCCTGATCTTAAGTCACAGAAGCTCCTGAAAGCTTCACTCTTCATCAGAAAGTACCAATGTTTCTCCTCTGTTCTTCAGTAGATAAAGAATCTTACAAAAGCTCTTTAAAATAATGACTATTAAATCTATGTCTAGGAATTTTTTTATGGTACTAACTTGAATCTAGTCTTATTTTGTTGACTTGGAACAATCAGTCAGCACATTTGGTTTCTATCTCAAAGGTTTGTGGTTTAATCCCACCCAGGGATATTTAAAGAATAAATCATTTTTAGATCACTAATTTGATACAACTTTAGAGGGGTCTCTGTGGCGCGTTCGGCTGTTAACCGAAAGGTTGGTGGTTCAATCCCACCCAGGGACGTAATCGACTTTTTGGTCACATTTTGGAGAACTAGATGTTGACAAGTTAAAACATTAAATCACCTCTTGTGGTATAGTGTTCCTGATCTTAAGTCACAGAAGCTCCTGAAAGCTTCACTCTTCATCAGAAAGTACCAATGTTTCTCCTCTGTTCTTCAGTAGATAAAGAATCTTACAAAAGCTCTTTAAAATAATGACTATTAAATCTATGTCTAGGAATTTTTTTATGGTACTAATTCGAATCTAGTCTTATTTTGTTGACTTGGAACAAACAGTCAGCACATTTGGTTTCTATCTCAAAGGTTTGTGGTTTAATCCCACCCAGGGATATTTTTGACCTTGTGATCATATTTTGAAGAACCTTAGGTAGACAAGTTAAAACGTAAAACCACCTCTTGTTATGCAGTATATCTAGACTTCTCTGATACAATTCCTCTTAAAAGTAGTTAATTAGGTAAGTTTTTAGGAAACCATTGAAGCACATTTTTAGTGTTTGTACCAATGTGTTTCTTTGTTCTTTAATGGATGAACAGTTTTACTAAATCTCTTTTTTAACATAATAAAAAAGATAGAACTGAGCCAAAATATTAATCTCAGTTTTGTATTGGTTTAATCAACAAATAATTATAAAAAAACAAAGATGGCAGAGGATGGTTTCGATCCATCGACCTTTTGGGCCCAGCACGCCTTCGCTGCGCCACTTTGCTAATCATATAAACAGCTTCAGCTCCTGAAAGCTTACCCCTTGACAAGAAAGTACCAATTTGTTTTTTTGTTCTTCAATGGAGGAAGAGTTTTACAAAAGATCTCCAGATGTTGGCCTTTTACACATATTTCAATAAATCATTTTTAGATCACTAATTTGATACAACTTTAGAGGGGTCTCTGTGGCGCAATCGGTTAGTGCGTTCGGCTGTTAACCGAAAGGTTGGTGGTTCAATCCCACCCAGGGACGTAATCGACTTTTTGGTCACATTTTGGAGAACTAGATGTTGACAAGTTAAAACATTAAATCACCTCTTGTGGTATAGTGTTCCTGATCTTAAGTCACAGAAGCTCCTGAAAGCTTCACTCTTCATCAGAAAGTACCAATGTTTCTCCTCTGTTCTTCAGTAGATAAAGAATCTTACAAAAGCTCTTTAAAATAATGACTATTAAATCTATGTCTAGGAATTTTTTTATGGTACTAACTTGAATCTAGTCTTATTTTGTTGACTTGGAACAATCAGTCAGCACATTTGGTTTCTATCTCAAAGGTTTGTGGTTTAATCCCACCCTGGGATATTTTTGACCTTGTGATCATATTTTGAAGAACCTTAGGTAGACAAGTTAAAACATAAAACCACCTCTTGTTATGCAGTATATCTAGACTTCTCTGATACAATTCCTCTTAAAAGTAGTTAATTAGGTAAGTTTTTAGGAAACTATTGAAGCACATTTTAGTGTTTGTACCAATGTGTTTCTTTGTTCTTTAATGGATGAACAGTTTTACTAAATCTCTTTTTTAACATAATAAAAAAGATAGAACTGAGCCAAAATATTAATCTCAGTTTTGTATTGGTTTAATCAACAAATAATTATAAAAAAAACAAAGATAGCAGAGGATGGTTTCGATCCATCGACCTCTGGGTTATGGGCCCAGCACGCTTCCGCTGCGCCACTCTGCTAATCATATAAACAGCTTCAGCTCCTGAAAGCTTACCTCTTGACAAGAAAGTACCAATTTGTTTTTTTGTTACTCAATGGAGGAAGAGTTTTACAAAAGATCTCCAGATGTTGGCCTTTTACACATATTTCAATAAATCATTTTTAGATCACTAATTTGATACAAGTTTAGAGGGGTCTCTGTGGCGCAATCGGTTAGCGTGTTCGGCTGTTAACCGAAAGGTTGGTGGTTCAATCCCACCCAGGGACGTAATTGACTTTTTGGTCACATTTTGGAGAACTAGATGTTGACAAGTTAAAACATTAAATCACCTCTTGTGGTATAGTGTTCCTGATCTTAAGTCACAGAAGCTCCTGAAAGCTTCACTCTTCATCAGAAAGAACCATTGTTTCTCCTCTGTTCTTCAGTAGATAAAGAATCTTACAAAAGCTCTTTAAAATAATGACTATTAAATCTATGTCTAGGAATTTTTTTATGGTACTAACTTGAATCTTGTCTTATTTTGTTGACTTGGAACAATCAGTCAGCACATTTGGTTTCTATCTCAAAGGTTTGTGGTTTAATCCCACCCAGGGATATTTAAAGAATAAATCATTTTTAGATCACTAATTTGATACAACTTTAGAGGGGTCTCTGTGGCGCGTTCGGCTGTTAACCGAAAGGTTGGTGGTTCAATCCCACCCAGGGACGTAATCGACTTTTTGGTCACATTTTGGAGAACTAGATGTTGACAAGTTAAAACATTAAATCACCTCTTGTGGTATAGTGTTCCTGATCTTAAGTCACAGAAGCTCCTGAAAGCTTCACTCTTCATCAGAAAGTACCATTGTTTCTCCTCTGTTCTTCAGTAGATAAAGAATCTTACAAAAGCTCTTTAAAATAATGACTATTAAATCTAAGTCTAGGAATTTTTTTATGGTACTAACTTGAATCTAGTCTTATTTTGTTGACTTGGAACAATCAGTCAGCACATTTGGTTTCTATCTCAAAGGTTTGTGGTTTAATCCCACCCAGGGATATTTAAAGAATAAATCATTTTTAGATCACTAATTTGATACAACTTTAGAGGGGTCTCTGTGGCGCGTTCGGCTGTTAACCGAAAGGTTGGTGGTTCAATCCCACCCAGGGACGTAATCGACTTTTTGGTCACATTTTGGAGAACTAGATGTTGACAAGTTAAAACATTAAATCACCTCTTGTGGTATAGTGTTCCTGATCTTAAGTCACAGAAGCTCCTGAAAGCTTCACTCTTCATCAGAAAGTACCAATGTTTCTCCTCTGTTCTTCAGTAGATAAAGAATCTTACAAAAGCTCTTTAAAATAATGACTATTAAATCTATGTCTAGGAATTTTTTTATGGTACTAACTTGAATCTAGTCTTATTTTGTTGACTTGGAACAATCAGTCAGCACATTTGGTTTCTATCTCAAAGGTTTGTGGTTTAATCCCACCCTGGGATATTTTTGACCTTGTGATCATATTTTGAAGAACCTTAGGTAGACAAGTTAAAACATAAAACCACCTCTTGTTATGCAGTATATCTAGACTTCTCTGATACAATTCCTCTTAAAAGTAGTTAATTAGGTAAGTTTTTAGGAAACCATTGAAGCACATTTTAGTGTTTGTACCAATGTGTTTCTTTGTTCTTTAATGGATGAACAGTTTTACTAAATCTCTTTTTTAACATAATAAAAAAGATAGAACTGAGCCAAAATATTAATCTCAGTTTTGTATTGGTTTAATCAACAAATAATTATAAAAAAAACAAAGATAGCAGAGGATGGTTTCAATCCATCGACTTCTGGGTTATGGGCCCAGCACGCTTCCGCTGCGCCACTCTGCTAATCATATAAACAGCTTCAGCTCCTGAAAGCTTACCTCTTGACAAGAAAGTACCAATTTGTTTTTTTGTTCTTCAATGGAGGAAGAGTTTTACAAAAGATCTCCAGATGTTGGCCTTTGACACATATTTCAATAAATCATTTTTAGATCACTAATTTGATACAACTTTAGAGGGGTCTCTGTGGCGCAATCGGTTAGCGTGTTCGGCTGTTAACCGAAAGGTTGGTGGTTCAATCCCACCCAGGGACGTAATCGACTTTTTGGTCACATTTTGGAGAACTAGATGTTGACAAGTTAAAACATTAAATCACCTCTTGTGGTATAGTGTTCCTGATCTTAAGTCACAGAAGCTCCTGAAAGCTCCACTCTTCATCAGAAAGTACCAATGTTTCTCCTCTGTTCTTCAGTAGATAAAGAATCTTACAAAAGTTCTTTAAAATAATGACTATTAAATCTATGTCTAGGAATTTTTTTATGGTACTAACTTGAATCTAGTCTTATTTTGTTGACTTGGAACAATCAGTCAGCACATTTGGTTTCTATCTCAAAGGTTTGTGGTTTAATCCCACCCTGGGATATTTTTGACCTTGTGATCATATTTTGAAGAACCTTAGGTAGACAAGTTAAAACATAAAACCACCTCTTGTTATGCAGTATATCTAGACTTCTCTGATACAATTCCTCTTAAAAGTAGTTAATTAGGTAAGTTTTTAGGAAACCATTGAAGCACATTTAAGTGTTTGTACCAATGTGTTTCTTTGTTCTTTAATGGATGAACAGTTTTACTAAATCTCTTTTTTAACATAATAAAAAAGATAGAACTGAGCCAAAATATTAATCTCAGTTTTGTATTGGTTTAATCAACAAATAATTATAAAAAAACAAAGATAGCAGAGGATGGTTTCAATCCATCGACCTCTGGGTTATGGGCCCAGCACGCTTCCGCTGCGCCACTCTGCTAATCATATAAACAGCTTCAGCTCCTGAAAGCTTACCTCTTGACAAGAAAGTACCAATTTGTTTTTTTGTTCTTCAATGGAGGAAGAGTTTTACAAAAGATCTCCAGATGTTGGCCTTTTACACATATTTCAATAAATCATTTTTAGATCACTAATTTGATACAACTTTAGAGGGGTCTCTGTGGCGCAATCGGTTAGCGCGTTCGGCTGTTACAACTTTAGAGGGGTCTCTGTGGCGCAATCGGTTAGCGCGTTCGGCTGTTAACCGAAAGGTTGGTGGTTCAATCCCACCCAGGGACGTAATCGACTTTATGGTCACATTTTGGAGAACTAGATGTTGACAAGTTAAAACATTAAATCACCTCTTGTGGTATAGTGTTCCTGATCTTAAGTCACAGAAGCTCCTGAAAGCTTCACTCTTCATCAGAAAGTACCAATGTTTCTCCTCTGTTCTTCAGTAGATAAAGAATCTTACAAAAGCTCTTTAAAATAATGACTATTAAATCTATGTCTAGGAATTTTTTTATGGTACTAACTTGAATCTAGTCTTATTTTGTTGACTTGGAACAATCAGTCAGCACATTTGGTTTCTATCTCAAAGGTTTGTGGTTTAATCCCACCCTGGGATATTTTTGACCTTGTGATCATATTTTGAAGAACCTTAGGTAGACAAGTTAAAACATAAAACCACCTCTTGTTATGCAGTATATCTAGACTTCTCTGATACAATTCCTCTTAAAAGTAGTTAATTAGGTAAGTTTTTTAGGAAACCATTGAAGCACATTTTAGTGTTTGTACCAATGTGTTTCTTTGTTCTTTAATGGATGAACAGTTTTACTAAATCTCTTTTTTAACATAATAAAAAAGATAGAACTGAGCCAAAATATTAATCTCAGTTTTGTATTGGTTTAATCAACAAATAATTATAAAAAAAAACAAAGATAGCAGAGGATGGTTTCGATCCATCGACCTCTGGGTTATGGGCCCAGCACGCTTCCGCTGCGCCACTCTGCTAATCATATAAACAGCTTCAGCTCCTGAAAGCTTACCTCTTGACAAGAAAGTACCAATTTGTTTTTTTGTTCTTCAATGGAGGAAGAGTTTTACAAAAGATCTCCAGATGTTGGCCTTTTACACATATTTCAATAAATCATTTTTAGATCACTAATTTGATACAACTTTAGAGGGGTCTCTGTGGCACAATCGGTTAGCGCGTTCGGCTGTTAACCGAAAGGTTGGTGGTTCAATCCCACCCAGGGACGTAATCGACTTTTTGGTCACATTTTGGAGAACTAGATGTTGACAAGTTAAAACATTAAATCACCTCTTGTGGTATAGTGTTCCTGATCTTAAGTCACAGAAGCTCCAGAAAGCTTCACTCTTCATCAGAAAGTACCAATGTTTCTCCTCTGTTCTTCAGTAGATAAAGAATCTTACAAAAGCTCTTTAAAATAATGACTATTAAATCTATGTCTAGGAATTTTTTTATGGTACTAACTTGAATCTAGTCTTATTTTGTTGACTTGGAACAATCAGTCAGCACATTTGGTTTCTATCTCAAAGGTTTGTGGTTTAATCCCACCCAGGGATATTTTTGACCGTGTGATCATATTTTGAAGAACCTTAGGTAGACAAGTTAAAACATAAAACCACCCTTTGTTATGCAGTATATCTAGACTTCACTGATACAATTCCTCTTAAAAGTAGTTAATTACGTAAGTTTTTAGGAAACCATTGAAGCACATTTTAGTGTTTGTACCAATGTGTTTCTTTGTTCTTTAATGGATGAACAGTTTTACTAAATCTCTTTTTTAACATAATAAAAAAGATAGAACTGAGCCAAAATATTAATCTCAGTTTTGTATTGGTTTAATCAACAAATAATTATAAAAAAACAAAGATAGCAGAGGATGGTTTCGATCCATCGACCTCTGGGTTATGGGCCCAGCACGCTTCCGCTGCGCCACTCTGCTAATCATATAAACAGCTTCAGCTCCTGAAAGCTTACCTCTTGACAAGAAAGTACCAATTTGTTTTTTTGTTCTTCAATGGAGGAAGAGTTTTACAAAAGATCTCCAGATGTTGGCCTTTTACACATATTTCAATAAATCATTTTTAGATCACTAATTTGATACAACTTTAGAGGGGTCTCTGTGGCGCAATCGGTTAGCGCGTTCGGCTGTTAACCGAAGGGTTGGTGGTTCAATCCCACCCAGGGACGTAATCGACTTTTTGGTCACATTATGGAGAACTAGATGTTGACAAGTTAAAACATGAAATCACCTCTTGTGGTATAGTGTTCCTGATCTTAAGTCACAGAAGCTCCTGAAAGCTTCACTCTTCATCAGAAAGTACCAATGTTTCTCCTCTGTTCTTCAGTAGATAAAGAATCTTACAAAAGCTCTTTAAAATAATGACTATTAAATCTATGTCTAGGAATTTTTTTATGGTACTAACTTGAATCTAGTCTTATTTTGTTGACTTGGAACAATCAGTCAGCACATTTGGTTTCTATCTCAAAGGTTTGTGGTTTAATCCCACCCAGGGATATTTTTGACCGTGTGATCATATTTTGAAGAACCTTAGGTAGACAAGTTAAAACATAAAACCACCTCTTGTTATGCAGTATATCTAGACTTCACTGATACAATTCCTCTTAAAAGTAGTTAATTACGTAAGTTTTTAGGAAACCATTGAAGCACATTTTAGTGTTTGTACCAATGTGTTTCTTTGTTCTTTAATGGATGAACAGTTTTACTAAATCTCTTTTTTAACATAATAAAAAAGATAGAACTGAGCCAAAATATTAATCTCAGTTTTGTATTGGTTTAATCAACAAATAATTATAAAAAAACAAAGATAGCAGAGGATGGTTCCTATCCATCGACCTCTGGGTTATGGGCCCAGCACGCTTCCGCTGCGCCACTCTGCTAATCATATAAACAGCTTCAGCTCCTGAAAGCTTACCTCTTGACAAGAAAGTACCAATTTGTTTTTTTGTTCTTCAATGGAGGAAGAGTTTTACAAAAGATCTCCAGATGTTGGCCTTTTACACATATTTCAATAAATCATTTTTAGATCACTAATTTGATACAACTTTAGAGGGGTCTCTGTGGCGCAATCGGTTAGCGTGTTCGGCTGTTAACCGAAAGGTTGGTGGTTCAATCCCACCCAGGGACGTAATCGACTTTTTGGTCACATTTTGGAGAACTAGATGTTGACAAGTTAAAACATTAAATCACCTCTTGTGGTATAGTGTTCCTGATCTTAAGTCACAGAAGCTCCTGAAAGCTTCACTCTTCATCAGAAAGTACCAATGTTTCTCCTCTGTTCTTCAGTAGATAAAGAATCTTACAAAAGCTCTTTAAATTAATGACTATTAAATCTATGTCTAGGAATTTTTTTATGGTACTAACTTGAATCTAGTCTTATTTTGTTGACTTGGAACAATCAGTCAGCACATTTGGTTTCTATCTCAAAGGTTTGTGGTTTAATCCCACCCAGGGATATTTTTGACCGTGTGATCATATTTTGAAGAACCTTAGGTAGACAAGTTAAAACATAAAACCACCTCTTGTTATGCAGTATATCTAGACTTCACTGATACAATTCCTCTTAAAAGTAGTTAATTAGGTAATTTTTTCAGGAAACCATTGAAGCACATTTTAGTGTTTGTACCAATGTGTTTCTTTGTTCTTTAATGGATGAACAGTTTTACTAAATCTCTTTTTTAACATAATAAAAAAGATAGAACTGAGCCAAAATATTAATCTCAGTTTTGTATTGGTTTAATCAACAAATAATTATAAAAAAACAAAGATAGCAGAGGATGGTTTCGATCCATCGACCTCTGGGTTATGGGCCCAGCACGCTTCCGCTGCGCCACTCTGCTAATAATATAAACAGCTTCAGCTCCTGAAAGCTTACCTCTTGACAAGAAAGTACCAATTTGTTTTTTTGTTCTTCAATGGAGGAAGAGTTTTACAAAAGATCTCCAGATGTTGGCCTTTTACACATATTTCAATAAATCATTTTTAGATCACTAATTTGATACAACTTTAGAGGGGTCTCTGTGGCGCAATCGGTTAGCGCGTTCGGCTGTTAACCGAAAGGTTGGTGGTTCAATCCCACCCAGGGACGTAATCGACTTTTTGGTCACATTTTGGAGAACTAGATGTTGACAAGTTAAAACATTAAATCACCTCTTGTGGTATAGTGTTCCTGATCTTAAGTCACAGAAGCTCCTGAAAGCTTCACTCTTCATCAGAAAGTACCAATGTTTCTCCTCTGTTCTTCAGTAGATAAAGAATCTTACAAAAGCTCTTTAAAATAATGACTATTAAATCTATGTCTAGGAATTTTTTTATGGTACTAACTTGAATCTAGTCTTATTTTGTTGACTTGGAACAATCAGTCAGCACATTTGGTTTCTATCTCAAAGGTTTGTGGTTTAATCCCACCCAGGGATATTTTTGACCGTGTGATCATATTTTGAAGAACCTTAGGTAGACAAGTTAAAACATAAAACCACCTCTTGTTATGCAGTATATCTAGACTTCACTGATACAATTCCTCTTAAAAGTAGTTAATTACGTAAGTTTTTAGGAAACCATTGAAGCACATTTTAGTGTTTGTACCAATGTGTTTCTTTGTTCTTTAATGGATGAACAGTTTTACTAAATCTCTTTTTTAACATAATAAAAAAGATAGAACTGAGCCAAAATATTAATCTCAGTTTTGTATTGGTTTAATCAACAAATAATTATAAAAAAACAAAGATAGCAGAGGATGGTTTTGATCCATCGACCTCTGGGTTATGGGCCCAGCATGCTTCCGCTGCGCCACTCTGCTAATCATATAAACAGCTTCAGCTCCTGAAAGCTTACCTCTTGACAAGAAAGTACCAATTTGTTTTTTTGTTCTTCAATGGAGGAAGAGTTTTACAAAAGATCTCCAGATGTTGGCCTTTGACACATATTTCAATAAATCATTTTTAGATCACTAATTTAATACAACTTTAGAGGGGTCTCTGTGGCGCAATCGGTTAGCGCGTTCGGCTGTTAACCGAAAGGTTGGTGGTTCAATCCCACCCAGGGACGTAAGTGACTTTTTGGTCACATTTTGGAGAACTAGATGTTGACAAGTTAAAACATGAAATCACCTCTTGTGGTATAGTGTTCCTGATCTTAAGTCACAGAAGCTCCTGAAAGCTTCACTCTTCATCAGAAAGTACCAATGTTTCTCCTCTGTTCTTCAGTAGATAAAGAATCTTACAAAAGCTCTTTAAAATAATGACTATTAAATCTATGTCTAGGAATTTTTTTATGGTACTAACTTGAATCTAGTCTTATTTTGTTGACTTGGAACAATCAGTCAGCACATTTGGTTTCTATCTCAAAGGTTTGTGGTTTAATCCCACCCAGGGATATTTTTGACCGTGTGATCATATTTTGAAGAAAATTAGGTAGACGAGTTAAAACATAAAACCACCTCTTGTTATGCAGTATATCTAGACTTCACTGATACAATTCCTCTTAAAAGTAGTTAATTACGTAAGTTTTTAGGAAACCATTGAAGCACATTTAAGTGTTTGTACCAATGTGTTTCTTTGTTCTTTAATGGATGAACAGTTTTACTAAATCTCTTTTTTAACATAATAAAAAAGATAGAACTGAGCCAAAATATTAATCTCAGTTTTGTATTGGTTTAATCAACAAATAATTATAAAAAAACAAAGATAGCAGAGGATGGTTCCTATCCATCGACCTCTGGGTTATGGGCCCAGCACGCTTCCGCTGCGCCACTCTGCTAATCATATAAACAGCTTCAGCTCCTGAAAGCTTACCTCTTGACAAGAAAGTACCAATTTGTTTTTTTGTTCTTCAATGGAGGAAGAGTTTTACAAAAGATCTCCAGATGTTGGCCTTTTACACATATTTCAATAAATCATTTTTAGATCACTAATTTGATACAACTTTAGAGGGGTCTCTGTGGCGCAATCGGTTAGCGCGTTCGGCTGTTAACCGAAAGGTTGGTGGTTCAATCCCACCCAGGGACGTAATCGACTTTTTGGTCACATTTTGGAGAACTAGATGTTGACAAGTTAAAACATTAAATCACCTCTTGTGGTATAGTGTTCCTGATCTTAAGTCACAGAAGCTCCTGAAAGCTTCACTCTTCATCAGAAAGTACCAATGTTTCTCCTCTGTTCTTCAGTAGATAAAGAATCTTACAAAAGCTCTTTAAAATAATGACTATTAAATCTATGTCTAGGAATTTTTTTATGGTACTAACTTGAATCTAGTCTTATTTTGTTGACTTGGAACAATCAGTCAGCACATTTGGTTTCTATCTCAAAGGTTTGTGGTTTAATCCCACCCAGGGATATTTTTGACCGTGTGATCATATTTTGAAGAACCTTAGGTAGACAAGTTAAAACATAAAACCACCTCTTGTTATGCAGTATATCTAGACTTCACTGATACAATTCCTCTTAAAAGTAGTTAATTACGTAAGTTTTTAGGAAACCATTGAAGCACATTTTAGTGTTTGTACCAATGTGTTTCTTTGTTCTTTAATGGATGAACAGTTTTACTAAATCTCTTTTTTAACATAATAAAAAAGATAGAACTGAGCCAAAATATTAATCTCAGTTTTGTATTGGTTTAATCAACAAATAATTATAAAAAAACAAAGATAGCAGAGGATGGTTTCGATCCATCGACCTCTGGGTTATGGGCCCAGCACGCTTCCGCTGCGCCACTCTGCTAATCATATAAACAGCTTCAGCTCCTGAAAGCTTACCTCTTGACAAGAAAGTACCAATTTGTTTTTTTGTTCTTCAATGGAGGAAGAGTTTTACAAAAGATCTCCAGATGTTGGCCTTTGACACATATTTCAATAAATCATTTTTAGATCACTAATTTGATACAACTTTAGAGGGGTCTCTGTGGCGCAATCGGTTAGCGCGTTCGGCTGTTAACCGAAAGGTTGGTGGTTCAATCCCACCCAGGGACGTAAGTGACTTTTTGGTCACATTTTGGAGAACTAGATGTTGACAAGTTAAAACATGAAATCACCTCTTGTGGTATAGTGTTCCTGATCTTAAGTCACAGAAGCTCCTGAAAGCTTCACTCTTCATCAGAAAGTACCAATGTTTCTCCTCTGTTCTTCAGTAGATAAAGAATCTTACAAAAGCTCTTTAAAATAATGACTATTAAATCTATGTCTAGGAATTTTTTTATGGTACTAACTTGAATCTAGTCTTATTTTGTTGACTTGGAACAATCAGTCAGCACATTTGGTTTCTATCTCAAAGGTTTGTGGTTTAATCCCACCCAGGGATATTTTTGACCGTGTGATCATATTTTGAAGAAAATTAGGTAGACGAGTTAAAACATAAAACCACCTCTTGTTATGCAGTATATCTAGACTTCACTGATACAATTCCTCTTAAAAGTAGTTAATTACGTAAGTTTTTAGGAAACCATTGAAGCACATTTTAGTGTTTGTACCAATGTGTTTCTTTGTTCTTTAATGGATGAACAGTTTTACTAAATCTCTTTTTTAACATAATAAAAAAGATAGAACTGAGCCAAAATATTAATCTCAGTTTTGTATTGGTTTAATCAACAAATAATTATAAAAAAACAAAGATAGCAGAGGATGGTTCCTATCCATCGACCTCTGGGTTATGGGCCCAGCACGCTTCCGCTGCGCCACTCTGCTAATCATATAAACAGCTTCAGCTCCTGAAAGCTTACCTCTTGACAAGAAAGTACCAATTTGTTTTTTTGTTCTTCAATGGAGGAAGAGTTTTACAAAAGATCTCCAGATGTTGGCCTTTTACACATATTTCAATAAATCATTTTTAGATCACTAATTTGATACAACTTTAGAGGGGTCTCTGTGGCACAATCGGTTAGCGCGTTCGGCTGTTAACCGAAAGGTTGGTGGTTCAATCCAACCCAGGGACGTAATCGACTTTTTGGTCACATTTTGGAGAACTAGATGTTGACAAGTTAAAACATTAAATCACCTCTTGTGGTATAGTGTTCCTGATCTTAAGTCACAGAAGCTCCTGAAAGCTTCACTCTTCATCAGAAAGTACCAATGTTTCTCCTCTGTTCTTCAGTAGATAAAGAATCTTACAAAAGCTCTTTAACCCCTTCCCGACATTTGACGTACATTT
Organism: Crinia signifera; assembly: GCF_055691185.1. NCBI lineage: Eukaryota > Metazoa > Chordata > Amphibia > Anura > Myobatrachidae > Crinia > Crinia signifera. Next base: position 337,225,505 of record NC_139219.1, on the reverse strand, counting down.
ACGTCATGGCCGGGAGGTACTTCCCGACACATGGCATAAATGTACGTCATGAGTTTAAACTGTCACTGCGTCTCGAGACGCAGTGACAGAGGGACGATGTCTGCTGTCCCTGACAGCAGACATGTCCCTGCATGCCCAGGGGGGGCTGCGATGTCGCCCCCCCGTCGGCGATCGCTGTGATTGGCTGTTCAGTGTGAACAGCCATTCACAGCGTTTTCCTGTGTTACCAGCGAATCGGACGCTCGGTAACACAGGTGTCAATCACCGCCGGGCGTCAGGGGGCATGAGGGGGTCATCGGTGACGATGACACCTCACCCCACCCTCACCCCACCTGCCCCCAAGGCTGTGATTGGTCCGTGGGACCCACGGACCAATCACAGCCAAGGCGCGACATTTAAACTGACGGTGACTGCGCTGCAGACGCCATTCCGGTCTGGAATAGCGTGCAGAACGGTCACCGTGCCTGCCTGCCGTGAATACCGACCTGATCCTTGCTAATACTTACCTGATCCTTGCAAATACCTTACCTGATCACCTTATCACTGCTTGTAGCGTGCTGGACGCTTCCTGGATCTGACTTCCTGAGACTTCCTGCTGCTGCTGCAGTGTGATAGAGAGATAGAGAGATAGAGAGAGAGATAGAGAGAGATAGAGAGAGATAGAGAGATAGTGACAGAGAGAGCTATATTTTGTGTCTGCTACCCCCCCTTTTTGGGGGTGCAGGGGTTTTCTATATATATATAACTGTCAGTGCTGCTGCTGCAGTGTCATACAGTGATAGATAGTGATAGATAGTGATAGATAGTGAGAGGTAGAGAGATAGAGAGATTTGTGTCTGCTACCCCCCCTTTTTGGGGGTGCAGGGGTTTTATTTTATATATATAACTGTCAGTGCTGCTGCTGCAGTGTCATAGAGTGATAGATAGTGATAGATAGTGAGAGATAGAGAGATAGAGAGAGATAGTGACAGAGAGTGATAGAGAGTGTATATTTTGTGTCTGCTACCCCCCCTTTTTGGGGGTGCAGTTTTTTTTTATACATATAACTGTCAGTGCTGCTGCTGCAGTGTCCTAGAGTGATAGATAGTGAGAGATAGTGAGAGATAGAGAGATAGAGAGAGATAGTGACAGAGAGTGATAGAGAGTGTATATTTTGTGTCTGCTACCCCCCCTTTTGTGCTGATCAGTATATCTGTGCTGATCAGCAACTTTTTGGGGGCGCAGAGGTTTTTTTTTTTATATATATACCTGTCAGTTGCTGCCAGTTGCACTGTCAGTTGCACCAAAGGTTGTGCACCTGCTGTCCCTCACTGGTAATCAGTGTCGCATCACTGATCACCTTTTTTTTTTTTTGTGAGTGCTGTGGGGTCTTTTTTTAATTTTTTTTTTACACACACTGATTTTGTGGGTGTCCTGTGGCCACTGTGCGCCGATCAGTGACGTACATCACTGATCAGCTTTTTCGGCACAGGGTTGATCAATTTTTTTTTTTTTTGATCAGATTCCTGTTGCCTTTGAGCGCTGTTCAGTGACAGACGTTACTGACCAACATCTGTGCTCAATTTTTGGCGCAGGACCTTTTTTTTTTTTTAACCCCTTCAATTTTTTATTTTTAACCCCTTCATTTTTTTTTTTTTTATTGGTATAAAGTTTTTTTTTTTTTCTGCACCACATACACACTACATACCCCCCGGATTGAAATAAAGTTTGTACCCCCCCCTACACTATACACGTGTTGAAACATTTCACTACCAGTAACACAAAAATAAAAATGGCATCCCAAATGTCCTCCCAAATGTCCTCCCAAATGTCCTCCCAGTCATCCAGGAGAATGTATTCAGTGGAGGAGGCATATGCCATGCTTGCCTCTGACTCTGACACAGGCAGTGATGCAAGCGGGGAATTTGAAGGATTCGTCTTAAGCTCCTCTTCCTCCTCTGGTGATGAGGGACCCCCTCAAAGACGCCCCCGTAGATCAGCTGAGATTCCCCCCCCAATAATTGATCTAGTATGGACCCCACCACCAGACAATTTTGAGCCCCAGGTTCCTGAGTTTTTGGCCATGCCAGGAATCCAATTTGATTCCACAGGTCTCAGAGAAATTGACTTTTTCAAATTATTTTTCTCTGATGATTTTATAAATTTAATGGTGGACCAAACTAATTTATATGCCCAGCAGTTTATTGCTCAAAACCCCACGTCATCATTTGCTAGGTGGACCCCTGTAGATGCAGTAGAGATGATGACGTTTTGGGGTCTGGTGTTTCATATGGGCATAGTAAAAAAGCCAGAAATTAGGCAATATTGGAGTACAGATGTTCTGTACAGTACTCCATTTTACCGTATGGCCATGCCCCGGACTCGATTTGAGACAATTCTTAAATTTATACATTACACCGATAATGCACAGTGCCCACCCAGAGATGATCCCACCTTTGACCGGCTATTCAAAGTCAGGCCGGTCATTGATCATTTCAGTGCCAAATTTGAAGAGGTGTACATCCCTGAAAAATTTATTTGTATCGACGAGTCCCTTATACATTTTAAAGGAAGGGTTAAATTCCGCCAGTACCTTCCCAGTAAGAGGGCAAGGTATGGCATAAAAATGTATAAACTGTGTGAAAGCACCTCAGGGTACACCCACAGGTTTAGGGTTTATGAAGGGAAGGATTCAAGAATTCAACCGCCAGAATGCCCCCCCTCCCTCGTAGGTGTTAGTGGGAAAATTGTCTGGGATTTAGTGCACCCCTTCCTGGATAAAGGTTATCACCTCTATGTGGATAACTTTTACACTAGCATCCCCCTGTTTAAGGCCCTTGGTTCAAGAGGTACAGCAGCTTGCGGTACTGTGCGCAAGAACCAAAGAGGCCTCCCAAAAACGCACATTGCCCAAGTAATGAGAAGGGGTGAAAGCAGGGGAATATGCAACGAAAATATGTTGTTGGTCAAATATAAGGACAAGAGGGATGTCCTTATACTGACAACAATTCACGGAGACAGTACCACCTCCGTCCCTGTACGAGGTACCAGTACCCACACCTCCAAACCTAATTGTATCCTGGATTACAATAGGTACATGGGCGGAGTGGATCTTTCAGATCAGGTACTGAAGCCGTACAGTGCCCTGCGGAAAACAAAAATCTGGTACAAGAAGGTGGCCGTGTATATCATCCAGATGGCACTGTATAACGCTTACGTGCTATTCCGTTCTACCGGCCAGAGGGGGACATTTATGCACTTTCAAGAGGAAGTCATAAAGGGCCTAATATTTGGGAACCAGCAGGCAGAGGGCCCCAGTACTTCTAGTACTGGCCCCCGTATTGTACCAGGGCAGCATTTTCCTGATGAAATCCCCTCCACTGGAAAAAAGGGCAGGACACAAAAAAGGTGCAAAGTTTGCTATAAAAAGGGAATAAGAAAGCAAACTATTTTCCAGTGTGACACTTGCCCCGACAAACCCGGCCTATGTATAAAGGAGTGTTTTAAAATATACCACACATCTAAGGAATATTAGGTTCATAATTTCACCGTGCTTCGGGGGTCTTGCTAATGCCACATAGCACCCACCATTCATTCCACCAGAATCTGAGCCGCAAAATCCAAAAATCACTCCTTCCCTTCTGAGTCCTGCCATGCACCCAACTGGTATTTTTTGGTCACATGTGAGGCATTGCCGTACTCGGGAGAAATTGGGGCACAGATTTTGGGGTGCTTTGTCTCCTTCATTCCTTGTGAAAATGAAAAATTTTGAGCCAGAACTGCATTTTTGTGTAAAAAAATGTAATTTTTCATGTTCACTGCCCAGTTTTATCAAAATTGGTGAAACCCCTGGGGGTTTGAAATGTACACTATACCCCTAGATGAATTCCCTGAGGGGTGTAGTTTGCAAAATGGGGTCACTTGTGGGGGGGTTCCACTGTATTGGTGCTTTGGGGGTCTTGCTAATGCGACATAGCACCCACCATCATTCCACCAGAATTTGTGCTGCAAAATCCAAATATCACTCCTTCCCTTCTGAGTCCTGCCACTTTTTGGTCACACATGAGGCATTGCCGTACTCGGGAGAAATTGGGGCACAGATTTTGGGGTGCTTTGTCTCCTTCATTCCTTCTGAAAATGAAAAATTTTGAGCCAGAACTGCATTTTTGTGTAAAAAAATGTAATTTTTCATTTTCACTGCCCACTTGTATCAAAATTGGTGAAACCCCTGGGGGTTTGAAATGTACACTATACCCCTAGATGAATTCCCTGAGGGGTGTAGTTTGCAAAATGGGGTGACTTGTGGGGGGGTTCCACTGTATTGGTGCAACATAGCACCCACCATTCATTCCACCAGAATCTGTGCTGCAAAATCCAAAAATCACTCCTTCCCTTCTGAGTCCTGCCATGCACCCAACTGGTATTTTTTGGTCACATGTGAGGCATTGCCGTACTCGGGAGAAATTGGGGCACAGATTTTGGGGTGCTTTTTCTCCTTCATACCTTCTGAAAATGAAAAATTTTGAGCCAGAACTGCATTTTTGTGTAAAAAATGTAATTTTTCATGTTCACTGCCCACTTGTATCAAAATTGGTGAAACCCCTGGGGGTTTGAAATGTACACTATACCCCTAGATGAATTCCCTGAGGGGTGTAGTTTGCAAAATGGGGTCACTTGTGGGGGGGTTCCACTGTATTGGTGCTTGGGGGGTCTTGCTAATGCGACATAGCACCCACCAAAATTCCACCAGAATCTGAGCTGCAAAATCCAAAAATCACTCCTTCCCTTTTGAGTCCTGCCATGCACCCAACTGGTATTTTTTGGTCACATGTGAGGCATTGCCGTACTCGGGAGAAATTGGGGCACAGATTTTGGGGTGCTTTTTCTCCTTCATACCTTCTGAAAATGAAAAATTTTGAGCCAGAACTGCATTTTTGTGTAAAAAATGTAATTTTTCATGTTCACTGCCCACTTGTATCAAAATTGGTGAAACCCCTGGGGGTTTGAAATGTACACTATACCCCTAGATGAATTCCCTGAGGGGTGTAGTTTGCAAAATGGGGTGACTTGTGGGGGGGTTCCACTGTATTGGTGCTTGGGGGGTCTTGCTAATGCGACATAGCACCCACCAAAATTCCACCAGAATCTGAGCTGCAAAATCCAAAAATCACTCCTTCCCTTCTGAGTCCTGCCATGCACCCAAATGGTATTTTTTGGTCACATGTGAGGCATTGCCGTACTCGGGAGAAATTGGGGCACAGATTTTGGGGTGCTTTGTCTCCTTCATACCTTCTGAAAATGAAAAATTTTGAGCCAGAACTGCATTTTTGTGTAAAAAAATGTAATTTTTCATTTTCACTGCCCACTTGTATCAAAATTGGTGAAACCCCTGGGGGTTTGAAATGTACACTATACCCCTAGATGAATTCCCTGAGGGGTGTACTTTGCAAAATGGGGTGACTTGTGGGGGGGTTCCACTGTATTGGTGCAACATAGCACCCACCATTCATTCCACCAAAATCTGTGCTGCAAAATCCAAAAATCACTCCTTCCGTTCTGAGTCCTGCCATGCACCCAACTGGTATTTTTTGGTCACATGTGAGGCATTTCCGTACTCGGGAGAAATTGGGGCACAGATTTTGGGGTGCTTTTTCTCCTTCATACCTTCTGAAAATGAAAAATTTTGAGCCAGAACTGCATTTTTGTGTAAAAAAATGTAATTTTTCATTTTCACTGCCCACTTGTATCAAAATTGGTGAAACCCCTGGGGGTTTGAAATGTACACTATACCCCTAGATGAATTCCCTGAGGGGTGTAGTTTTCAAAATGGGGTGACTTGTGGGGGGGTTCCACTGTATTGGTGCTTGGGGGGTCTTGCTAATGCGACATAGCACCCACCAAAATTCCACCAGAATCTGAGCTGCAAAATCCAAAAATCACTCCTTCCGTTCTGAGTCCTGCCATGCACCCAACTGGTATTTTTTGGTCACATGTGAGGCATTGCCGTACTCGGGAGAAATTGGGGCACAGATTTTGGGGTGCTTTTTCTCCTTCATACCTTCTGAAAATGAAAAATTTCGAGCCAGAACTGCATTTTTGTGTAAAAAATGTAATTTTTCATTTTCACTGCCCACTTGTATCAAAATTGGTGAAACCCCTGGGGGTTTGAAATGTACACTATACCCCTAGATGAATTCCCTGAGGGGTGTAGTTTTCAAAATGGGGTGACTTGTGGGGGGGTTCCACTGTATTGGTGCTTGGGGGGTCTTGCTAATGCGACATAGCACCCACCAAAATTCCACCAGAATCTGAGCCGCAAAATCCAAAAATCACTCCTTCCGTTCTGAGTCCTGCCATGCACCCAACTGGTATTTTTTGGTCACATGTGAGGCATTTCCGTACTCGGGAGAAATTGGGGCACATATTTTGGGGTGCTTTTTCTCCTTCATACCTTCTGAAAATGAAAAATTTTGAGCCAGAACTGCATTTTTGTGTAAAAAAATGTAATTTTTCATTTTCACTGCCCACTTGTATCAAAATTGGTGAAACCCCTGGGGGTTTGAAATGTACACTATACCCCTAGATGAATTCCCTGAGGGGTGTAGTTTGCAAAATGGGGTGACTTGTGGGGGGGTTCCACTGTATTGGTGCAACATAGCACCCACCATTCATTCCACCAGAATCTGTGCTGCAAAATCCAAAAATCACTCCTTCCCTTCTGAGTCCTGCCATGCACCCAACTGGTATTTTTTGGTCACATGTGAGGCATTGCCGTACTCGGGAGAAATTGGGGCACAGATTTTGGGGTGCTTTTTCTCCTTCATACCTTCTGAAAATGAAAAATTTTGAGCCAGAACTGCATTTTTGTGTAAAAAAATGTAATTTTTCATTTTCACTGCCCACTTGTATCAAAATTGGTGAAACCCCTGGGGGTTTGAAATGTACACTATACCCCTAGATGAATTCCCTGAGGGGTGTAGTTTTCAATATGGGGTGACTTGTGGGGGGGTTCCACTGTATTGGTGCTTTGGGGGTCTTGCTAATGCGACATAGCACCCACCAAAATTCCACCAGAATCTGAGCTGCAAAATCCAAAAATCACTCCTTCCCTTCTGAGTCCTGCCATGCACCCAACTGGTATTTTTTGGTCACATGTGAGGCATTGCCGTACTCGGGAGAAATTGGGGCACAGATTTTGGGGTGCTTTGTCTCCTTCATACCTTCTGAAAATGACAAATTTGGAGCCAGAACTGTATTTTTGTGTAAAAAAAATAATTTTTCATTTTCACTGCCCAGTTGTACCACAATTGGTGAAACCCCTGGGGGTTTGAAATGTACACTATACCCCTAGATGAATTCCCTGAGGGGTGTAGTTTGCAAAATGGGGTCACTTGTGGGGGGGTTCCTAACTTTTAGCATCTTATGGTGCCTAGAAACCTACATGGTGCCTAAAAAATAATCTCATAAAAAGGAGGCTCCAAAATCAAGTAGGTGCTCCTTCTATTATGAAGCCTGTGGTTTGGTCACCGTGCACACTAGGGCCACATATAGGATATTTATGAAAACAAAAGAATTGGGGGAATCAATTTTCAGTCACATTTCTCTAGTAAAATGTACTGTGTTCCTTAGAAAAATGTATTAAAATTGCAAATCTGCAAAAAAAAAGAAATTTTGAAATTTCACCTACACTTTGTTTTAATTCCTGTGAAACACCTAAAGGGTTAACAAACTTCCAAAATGCTGTTTTGAATACTGTGAGGGGTGCAGTTTTTGAAATGGCATCATTTATGGGGGTGTCTCACATAAAAGTCCCTCAAAGTCACATCAGAACTGAACTGGTCCCTAAAAAAATCAGTGTTTGAAATTTTCTTGAAAATTTGAGAATTTGCTATTCATATTGTAAGCCTCCTAGTGTCCCAAAAAATTAAAAGGAAGTTGAAATAATGATGTCAACATAAAGTAGACATATGGTCTATGTTAGTTATTCACTATTTTGAGTGGTAAGATTATTTGTCTCACAAGCAGAAAATTTAACATTTTGCAAATCGCTAAATTTTCCATTTTTTCACGATATTTTGGTATTTTTCACAAAAAAACACAGACTGTATCGACCCAAATTTACCACTAATTTGAAGTACAATGTGTCACGAAAAAACAATCTCAAAATCACTGGGATAAGTAAAAGCAAAAAAAAGTTATCCCCACTTAAGTGAGACATGTCAGATTTGAAAAAAAGGGCTCTGTCAGGAACGCAAAAACTGGCTCTGTCAGGAAGGGGTTAAAATAATGACTATTAAATCTATGTCTAGGAATTTTTTTATGGTACTAACTTGAATCTAGTCTTATTTTGTTGACTTGGAACAATCAGTCAGCACATTTGGTTTCTATCTCAAAGATTTGTGGTTTAATCCCACCCAGGGATATTTTTGACCGTGTGATCATATTTTGAAGAATCTTAGGTAGACAAGTTAAAACATAAAACCACCTCTTGTTATGCAGTATATCTAGACTTCTTTGATACAATTCCTCTTAAAAGTAGTTAATTAGGTAATTTTTTCAGGAAACCATTGAAGCACATTTTAGTGTTTGTACCAAAGTGTTTCTTTGTTCTTTAATGGATGAACAGTTTTACTAAATCTCTTTTTTAACATAATAAAAAAGATAGAACTGAGCCAAAATATTAATCTCAGTTTTGTATTGGTTTAATCAACAAATAATTATAAAAAAAAAAAGATAGCAGAGGATGGTTTCGATCCATCGACCTCTGGGTTATGGGCCCAGCACGCTTCCGCTGCGCCACTCTGCTAATCATATAAACAGCTTCAGCTCCTGAAAGCTTACCTCTTGACAAGAAAGTACCAATTTGTTTTTTTGTTCTTCAATGGAGGAAGAGTTTTACAAAAGATCTCCAGATGTTGGCCTTTTACACATATTTCAATAAATCATTTTTAGATCACTAATTTGATACAACTTTAGAGGGGTCTCTGTGGCGCAATCGGTTAGCGCGTTCGGCTGTTAACCGAAAGGTTGGTGGTTCAATCCAACCCAGGGACGTAATCAACTCTTTGGTCACATTTTGGAGAACTAGATGTTGACAAGTTAAAACATTAAATCACCTCTTGTGGTATAGTGTTCCTGATCTTAAGTCACAGAAGCTCCTGAAAGCTTCACTCTTCATCAGAAAGTACCAATGTTTCTCCTCTGTTCTTCAGTAGATAAAGAATCTTACAAAAGCTCTTTAAAATAATGACTATTAAATCTATGTCTAGGAATTTTTTTATGGTACTAACTTGAATCTAGTCTTATTTTGTTGACTTGGAACAATCAGTCAGCACATTTGGTTTCTATCTCAAAGGTTTGTGGTTTAATCCCACCCTGGGATATTTTTGACCGTGTGATCATATTTTGAAGAACCTTAGGTAGACAAGTTAAAACATAAAACCACCTCTTGTTATGCAGTATATCTAGACTTCACTGATACAATTCCTCTTAAAAGTAGTTAATTACGTAAGTTTTTAGGAAACCATTGAAGCACATTTTAGTGTTTGTACCAATGTGTTTCTTTGTTCTTTAATGGATGAACAGTTTTACTAAATCTCTTTTTTAACATAATAAAAAAGATAGAACTGAGCCAAAATATTAATCTCAGTTTTGTATTGGTTTAATCAACAAATAATTATAAAAAAACAAAGATAGCAGAGGATGGTTTCGATCCATCGACCTCTGGGTTATGGGCCCAGCACGCTTCCGCTGCGCCACTCTGCTAATCATATAAACAGCTTCAGCTCCTGAAAGCTTACCTCTTGACAAGAAAGTACCAATTTGTTTTTTTGTTCTTCAATGGAGGAAGAGTTTTACAAAAGATCTCCAGATGTTGGCCTTTGACACATATTTCAATAAATCATTTTTAGATCACTAATTTGATACAACTTTAGAGGGGTCTCTGTGGCGCAATCGGTTAGCGCGTTCGGCTGTTAACCGAAAGGTTGGTGGTTCAATCCCACCCAGGGACGTAAGTGACTTTTTGGTCACATTTTGGAGAACTAGATGTTGACAAGTTAAAACATGAAATCACCTCTTGTGGTATAGTGTTCCTGATCTTAAGTCACAGAAGCTCCTGAAAGCTTCACTCTTCATCAGAAAGTACCAATGTTTCTCCTCTGTTCTTCAGTAGATAAAGAATCTTACAAAAGCTCTTTAAAATAATGACTATTAAATCTATGTCTAGGAATTTTTTTATGGTACTAACTTGAATCTAGTCTTATTTTGTTGACTTGGAACAATCAGTCAGCACATTTGGTTTCTATCTCAAAGGTTTGTGGTTTAATCCCACCCAGGGATATTTTTGACCGTGTGATCATATTTTGAAGAAAATTAGGTAGACGAGTTAAAACATAAAACCACCTCTTGTTATGCAGTATATCTAGACTTCACTGATACAATTCCTCTTAAAAGTAGTTAATTACGTAAGTTTTTAGGAAACCATTGAAGCACATTTTAGTGTTTGTACCAATGTGTTTCTTTGTTCTTTAATGGATGAACAGTTTTACTAAATCTCTTTTTTAACATAATAAAAAAGATAGAACTGAGCCAAAATATTAATCTCAGTTTTGTATTGGATTAATCAACAAATAATTATAAAAAAAACAAAGATAGCAGAGGATGGTTTCGTTCCATCGACCTCTGGGTTATGGGCCCAGCACGCTTCCGCTGCGCCACTCTGCTAATCATATAAACAGCTTCAGCTCCTGAAAGCTTACCTCTTGACAAGAAAGTACCAATTTGTTTTTTTGTTCTTCAATGGAAGAAGAGTTTTACAAAAGATCTCCAGATGTTGGCCTTTTACACATATTTCAATAAATCATTTTTAGATCACTAATTTGATACAACTTTAGAGGGGTCTCTGTGGCGCAATCGGTTAGCGCGTTCGGCTGTTAACCGAAAGGTTGGTGGTTCAATCCCACCAAGGGACGTAATCAACTTTTTGGTCACATTTTGGAGAACTAGATGTTGACAAGTTAAAACATTAAATCACCTCTTGTGGTATAGTGTTCCTGATCTTAAGTCACAGAAGCTCCTGAAAGCTTCACTCTTCATCAGAAAGTACCAATGTTTCTCCTCTGTTCTTCAGTAGATAAAGAATCTTACAAAAGCTCTTTAAAATAATGACTATTAAATCTATGTCTAGGAATTTTTTTATGGTACTAACTTGAATCTAGTCTTATTTTGTTGACTTGGAACAATCAGTCAGCACATTTGGTTTCTATCTCAAAGGTTTGTGGTTTAATCCCACCCAGGGATATTTTTGACCTTGTGATCATATTTTGAAGAACCTTAGGTAGACAAGTTAAAACATAAAACCACCTCTTGTTATGCAGTATATCTAGACTTCTCTGATACAATTCCTCTTAAAAGTAGTTAATTAGGTAAGTTTTTAGGAAACCATTGAAGCACATTTTAGTGTTTGTACCAATGTGTTTCTTTGTTCTTTAATGGATGAACAGTTTTACTAAATCTCTTTTTTAACATAATAAAAAAGATAGAACTGAGCCAAAATATTAATCTCAGTTTTGTATTGGTTTAATCAACAAATAATTATAAAAAAAACAAAGATAGCAGAGGATGGTTTCGATCCATCGGCCTCTGGGTTATGGGCCCAGCACGCTTCCGCTGCGCCACTCTGCTAATCATATATACAGCTTCAGCTCCTGAAAGCTTACCTCTTGACAAGAAAGTACCAATTTGTTTTTTTGTTCTTCAATGGAGGAAGAGTTTTACAAAAGATCTCCAGATGTTGGCCTTTTACACATATTTCAATAAATCATTTTTAGATCACTAATTTGATACAACTTTAGAGGGGTCTCAGTGGCGCAATCAGTTAGCGCGTTCGGCTGTTAACCGAAAGGTTGGTGGTTCAATCGCACCCAGGGACGTAATTGACTTTTTGGTCACATTTTGGAGAACTAGATGTTGACAAGTTAAAACATGAAATCACCTCTTGTGGTATAGTGTTCCTGATCTTAAGTCACAGAAGCTCCTGAAAGCTTCACTCTTCATCAGAAAGTACCAATGTTTCTCCTCTGTTCTTCAGTAGATAAAGAATCTTACAAAAGCTCTTTAAAATAATGACTATTAAATCTATGTCTAGGAATTTTTTTATGGTACTAACTTGAATCTAGTCTTATTTTGTTGACTTGGAACAATCAGTCAGCACATTTGGTTTCTATCTCAAAGGTTTGTGGTTTAATCCCACCCAGGGATATTTTTGACCTTGTGATCATATTTTGAAGAACCTTAGGTAGACAAGTTAAAACATAAAACCACCTCTTGTTATGCAGTATATCTAGACTTCTCTGATACAATTCCTCTTAAAAGTAGTTAATTAGGTAAGTTTTTAGGAAACCATTGAAGCACATTTTAGTGTTTGTACCAATGTGTTTCTTTGTTCTTTAATGGATGAACAGTTTTACTAAATCTCTTTTTTAACATAATAAAAAAGATAGAACCGAGCCAAAATATTAATCTCAGTTTTGTATTGGTTTAATCAACTAATAATTATAAAAAAACAAAGATAGCAGAGGATGGTTTCGATCCATCGACCTCTGGGTTATGGGCCCAGCACGCTTCCGCTGCGCCACTCTGCTAATCATATAAACAGCTTTAGCTCCTGAAAGCTTACCTCTTGACAAGAAAGTACCAATTTGTTTTTTTGTTCTTCAATGGAGGAAGAGTTTTACAAAAGATCTCCAGATGTTGGCCTTTTACACATATTTCAATAAATCATTTTTAGATCACTAATTTGATACAACTTTAGAGGGGTCTCTGTGGCGCAATCGGTTAGCGCGTTCGGCTGTTAACCGAAAGGTTGGTGGTTCAATCGCACCCAGGGACGTAATCAACTTTTTGGTCACATTTTGGAGAACTAGATGTTGACAAGTTAAAACATTAAATCACCTCTTGTGGTATATTGTTCCTGATCTTAAGTCACAGAAGCTCCTGAAAGCTTCAGTCTTCATCAGAAAGTACCAATGTTTCTCCTCTGTTCTTCAGTAGATAAAGAATCTTACAAAAGCTCTTTAAAATAATGACTATTAAATCTATGTCTAGGATTTTTTTTATGGTACTAACTTGAATCTAGTCTTATTTTGTTGACTTGGAACAATCAGTCAGCACATTTGGTTTCTATCTCAAAGGTTTGTGGTTTAATCCCACCCAGGGATATTTTTGACCTTGTGATCATATTTTGAAGAACCTTAGGTAGACAAGTTAAAACATAAAACCACCTCTTGTTATGCAGTATATCTAGACTTCTCTGATACAATTCCTCTTAAAAGTAGTTAATTAGGTAAGTTTTTAGGAAACCATTGAAGCACATTTTAGTGTTTGTACCAATGTGTTTCTTTGTTCTTTAATGGATGAACAGTTTTACTAAATCTCTTTTTTAACATAATAAAAAAGATAGAACCGAGCCAAAATATTAATCTCAGTTTTGTATTGGTTTAATCAACTAATAATTATAAAAAAACAAAGATAGCAGAGGATGGTTTCGATCCATCGACCTCTGGGTTATGGGCCCAGCACGCTTCCGCTGCGCCACTCTGCTAATCATATAAACAGCTTTAGCTCCTGAAAGCTTACCTCTTGACAAGAAAGTACCAATTTGTTTTTTTGTTCTTCAATGGAGTAAGAGTTTTACAAAAGATCTCCAGATGTTGGCCTTTTACACATATTTCAATAAATCATTTTTAGATCACTAATTTGATACAACTTTAGAGGGGTCTCTGTGGCGCAATCGGTTAGCGCGTTCGGCTGTTAACCGAAAGGTTGGTGGTTCAATCGCACCCAGGGACGTAATCAACTTTTTGGTCACATTTTGGAGAACTAGATGTTGACAAGTTAAAACATTAAATCACCTCTTGTGGTATATTGTTCCTGATCTTAAGTCACAGAAGCTCCTGAAAGCTTCAGTCTTCATCAGAAAGTACCAATGTTTCTCCTCTGTTCTTCAGTAGATAAAGAATCTTACAAAAGCTCTTTAAAATAATGACTATTAAATCTATGTCTAGGATTTTTTTTATGGTACTAACTTGAATCTAGTCTTATTTTGTTGACTTGGAACAATCAGTCAGCACATTTGGTTTCTATCTCAAAGGTTTGTGGTTTAATCCCACCCAGGGATATTTTTGACCTTGTGATCATATTTTGAAGAACCTTAGGTAGACAAGTTAAAACATAAAACCACCTCTTGTTATGCAGTATATCTAGACTTCTCTGATACAATTCCTCTTAAAAGTAGTTAATTAGGTAAGTTTTTAGGAAACCATTGAAGCACATTTTAGTGTTTGTACCAATGTGTTTCTTTGTTCTTTAATGGATGAACAGTTTTACTAAATCTCTTTTTTAACATAATAAAAAAGATAGAACTGAGCCAAAATATTAATCTCAGTTTTGTATTGGTTTAATCAACAAATAATTATAAAAAAAACAAAGATAGCAGAGGATGGTTTCGATCCATCGACCTCTGGGTTATGGGCCCAGCACGCTTCCGCTGCGCCACTCTGCTAATCATATAAACAGCTTCAGCTCCTGAAAGCTTACCTCTTGACAAGAAAGTACCAATTTGTTTTTTTGTTCTTCAATGGACGAAGAGTTTTACAAAAGATCTCCAGATGTTGGCCTTTTACACATATTTCAATAAATCATTTTTAGATCACTAATTTGAAACAACTTTAGAGGGGTCTCTGTGGCGCAATCGGTTAGCGCGTTCAGCTGTTAACCGAAAGGTTGGTGGTTCAATCCCACCCAGGGACGTAATCAACTTTTTGGTCACATTTTGGAGAACTAGATGTTGACAAGTTAAAACATTAAATCACCTCTTGTGGTATAGTGTTCCTGATCTTAAGTCACAGAAGCTCCTGAAAGCTTCAGTCTTCATCAGAAAGTACCAATGTTTCTCCTCTGTTCTTCAGTAGATAAAGAATCTTACAAAAGCTCTTTAAAATAATGACTATTAAATCTATGTCTAGGAATTTTTTTATGGTACTAACTTGAATCTAGTCTTATTTTGTTGACTTGGAACAAACAGTCAGCACATTTGGTTTCTATCTCAAAGGTTTGTGGTTTAATCCCACCCAGGGATATTTTTGACCTTGTGATCATATTTTGAAGAACCTTAGGTAGACAAGTTAAAACATAAAACCACCTCTTGTTATGCAGTATATCTAGACTTCTCTGATACAATTCCTCTTAAAAGTAGTTAATTAGGTAAGTTTTTAGGAAACCATTGAAGCACATTTTAGTGTTTGTACCAATGTGTTTCTTTGTTCTTTAATGGATGAACAGTTTTACTAAATCTCTTTTTTAACATAATAAAAAAGATAGAACTGAGCCAAAATATTAATCTCAGTTTTGTATTGGTTTAATCAACAAATAATTATAAAAAATCAAAGATAGCAGAGGATGGTTTCGATCCATCGACCTCTGGGTTATGGGCCCAGCACGCTTCCGCTGCGCCACTCTGCTAATCATATAAACAGCTTCAGCTCCTGAAAGCTTACCTCTTGACAAGAAAGTACCAATTTGTTTTTTTGTTACTCAATGGAGGAAGAGTTTTACAAAAGATCTCCAGATGTTGGCCTTTTACACATATTTCAATAAATCATTTTTAGATCACTAATTTGATACAAGTTTAGAGGGGTCTCTGTGGCGCAATCGGTTAGCGTGTTCGGCTGTTAACCGAAAGGTTGGTGGTTCAATCCCACCCAGGGACGTAATCGACTTTTTGGTCACATTTTGGAGAACTAGATGTTGACAAGTTAAAACATTAAATCACCTCTTGTGGTATAGTGTTCCTGATCTTAAGTCACAGAAGCTCCTGAAAGCTTCACTCTTCATCAGAAAGTACCAATGTTTCTCCTCTGTTCTTCAGTAGATAAAGAATCTTACAAAAGCTCTTTAAAATAATGACTATTAAATCTATGTCTAGGAATTTTTTTATGGTACTAACTTGAATCTAGTCTTATTTTGTTGACTTGGAACAATCAGTCAGCACATTTGGTTTCTATCTCAAAGGTTTGTGGTTTAATCCCACCCAGGGATATTTAAAGAATAAATCATTTTTAGATCACTAATTTGATACAACTTTAGAGGGGTCTCTGTGGCGCGTTCGGCTGTTAACCGAAAGGTTGGTGGTTCAATCCCAACCAGGGACGTAATCGACTTTTTGGTCACATTTTGGAGAACTAGATGTTGACAAGTTAAAACATTAAATCACCTCTTGTGGTATAGTGTTCCTAATCTTAAGTCACAGAAGCTCCTGAAAGCTTCACTCTTCATCAGAAAGTACCAATGTTTCTCCTCTGTTCTTCAGTAGATAAAGAATCTTACAAAAGCTCTTTAAAATAATGACTATTAAATCTATGTCTAGGAATTTTTTTATGGTACTAATTCGAATCTAGTCTTATTTTGTTGACTTGGAACAAACAGTCAGCACATTTGGTTTCTATCTCAAAGGTTTGTGGTTTAATCCCACCCAGGGATATTTTTGACCTTGTGATCATATTTTGAAGAACCTTAGGTAGACAAGTTAAAACGTAAAACCACCTCTTGTTATGCAGTATATCTAGACTTCTCTGATACAATTCCTCTTAAAAGTAGTTAATTAGGTAAGTTTTTAGGAAACCATTGAAGCACATTTTTAGTGTTTGTACCAATGTGTTTCTTTGTTCTTTAATGGATGAACAGTTTTACTAAATCTCTTTTTTAACATAATAAAAAAGATAGAACTGAGCCAAAATATTAATCTCAGTTTTGTATTGGTTTAATCAACAAATAATTATAAAAAAACAAAGATGGCAGAGGATGGTTTCGATCCATCGACCTTTTGGGCCCAGCACGCCTTCGCTGCGCCACTTTGCTAATCATATAAAAAGCTTCAGCTCCTGAAAGCTTACCTCTTGACAAGAAAGTACCAATTTGTTTTTTTGTTCTTCAATGGAGGAAGAGTTTTACAAAAGATCTCCAGATGTTGGCCTTTTACACATATTTCAATAAATCATTTTTAGATCACTAATTTGATACAACTTTAGAGGGGTCTCTGTGGCGCAATCGGTTTGCGCGTTCGGCTGTTAACCGAAAGGTTGGTGGTTCAATCCCACCCAGGGACGTAATCGACTTTTTGGTCACATTTTGGAGAACTAGATGTTGACAAGTTAAAACATTAAATCACCTCTTGTGGTATAGTGTTCCTGATCTTAAGTCACAGAAGCTCCTGAAAGCTTCACTCTTCATCAGAAAGTACCAATGTTTCTCCTCTGTTCTTCAGTAGATAAAGAATCTTACAAAAGCTCTTTAAAATAATGACTATTAAATCTATGTCTAGGAATTTTTTTATGGTACTAACTTGAATCTAGTCTTATTTTGTTGACTTGGAACAATCAGTCAGCACATTTGGTTTCTATCTCAAAGGTTTGTGGTTTAATCCCACCCTGGGATATTTTTGAACTTGTGATCATATTTTGAAGAACCTTAGGTAGACAAGTTAAAACATAAAACCACCTCTTGTTATGCAGTATATCTAGACTTCTCTGATACAATTCCTCTTAAAAGTAGTTAATTAGGTAAATTTTTAGGAAACCATTGAAGCACATTTTAGTGTTTGTACCAATGTGTTTCTTTGTTCTTTAATGGATGAACAGTTTTACTAAATCTCTTTTTTAACATAATAAAAAAGATAGAACTGAGCCAAAATATTAATCTCAGTTTTGTATTGGTTTAATCAACAAATAATTATAAAAAAAACAAAGATAGCAGAGGATGGTTTCGATCCATCGACCTCTGGGTTATGGGCCCAGCACGCTTCCGCTGCGCCACTCTGCTAATCATATAAACAGCTTCAGCTCCTGAAAGCTTACCTCTTGACAAGAAAGTACCAATTTGTTTTTTTGTTACTCAATGGAGGAAGAGTTTTACAAAAGATCTCCAGATGTTGGCCTTTTACACATATTTCAATAAATCATTTTTAGATCACTAATTTGATACAAGTTTAAAGGGGTCTCTGTGGCGCAATCGGTTAGCGTGTTCGGCTGTTAACCGAAAGGTTGGTGATTCAATCCCACCCAGGGACGTAATTGACTTTTTGGTCACATTTTGGAGAACAAGATGTTGACAAGTTAAAACATTAAATCACCTCTTGTGGTATAGTGTTCCTGATCTTAAGTCACAGAATCTCCTGAAAGCTTCACTCTTCATCAGAAAGTACCAATGTTTCTCCTCTGTTCTTCAGTAGATAAAGAATCTTACAAAAGCTCTTTAAAATAATGACTATTAAATCTATGTCTAGGAATTTTTTTATGGTACTAACTTGAATCTTGTCTTATTTTGTTGACTTGGAACAATCAGTCAGCACATTTGGTTTCTATCTCAAAGGTTTGTGGTTTAATCCCACCCAGGGATATTTAAAAAATAAATTATTTTTAGATCACTAATTTGATACAACTTTAGAGGGGTCTCTGTGGCGCGTTCGGCTGTTAACCGAAAGGTTGGTGGTTCAATCCCACCCAGGGACGTAATCGACTTTTTGGTCACATTTTGGAGAACTAGATGTTGACAAGTTAAAACATTAAATCACCTCTTGTGGTATAGTGTTCCTGATCTTAAGTCACAGAAGCTCCTGAAAGCTTCACTCTTCATCAGAAAGTACCATTGTTTCTCCTCTGTTCTTCAGTAGATAAAGAATCTTACAAAAGCTCTTTAAAATAATGACTATTAAATCTATGTCTAGGAATTTTTTTATGGTACTAACTTGAATCTAGTCTTATTTTGTTGACTTGGAACAATCAGTCAGCACATTTGGTTTCTATCTCAAAGGTTTGTGGTTTAATCCCACCCAGGGATATTTTTGACCTTGTGATCATATTTTGAAGAACCTTAGGTAGACAAGTTAAAACGTAAAACCACCTCTTGTTATGCAGTATATCTAGACTTCTCTGATACAATTCCTCTTAAAAGTAGTTAATTAGGTAAGTTTTTAGGAAACCATTGAAGCACATTTTTAGTGTTTGTACCAATGTGTTTCTTTGTTCTTTAATGGATGAACAGTTTTACTAAATCTCTTTTTTAACATAATAAAAAAGATAGAACTGAGCCAAAATATTAATCTCAGTTTTGTATTGGTTTAATCAACAAATAATTATAAAAAAACAAAGATGGCAGAGGATGGTTTCGATCCATCGACCTTTTGGGCCCAGCACGCCTTCGCTGCGCCACTTTGCTAATCATATAAAAAGCTTCAGCTCCTGAAAGCTTACCTCTTGACAAGAAAGTACCAATTTGTTTTTTTGTTCTTCAATGGAGGAAGAGTTTTACAAAAGATCTCCAGATGTTGGCCTTTTACACATATTTCAATAAATCATTTTTAGATCACTAATTTGATACAACTTTAGAGGGGTCTCTGTGGCGCAATCGGTTAGCGCGTTCGGCTGTTAACCGAAAGGTTGGTGGTTCAATCCCACCCAGGGACGTAATCGACTTTTTGGTCACATTTTGGAGAACTAGATGTTGACAAGTTAAAACATTAAATCACCTCTTGTGGTATAGTGTTCCTGATCTTAAGTCACAGAAGCTCCTGAAAGCTTCACTCTTCATCAGAAAGTACCAATGTTTCTCCTCTGTTCTTCAGTAGATAAAGAATCTTACAAAAGCTCTTTAAAATAATGACTATTAAATCTATGTCTAGGAATTTTTTTATGGTACTAACTTGAATCTAGTCTTATTTTGTTGACTTGGAACAATCAGTCAGCACATTTGGTTTCTATCTCAAAGGTTTGTGGTTTAATCCCACCCTGGGATATTTTTGACCTTGTGATCATATTTTGAAGAACCTTAGGTAGACAAGTTAAAACATAAAACCACCTCTTGTTATGCAGTATATCTAGACTTCTCTGATACAATTCCTCTTAAAAGTAGTTAATTAGGTAAGTTTTTAGGAAACCATTGAAGCACATTTTAGTGTTTGTACCAATGTGTTTCTTTGTTCTTTAATGGATGAACAGTTTTACTAAATCTCTTTTTTAACATAATAAAAAAGATAGAACTGAGCCAAAATATTAATCTCAGTTTTGTATTGGTTTAATCAACAAATAATTATAAAAAAAAACAAAGATAGCAGAGGATGGTTTCGATCCATCGACCTCTGGGTTATGGGCCCAGCACGCTTCCGCTGCGCCACTCTGCTAATCATATAAACAGCTTCAGCTCCTGAAAGCTTACCTCTTGACAAGAAAGTACCAATTTGTTTTTTTGTTCTTCAATGGAGGAAGAGTTTTACAAAAGATCTCCAGATGTTGGCCTTTTACACATATTTCAATAAATCATTTTTAGATCACTAATTTGATACAAGTTTAGAGGGGTCTCTGTGGCGCAATCGGTTAGCGTGTTCGGCTGTTAACCGAAAGGTTGGTGATTCAATCCCACCCAGGGACGTAATTGACTTTTTGGTCACATTTTGGAGAACTAGATGTTGACAAGTTAAAACATTAAATCACCTCTTGTGGTATAGTGTTCCTGATCTTAGGTCACAGAAGCTCCTGAAAGCTTCACTCTTCATCAGAAAGTACCAATGTTTCTCCTCTGTTCTTCAGTAGATAAAGAATCTTACAAAAGCTCTTTAAAATAATGACTATTAAATCTATGTCTAGGAATTTTTTTATGGTACTAACTTGAATCTTGTCTTATTTTGTTGACTTGGAACAATCAGTCAGCACATTTGGCTTCTATCTCAAAGGTTTGTGGTTTAATCCCACCCAGTGATATTTTTGACCTTGTGATCATATTTTGAAGAACCTTAGGTAGACAAGTTAAAACGTAAAACCACCTCTTGTTATGCAGTATATCTAGACTTCTCTGATACAATTCCTCTTAAAAGTAGTTAATTAGGTAAGTTTTTAGGAAACCATTGAAGCACATTTTTAGTGTTTGTACCAATGTGTTTCTTTGTTCTTTAATGGATGAACAGTTTTACTAAATCTCTTTTTTAACATAATAAAAAAGATAGAACTGAGCCAAAATATTAATCTCAGTTTTGTATTGGTTTAATCAACAAATAATTATAAAAAAACAAAGATGGCAGAGGATGGTTTCGATCCATCGACCTTTTGGGCCCAGCACGCCTTCGCTGCGCCACTTTGCTAATCATATAAAAAGCTTCAGCTCCTGAAAGCTTACCTCTTGACAAGAAAGTACCAATTTGTTTTTTTGTTCTTCAATGGAGGAAGAGTTTTACAAAAGATCTCCAGATGTTGGCCTTTTACACATATTTCAATAAATCATTTTTAGATCACTAATTTGATACAACTTTAGAGGGGTCTCTGTGGCGCAATCGGTTAGCGCGTTCGGCTGTTTACCGAAAGGTTGGTGGTTCAATCCCACCCAGGGACGTAATCGACTTTTTGGTCACATTTTGGAGAACTAGATGTTGACAAGTTAAAACATTAAATCACCTCTTGTGGTATAGTGTTCCTGATCTTAAGTCACAGAAGCTCCTGAAAGCTTCACTCTTCATCAGAAAGTACCATTGTTTCTCCTCTGTTCTTCAGTAGATAAAGAATCTTACAAAAGCTCTTTAAAATAATGACTATTAAATCTATGTCTAGGAATTTTTTTATGGTACTAACTTGAATCTAGTCTTATTTTGTTGACTTGGAACAATCAGTCAGCACATTTGGTTTCTATCTCAAAGGTTTGTGGTTTAATCCCACCCAGGGATATTTAAAGAATAAATCATTTTTAGATCACTAATTTGATACAACTTTAGAGGGGTCTCTGTGGCGCGTTCGGCTGTTAACCGAAAGGTTGGTGGTTCAATCCCACCCAGGGACGTAATCGACTTTTTGGTCACATTTTGGAGAACTAGATGTTGACAAGTTAAAACATTAAATCACCTCTTGTGGTATAGTGTTCCTGATCTTAAGTCACAGAAGCTCCTGAAAGCTTCACTCTTCATCAGAAAGTACCAATGTTTCTCCTCTGTTCTTCAGTAGATAAAGAATCTTACAAAAGCTCTTTAAAATAATGACTATTAAATCTATGTCTAGGAATTTTTTTATGGTACTAACTTGAATCTAGTCTTATTTTGTTGACTTGGAACAATCAGTCAGCACATTTGGTTTCTATCTCAAAGGTTTGTGGTTTAATCCCACCCTGGGATATTTTTGACCTTGTGATCATATTTTGAAGAACCTTAGGTAGACAAGTTAAAACATAAAACCACCTCTTGTTATGCAGTATATCTAGACTTCTCTGATACAATTCCTCTTAAAAGTAGTTAATTAGGTAAGTTTTTAGGAAACCATTGAAGCACATTTAAGTGTTTGTACCAATGTGTTTCTTTGTTCTTTAATGGATGAACAGTTTTACTAAATCTCTTTTTTAACATAATAAAAAAGATAGAACTGAGCCAAAATATTCATCTCAGTTTTGTATTGGTTTAATCAACAAATAATTATAAAAAAAACAAAGATAGCAGAGGATGGTTTCGATCCATCGACCTCTGGGTTATGGGCCCAGCACGCTTCCACTGCGCCACTCTGCTAATCATATAAACAGCTTCAGCTCCTGAAAGCTTACCTCTTGACAAGAAAGTACCAATTTGTTTTTTTGTTCTTCAATGGAGGAAGAGTTTTACAAAAGATCTCCAGATGTTGGCCTTTTACACATATTTCAATAAATCATTTTTAGATCACTAATTTGATACAACTTTAGAGGGGTCTCTGTGGCGCAATCGGTTAGCGCGTTCGGCTGTTAACCGAAAGGTTGGTGGTTCAATCCCACCCAGGGACGTAATCGACTTTTTGGTCACATTTTGGAGAACTAGATGTTGACAAGTTAAAACATTAAATCACCTCTTGTGGTATAGTGTTCCTGATCTTAAGTCACAGAAGCTCCTGAAAGCTTCACTCTTCATCAGAAAGTACCAATGTTTCTCCTCTGTTCTTCAGTAGATAAAGAATCTTACAAAAGCTCTTTAAAATAATGACTATTAAATCTATGTCTAGGAATTTTTTTATGGTACTAACTTGAATCTAGTCTTATTTTGTTGACTTGGAACAATCAGTCAGCACATTTGGTTTCTATCTCAAAGGTTTGTGGTTTAATCCCACCCTGGGATATTTTTGACCTTGTGATCATATTTTGAAGAACCTTAGGTAGACAAGTTAAAACATAAAACCACCTCTTGTTATGCAGTATATCTAGACTTCTCTGATACAATTCCTCTTAAAAGTAGTTAATTAGGTAAGTTTTTAGGAAACCATTGAAGCACATTTAAGTGTTTGTACCAATGTGTTTCTTTGTTCTTTAATGGATGAACAGTTTTACTAAATCTCTTTTTTAACATAATAAAAAAGATAGAACTGAGCCAAAATATTAATCTCAGTTTTGTATTGGTTTAATCAACAAATAATTATAAAAAAAACAAAGATAGCAGAGGATGGTTTCGATCCATCGACCTCTGGGTTATGGGCCCAGCACGCTTCCGCTGCGCCACTCTGCTAATCATATAAACAGCTTCAGCTCCTGAAAGCTTACCTCTTGACAAGAAAGTACCAATTTGTTTTTTTGTTACTCAATGGAGGAAGAGTTTTACAAAAGATCTCCAGATGTTGGCCTTTTACACATATTTCAATAAATCATTTTTAGATCACTAATTTGATACAAGTTTTGAGGGGTCTCTGTGGCGCAATCGGTTAGCGTGTTCGGCTGTTAACCAAAAGGTTGGTGGTTCAATCCCACCCAGGGACGTAATCGACTTTTTGGTCACATTTTGGAGAACTAGATGTTGACAAGTTAAAACATTAAATCACCTCTTGTGGTATAGTGTTCCTGATCTTAAGTCACAGAAGCTCCTGAAAGCTCCACTCTTCATCAGAAAGTACCAATGTTTCTCCTCTGTTCTTCAGTAGATAAAGAATCTTACAAAAGCTCTTTAAAATAATGACTATTAAATCTATGTCTAGGAATTTTTTTATGGTACTAACTTGAATCTAGTCTTATTTTGTTGACTTGGAACAATCAGTCAGCACATTTGGTTTCTATCTCAAAGGTTTGTGGTTTAATCCCACCCTGGGATATTTTTGACCTTGTGATCATATTTTGAAGAACCTTAGGTAGACAAGTTAAAACATAAAACCACCTCTTGTTATGCAGTATATCTAGACTTCTCTGATACAATTCCTCTTAAAAGTAGTTAATTAGGTAAGTTTTTAGGAAACCATTGAAGCACATTTAAGTGTTTGTACCAATGTGTTTCTTTGTTCTTTAATGGATGAACAGTTTTACTAAATCTCTTTTTTAACATAATAAAAAAGATAGAACTGAGCCAAAATATTAATCTCAGTTTTGTATTGGTTTAATCAACAAATAATTATAAAAAAAACAAAGATAGCAGAGGATGGTTTCGATCCATCGACCTCTGGGTTATGGGCCCAGCACGCTTCCGCTGCGCCACTCTGCTAATCATATAAACAGCTTCAGCTCCTGAAAGCTTACCTCTTGACAAGAAAGTACCAATTTGTTTTTTTGTTACTCAATGGAGGAAGAGTTTTACAAAAGATCTCCAGATGTTGGCCTTTTACACATATTTCAATAAATCATTTTTAGATCACTAATTTGATACAAGTTTAGAGGGGTCTCTGTGGCGCAATCGGTTAGCGTGTTCGGCTGTTAACCGAAAGGTTGGTGGTTCAATCCCACCCAGGGACGTAATCGACTTTTTGGTCACATTTTGGAGAACTAGATGTTGACAAGTTAAAACATTAAATCACCTCTTGTGGTATAGTGTTCCTGATCTTAAGTCACAGAAGCTCCTGAAAGCTTCACTCTTCATCAGAAAGTACCAATGTTTCTCCTCTGTTCTTCAGTAGATAAAGAATCTTACAAAAGCTCTTTAAAATAATGACTATTAAATCTATGTCTAGGAATTTTTTTATGGTACTAACTTGAATCTAGTCTTATTTTGTTGACTTGGAACAATCAGTCAGCACATTTGGTTTCTATCTCAAAGGTTTGTGGTTTAATCCCACCCAGGGATATTTAAAGAATAAATCATTTTTAGATCACTAATTTGATACAACTTTAGAGGGGTCTCTGTGGCGCGTTCGGCTATTAACCGAAAGGTTGGTGGTTCAATCCCAACCAGGGACGTAATCGACTTTTTGGTCACATTTTGGAGAACTAGATGTTGACAAGTTAAAACATTAAATCACCTCTTGTGGTATAGTGTTCCTGATCTTAAGTCACAGAAGCTCCTGAAAGCTTCACTCTTCATCAGAAAGTACCAATGTTTCTCCTCTGTTCTTCAGTAGATAAAGAATCTTACAAAAGCTCTTTAAAATAATGACTATTAAATCTATGTCTAGGAATTTTTTTATGGTACTAATTCGAATCTAGTCTTATTTTGTTGACTTGGAACAAACAGTCAGCACATTTGGTTTCTATCTCAAAGGTTTGTGGTTTAATCCCACCCAGGGATATTTTTGACCTTGTGATCATATTTTGAAGAACCTTAGGTAGACAAGTTAAAACGTAAAACCACCTCTTGTTATGCAGTATATCTAGACTTCTCTGATACAATTCCTCTTAAAAGTAGTTAATTAGGTAAGTTTTTAGGAAACCATTGAAGCACATTTTTAGTGTTTGTACCAATGTGTTTCTTTGTTCTTTAATGGATGAACAGTTTTACTAAATCTCTTTTTTAACATAATAAAAAAGATAGAACTGAGCCAAAATATTAATCTCAGTTTTGTATTGGTTTAATCAACAAATAATTATAAAAAAACAAAGATGGCAGAGGATGGTTTCGATCCATCGACCTTTTGGGCCCAGCACGCCTTCGCTGCGCCACTTTGCTAATCATATAAACAGCTTCAGCTCCTGAAAGCTTACCTCTTGACAAGAAAGTACCAATTTGTTTTTTTGTTACTCAATGGAGGAAGAGTTTTACAAAAGATCTCCAGATGTTGGCCTTTTACACATATTTCTATAAATCATTTTTAGATCACTAATTTGATACAACTTTAGAGGGGTCTCTGTGGCGCAATCGGTTTGCGCGTTCGGCTGTTAACCGAAAGGTTGGTGGTTCAATCCCACCCAGGGACGTAATCGACTTTTTGGTCACATTTTGGAGAACTAGATGTTGACAAGTTAAAACATTAAATCACCTCTTGTGGTATAGTGTTCCTGATCTTAAGTCACAGAAGCTCCTGAAAGCTTCACTCTTCATCAGAAAGTACCAATGTTTCTCCTCTGTTCTTCAGTAGATAAAGAATCTTACAAAAGCTCTTTAAAATAATGACTATTAAATCTATGTCTAGGAATTTTTTTATGGTACTAACTTGAATCTAGTCTTATTTTGTTGACTTGGAACAATCAGTCAGCACATTTGGTTTCTATCTCAAAGGTTTGTGGTTTAATCCCACCCTGGGATATTTTTGACCTTGTGATCATATTTTGAAGAACCTTAGGTAGACAAGTTAAAACATAAAACCACCTCTTGTTATGCAGTATATCTAGACTTCTCTGATACAATTCCTCTTAAAAGTAGTTAATTAGGTAAGTTTTTAGGAAACCATTGAAGCACATTTTAGTGTTTGTACCAATGTGTTTCTTTGTTCTTTAATGGATGAACAGTTTTACTAAATCTCTTTTTTAACATAATAAAAAAGATAGAACTGAGCCAAAATATTAATCTCAGTTTTGTATTGGTTTAATCAACAAATAATTATAAAAAAACAAAGATAGCAGAGGATGGTTTCGATCCATCGACCTCTGGGTTATGGGCCCAGCACGCTTCCGCTGCGCCACTCTGCTAATCATATAAACAGCTTCAGCTCCTGAAAGCTTACCTCTTGACAAGAAAGTACCAATTTGTTTTTTTGTTACTCAATGGAGGAAGAGTTTTACAAACGATCTCCAGATGTTGGCCTTTTACACATATTTCAATAAATCATTTTTAGATCACTAATTTGATACAAGTTTAGAGGGGTCTCTGTGGCGCAATCGGTTAGCGTGTTCGGCTGTTAACCGAAAGGTTGGTGGTTCAATCCCACCCAGGGACGTAATTGACTTTTTGGTCACATTTTGGAGAACTAGATGTTGACAAGTTAAAACATTAAATCACCTCTTGTGGTATAGTGTTCCTGATCTTAAGTCACAGAAGCTCCTGAAAGCTTCACTCTTCATCAGAAAGTACCAATGTTTCTCCTCTGTTCTTCAGTAGATAAAGAATCTTACAAAAGCTCTTTAAAATAATGACTATTAAATCTATGTCTAGGAATTTTTTTATGGTACTAACTTGAATCTTGTCTTATTTTGTTGACTTGGAACAATCAGTCAGCACATTTGGTTTCTATCTCAAAGGTTTGTGGTTTAATCCCACCCAGGGATATTTAAAGAATAAATCATTTTTAGATCACTAATTTGATACAACTTTAGAGGGGTCTCTGTGGCGCGTTCGGCTGTTAACCGAAAGGTTGGTGGTTCAATCCCACCCAGGGACGTAATCGACTTTTTGGTCACATTTTGGAGAACTAGATGTTGACAAGTTAAAACATTAAATCACCTCTTGTGGTATAGTGTTCCTGATCTTAAGTCACAGAAGCTCCTGAAAGCTTCACTCTTCATCAGAAAGTACCATTGTTTCTCCTCTGTTCTTCAGTAGATAAAGAATCTTACAAAAGCTCTTTAAAATAATGACTATTAAATCTATGTCTAGGAATTTTTTTATGGTACTAACTTGAATCTAGTCTTATTTTGTTGACTTGGAACAATCAGTCAGCACATTTGGTTTCTATCTCAAAGGTTTGTGGTTTAATCCCACCCAGGGATATTTAAAGAATAAATCATTTTTAGATCACTAATTTGATACAACTTTAGAGGGGTCTCTGTGGCGCAATCGGTTAGCGTGTTCGGCTGTTAACCGAAAGGTTGGTGGTTCAATCCCACCCAGGGACGTAATTGACTTTTTGGTCACATTTTGGAGAACTAGATGTTGACAAGTTAAAACATTAAATCACCTCTTGTGGTATAGTGTTCCTGATCTTAAGTCACAGAAGCTCCTGAAAGCTTCACTCTTCATCAGAAAGTACCAATGTTTCTCCTCTGTTCTTCAGTAGATAAAGAATCTTACAAAAGCTCTTTAAAATAATGACTATTAAATCTATGTCTAGGAATTTTTTTATGGTACTAACTTGAATCTTGTCTTATTTTGTTGACTTGGAACAATCAGTCAGCACATTTGGTTTCTATCTCAAAGGTTTGTGGTTTAATCCCACCCAGGGATATTTAAAGAATAAATCATTTTTAGATCACTAATTTGATACAACTTTAGAGGGGTCTCTGTGGCGCGTTCGGCTGTTAACCAAAAGGTTGGTGGTTCAATCCCACCCAGGGACGTAATCGACTTTTTGGTCACATTTTGGAGAACTAGATGTTGACAAGTTAAAACATTAAATCACCTCTTGTGGTATAGTGTTCCTGATCTTAAGTCACAGAAGCTCCTGAAAGCTTCACTCTTCATCAGAAAGTACCATTGTTTCTCCTCTGTTCTTCAGTAGATAAAGAATCTTACAAAAGCTCTTTAAAATAATGACTATTAAATCTATGTCTAGGAATTTTTTTATGGTACTAACTTGAATCTAGTCTTATTTTGTTGACTTGGAACAATCAGTCAGCACATTTGGTTTCTATCTCAAAGGTTTGTGGTTTAATCCCACCCAGGGATATTTAAAGAATAAATCATTTTTAGATCACTAATTTGATACAACTTTAGTGGGGTCTCTGTGGCGCGTTCGGCTGTTAACCGAAAGGTTGGTGGTTCAATCCCACCCAGGGACGTAATCGACTTTTTGGTCACATTTTGGAGAACTAGATGTTGACAAGTTAAAACATTAAATCACCTCTTGTGGTATAGTGTTCCTGATCTTAAGTCACAGAAGCTCCTGAAAGCTTCACTCTTCATCAGAAAGTACCATTGTTTCTCCTCTGTTCTTCAGTAGATAAAGAATCTTACAAAAGCTCTTTAAAATAATGACTATTAAATCTATGTCTAGGAATTTTTTTATGGTACTAACTTGAATCTAGTCTTATTTTGTTGACTTGGAACAATCAGTCAGCACATTTGGTTTCTATCTCAAAGGTTTGTGGTTTAATCCCACCCAGGGATATTTAAAGAATAAATCATTTTTAGATCACTAATTTGATACAACTTTAGAGGGGTCTCTGTGGCGCGTTCGGCTGTTAACCGAAAGGTTGGTGGTTCAATCCCACCCAGGGACGTAATCGACTTTTTGGTCACATTTTGGAGAACTAGATGTTGACAAGTTAAAACATTAAATCACCTCTTGTGGTATAGTGTTCCTGATCTTAAGTCACAGAAGCTCCTGAAAGCTTCACTCTTCATCAGAAAGTACCAATGTTTCTCCTCTGTTCTTCAGTAGATAAAGAATCTTACAAAAGCTCTTTAAAATAATGACTATTAAATCTATGTCTAGGAATTTTTTTATGGTACTAACTTGAATCTAGTCTTATTTTGTTGACTTGGAACAATCAGTCAGCACATTTGGTTTCTATCTCAAAGGTTTGTGGTTTAATCCCACCCTGGGATATTTTTGACCTTGTGATCATATTTTGAAGAACCTTAGGTAGACAAGTTAAAACATAAAACCACCTCTTGTTATGCAGTATATCTAGACTTCTCTGATACAATTCCTCTTAAAAGTAGTTAATTAGGTAAGTTTTTAGGAAACCATTGAAGCACATTTAAGTGTTTGTACCAATGTGTTTCTTTGTTCTTTAATGGATGAACAGTTTTACTAAATCTCTTTTTTAACATAATAAAAAAGATAGAACTGAGCCAAAATATTAATCTCAGTTTTGTATTGGTTTAATCAACAAATAATTATAAAAAAAAACAAAGATAGCAGAGGATGGTTTCAATCCATCGACCTCTGGGTTATGGGCCCAGCACGCTTCCGCTGCGCCACTCTGCTAATCATATAAGCAGCTTCAGCTCCTGAAAGCTTACCTCTTGACAAGAAAGTACCAATTTGTTTTTTTGTTCTTCAATGGAGGAAGAGTTTTACAAAAGATCTCCAGATGTTGGCCTTTTACACATATTTCAATAAATCATTTTTAGATCACTAATTTGATACAACTTTAGAGGGGTCTCTGTGGCGCAATCGGTTAGCGCGTTCGGCTGTTAACCGAAAGGTTGGTGGTTCAATCCCACCCAGGGACGTAATCGACTTTTTGGTCACATTTTGGAGAACTAGTTAAAACATTAAATCACCTCTTGTGGTATAGTGTTCCTGATCTTAAGTCACAGAAGCTCCTGAAAGCTTCACTCTTCATCAGAAAGTACCAATGTTTCTCCTCTGTTCTTCAGTAGATAAAGAATCTTACAAAAGCTCTTTAACCCCTTCCCGACATTTGACGTACATGTACGTCATGGTCGGGAAGTACTTCCCGACATTTGACGTACATGTACGTCATGACTTCTAACTGTCACTGCGTCTAGAGACGCAGTGACAGTTAGGTGATGTCTGCTGTCCCTGACCGGTCGGCGATCGTGCCCCCCCCCGGTCGGCGATCGCTGTGATTGGCTGTTCAAATCTGAACAGCCATTCACAGCGTTTCCTGTGTTACCGGCGGCTAAGCCGCTCGGTAACACAGGGATCGGTGGTGATCGGTGCTGTCAGGTACAGCACCGATCACCACCGATGTGCAGCCCACCCCTCGCACCCGCCGGGCACTCACCCGGCAGCAGCAGCGGCTCCAACGGCTCCCCCGGAGCGTCTGGAGCGCACGCAGCGCTGCCCTCCTCCCCCCTCCCCCCCGCAGCAGCAGCAGCAGCATCAAGCTGCTGAAAAAGGTGTACAATAAAATATATGCACTGAAAATATATGTATATATATATATATATATATACTTGCTGCGAGCTGGCACTCCAGTGTAAAGCAGTCAGTAGCCCCGGTGCCTTTAGCCGATTGAATAAAACACAAATGGGTCCCAGAGGGTGATCCAAAGAAACGGCACTCGCAGGTCTTGATAATGCAGAATTTAATAAACAACGTTTCGGGGGTCCACAGCCCCCGTCGTCAGGTAACAGTACATATAATAAAACCAATCACCTCACCTTTTATCTAAGCGTGCAGCCAGTCAGCCGGGTCCACGGCGTCCTCACAGCTTCCGGGCGGAAGTTGTCATCCGACGCACTTCCGGTCCGGCGTCCCCGTTGCCGGGATACCGCAAGCCTGTGACGTGATACACGCTCTCATAGCATCACGTTACCAGGCAACAGGTTTCCTGGAGTCAGTGCCGGAGCCACGGCCTGACTTTGGCTGAAATAAAAACAAAAACAGAAAGCTGTTACTTGGCTGCGATGATGTAATGCAGCACTTAGAGACGTTTATAACATGCAAAATGGGCCTCAATAGAAAAATACAGCAATTACAGACAATAATGAAAGTCAAGCATTGGCAAATGCAATAAATAGCAATATAATGAAAGACATGTATGCATTCCGATGTTCAGGGCTATAAGTACTTAAATATTTTATAGTAGTGCATTCCATGTAATACGTTCATTTAGGCCATTAGGAGAAACAGTTCCTAAACGATAGATCCAGTTAGCCTCCAATTTGAGGAGGATCTTCTGTCGGTCTCCCCCTCTAGTGAGAGGGGGGACATGATCCACTATCATGTAGCGGAGGGATGATAAAGCATGGCCACATTGTTTGAAGTGGGATGCCACTGGTTGGTCGTTCGGCTTATCAGCTAGGGCCGCCTTTATTGCGGACCTGTGAAGTGCCGCCCTCTCCTTGAACTGTCTAGTCGACATGCCGACATAGTACAGTCCACAAGGACAAATAATGATGTAAATAATGTACTTAGTACTGCAGGTGAGTACATGTTTGATCTTATATTCCTTTTGCAGATGAGGATGTCTGAATGAGCAGCCGGTGATTAAGAATTGACAGGTGACACACTTTATACATTTGTAGCATCCTGGAGCTTTATACCTGATACTTGATTGTAGACTGGTGTCGAACCCTGTTATGTCGGAGTGGACCAATTTGTCCCGAAGGTTGCGTCCCCTGCGGTAACAGACCATTGATCTTGATGTAGAAAAGCATTTAAGCTCTTTGTCTGTGGCTATGATAGGCCATAATGCCCGATTGGCCACAGGGAGTACGGGGCTATTAGCATCGTACGTGGTGGTCCAAGGGAAGACATCCTTATGCTGTCGGACATTGGGTTTTAGAAGATTTTTTCTATCCAGTTTAAGGACTTTTTGTTTAGAAATGAGTAAGTCCTTTTTGAGGTATCCCCGATCTTGAAATTTAGAGACAATGATGTCTAGTTGTTATATATACATACACACACACATATATATATATATATATATATATATATGTGTGTGTGTATATATATGTATATATATAAATATATATATATATACATATATACACACATATATATATATATATATATATATATATATATATATGTGTGTATGTGTGTGTGTGTGTGTATATACCCCACCGATCGCCAGCCCCCCCCCCCCCCTCCCACCCGGCAGCCCCCCTCCCTCCCACCCACCCGGCTGCCGCAGCGCCAGCACCCCTCCCACCCCCCCGCCAGCCGCAGCGCCAGCCCCCCTCCCAAAGCTGGTGACTAAAATGGGGTCACTTGTGGGGGGGTTCCACTGTATTGGTGCTTCGGGGGTCTTGCTAATGCGACATAGCACCCACCATTCATTCCGCCACCAAAAATCACTCCTTCCCTTCTGAGTCCTGCCATGCACCCAACTGGTATTTTTTGGTCACACGTGAGGCATTGCCGTACTCGGGAGAAATTGGGGCACAGATTTTGGGGTGCTTTGTCTCCTTCATTCCTTGTGAAAATAAAAAATTTTGAGCCAGAACTGCATTTTTGTGTAAAAAATTACATTTTTTTACACAAAAATGCAGATCTGGCTCAAAATTTTTCATTTTCACAAGGAATGAAGGAGACAAAGCACCCCAAAATCTGTGCCCCAATTTCTCCCGAGTACGGCAATGCCTCATGTGTGACCAAAAAATACCAGTTGGGTGCATGGCAGGACTCAGAAGGGAAGGAGTGATTTTTGGATTTTGCAGCACAGATTCTGGTTGAATGACCCCCGAAACACCCATACAGTGGAACCCCCCCACAAGTGACCCCATTTTGCAAACTACACCCTTCAGGGAATTCATCAAGGGGTATAGTGTACATTTCAAACCCCCCGGGGTTTCACCAATTTTGATACAACTGAGCTGTGAAAATGAAAAATTAATTTTTTTTATTTTCACTGCCCAGTTGTACCACAATTGGTGAAACCCCTGGGGGTTTGAAATGTACACTATACCCCTAGATGAATTCCCTGAAGGGTGTAGTTTGCAAAATGGGGTCACTTGTGGGGGGGTTCCTAACTTTTAGCATCTTATGGTGCCTAGAAACCTACATGGTGCCTAAAAAATAATCTCATAAAAAGGAGGCTCCAAAATCAAGTAGGTGCTCCTTCTATTATGAAGCCTGTGGTTTGGTCACCGTGCACACTAGGGCCACATATAGGATATTTATGAAAACAAAAGAATTGGGGGAATCAATTTTTAGTCACATTTCTCTAGTAAAATCTACTGTATTCGTTAGAAAAATGTATTAAAATTGAAACTCTGCAAAAAAAATGAAATTTTGAAATTTCACCTACACTTTGTTTTAATTCCTGTGAAACACCTAAAGGGTTAACAAACTTCCAAAATGCTGTTTTGAATACTGTGAGGGGTGCAGTTTTTGAAATGGCATCATTTATGGGGGTGTCTCACATACAAGTCCCTCAAAGTCACATCAGAACTGAACTGGTCCCTAAAAAAATCAGTGTTTGAAATTTTCTTGAAAATTTGAGAATTTGCTATTCATATTTTACGCCTCCTAGTGTCCAAAAAAATGAAAAGGAAGTTGAAATAATGATGGCAACATAAAGTAGACATATGGTCTATGTTAGTTATTAACTATTTTGAGTGGTATGATTATTTGTCTCACAAGCAGAAAATTTAACATTTTGCAAATCGCTAAATTTTCCATTTTTTCACGACATTTTGGTATTTTTCACAAAAAAACACAGACTGTATCGACCCAAATTTACCACTAATTTGAAGTACAATGTGTCACGAAAAAACAATCTCAAAATCACTGGGATAAGTAAAAGCAAAAAAAAGTTATCCCCACTTAAGTGAGACATGTC
The DNA here is from genome assembly GCF_055691185.1 of Crinia signifera. Lineage (NCBI taxonomy): Eukaryota > Metazoa > Chordata > Amphibia > Anura > Myobatrachidae > Crinia > Crinia signifera. Next base: position 337,191,212 of record NC_139219.1, on the reverse strand, counting down.
AGATTTGAAAAAAATGGCTCTGTCAGGAACGCAAAAACTAGCTCTGTCAGGAAGGGGTTAAAATAATGACTATTAAATCTATGTCTAGGAATTTTTTTATGGTACTAACTTGAATCTAGTCTTATTTTGTTGACTTGGAACAATCAGTCAGCACATTTGGTTTCTATCTCAAAGGTTTGTGGTTTAATCCCACCCTGGGATATTTTTGACCTTGTGATCATATTTTGAAGAACCTTAGGTAGACAAGTTAAAACATAAAACCACCTCTTGTTATGCAGTATATCTAGACTTCTCTGATACAATTCCTCTTAAAAGTAGTTAATTAGGTAAGTTTTTAGGAAACCATTGAAGCACATTTAAGTGTTTGTACCAATGTGTTTCTTTGTTCTTTAATGGATGAACAGTTTTACTAAATCTCTTTTTTAACATAATAAAAAAGATAGAACTGAGCCAAAATATTAATCTCAGTTTTGTATTGGTTTAATCAACAAATAATTATAAAAAAAACAAAGATAGCAGAGGATGGTTTCGATCCATCGACCTCTGGGTTATGGGCCCAGCACGCTTCCGCTGCGCCACTCTGCTAATCATATAAACAGCTTCAGCTCCTGAAAGCTTACCTCTTGACAAGAAAGTACCAATTTGTTTTTTTGTTACTCAATGGAGGAAGAGTTTTACAAAAGATCTCCAGATGTTGGCCTTTTACACATATTTCAATAAATCATTTTTAGATCACTAATTTGATACAAGTTTAGAGGGGTCTCTGTGGCGCAATCGGTTAGCGTGTTCGGCTGTTAACCGAAAGGTTGGTGGTTCAATCCCACCCAGGGACGTAATCGACTTTTTGGTCACATTTTGGAGAACTAGATGTTGACAAGTTAAAACATTAAATCACCTCTTGTGGTATAGTGTTCCTGATCTTAAGTCACAGAAGCTCCTGAAAGCTCCACTCTTCATCAGAAAGTACCAATGTTTCTCCTCTGTTCTTCAGTAGATAAAGAATCTTACAAAAGCTCTTTAAAATAATGACTATTAAATCTATGTCTAGGAATTTTTTTATGGTACTAACTTGAATCTAGTCTTATTTTGTTGACTTAGAACAATCAGTCAGCACATTTGGTTTCTATCTCAAAGGTTTGTGGTTTAATCCCACCCTGGGATATTTTTGACCTTGTGATCATATTTTGAAGAACCTTAGGTAGACAAGTTAAAACATAAAACCACCTCTTGTTATGCAGTATATCTAGACTTCTCTGATACAATTCCTCTTAAAAGTAGTTAATTAGGTAAGTTTTTAGGAAACCATTGAAGCACATTTAAGTGTTTGTACCAATGTGTTTCTTTGTTCTTTAATGGATGAACAGTTTTACTAAATTTCTTTTTTAACATAATAAAAAAGATAGAACTGAGCCAAAATATTAATCTCAGTTTTGTATTGGTTTAATCAACAAATAATTATAAAAAAAACAAAGATAGCAGAGGATGGTTTCGATCCATCGACCTCTGGGTTATGGGCCCAGCACGCTTCCGCTGCGCCACTCTGCTAATCATATAAACAGCTTCAGCTCCTGAAAGCTTACCTCTTGACAAGAAAGTACCAATTTGTTTTTTTGTTACTCAATGGAGGAAGAGTTTTACAAAAGATCTCCAGATGTTGGCCTTTTACACATATTTCAATAAATCATTTTTAGATCACTAATTTGATACAAGTTTAGAGGGGTCTCTGTGGCGCAATCGGTTAGCGTGTTCGGCTGTTAACCGAAAGGTTGGTGGTTCAATCCCACCCAGGGACGTAATCAACTTTTTGGTCACATTTTGGAGAACTAGATGTTGACAAGTTAAAACATTAAATCACCTCTTGTGGTATAGTGTTCCTGAATTTAAGTCACAGAAGCTCCTGAAAGCTTCACTCTTCATCAGAAAGTACCAATGTTTCTCCTCTGTTCTTCAGTAGATAAAGAATCTTACAAAAGCTCTTTAAAATAATGACTATTAAATCTATGTCTAGGAATTTTTTTATGGTACTAACTTGAATCTTGTCTTATTTTGTTGACTTGGAACAATCAGTCAGCACATTTGGTTTCTATCTCAAAGGTTTGTGGTTTAATCCCACCCAGGGATATTTAAAGAATAAATCATTTTTAGATCACTAATTTGATACAACTTTAGAGGGGTCTCTGTGGCGCGTTCGGCTGTTAACCGAAAGGTTGGTGGTTCAATCCCACCCAGGGACGTAATCGACTTTTTGGTCACATTTTGGAGAACTAGATGTTGACAAGTTAAAACATTAAATCACCTCTTGTGGTATAGTGTTCCTGATCTTAAGTCACAGAAGCTCCTGAAAGCTTCACTCTTCATCAGAAAGTACCAATGTTTCTCCTCTGTTCTTCAGTAGATAAAGAATCTTACAAAAGCTCTTTAAAATAATGACTATTAAATCTATGTCTAGGAATTTTTTTATGGTACTAACTTGAATCTAGTCTTATTTTGTTGACTTGGAACAATCAGTCAGCACATTTGGTTTCTATCTCAAAGGTTTGTGGTTTAATCCCACCCAGGGATATTTAAAGAATAAATCATTTTTAGATCACTAATTTGATACAACTTTAGAGGGGTCTCTGTGGCGCGTTCGGCTGTTAACCGAAAGGTTGGTGGTTCAATCCCAACCAAGGACGTAATCGACTTTTTGGTCACATTTTGGAGAACTAGATGTTGACAAGTTAAAACATTAAATCACCTCTTGTGGTATAGTGTTCCTGATCTTAAGTCACAGAAGCTCCTGAAAGCTTCACTCTTCATCAGAAAGTACCAATGTTTCTCCTCTGTTCTTCAGTAGATAAAGAATCTTACAAAAGCTCTTTAAAATAATGACTATTAAATCTATGTCTAGGAATTTGTTTATGGTACTAATTCGAATCTAGTCTTATTTTGTTGACTTGGAACAAACAGTCAGCACATTTGGTTTCTATCTCAAAGGTTTGTGGTTTAATCCCACCCAGGGATATTTTTGACCTTGTGATCATATTTTGAAGAACCTTAGGTAGACAAGTTAAAACGTAAAACCACCTCTTGTTATGCAGTATATCTAGACTTCTCTGATACAATTCCTCTTAAAAGTAGTTAATTAGGTAAGTTTTTAGGAAACCATTGAAGCACATTTTTAGTGTTTGTACCAATGTGTTTCTTTGTTCTTTAATGGATGAACAGTTTTACTAAATCTCTTTTTTAACATAATAAAAAAGATAGAACTGAGCCAAAATATTAATCTCAGTTTTGTATTGGTTTAATCAACAAATAATTATAAAAAAACAAAGATGGCAGAGGATGGTTTCGATCCATCGACCTTTTGGGCCCAGCACGCCTTCGCTGCGCCACTTTGCTAATCATATAAACAGCTTCAGCTCCTGAAAGCTTACCTCTTGACAAGAAAGTACCAATTTGTTTTTTTGTTACTCAATGGAGGAAGAGTTTTACAAAAGATCTCCAGATGTTGGCCTTTTACACATATTTCTATAAATCATTTTTAGATCACTAATTTGATACAACTTTAGAGGGGTCTCTGTGGCGCAATCGGTTTGCGCGTTCGGCTGTTAACCGAAAGGTTGGTGGTTCAATCCCACCCAGGGACGTAATCGACTTTTTGGTCACATTTTGGAGAACTAGATGTTGACAAGTTAAAACATTAAATCACCTCTTGTGGTATAGTGTTCCTGATCTTAAGTCACAGAAGCTCCTGAAAGCTTCACTCTTCATCAGAAAGTACCAATGTTTCTCCTCTGTTCTTCAGTAGATAAAGAATCTTACAAAAGCTCTTTAAAATAATGACTATTAAATCTATGTCTAGGAATTTTTTTATGGTACTAACTTGAATCTAGTCTTATTTTGTTGACTTGGAACAATCAGTCAGCACATTTGGTTTCTATCTCAAAGGTTTGTGGTTTAATCCCACCCTGGGATATTTTTGACCTTGTGATCATATTTTGAAGAACCTTAGGTAGACAAGTTAAAACATAAAACCACCTCTTGTTATGCAGTATATCTAGACTTCTCTGATACAATTCCTCTTAAAAGTAGTTAATTAGGTAAGTTTTTAGGAAACCATTGAAGCACATTTTAGTGTTTGTACCAATGTGTTTCTTTGTTCTTTAATGGATGAACAGTTTTACTAAATCTCTTTTTTAACATAATAAAAAAGATAGAACTGAGCCAAAATATTAATCTCAGTTTTGTATTGGTTTAATCAACAAATAATTATAAAAAAACAAAGATAGCAGAGGATGGTTTCGATCCATCGACCTCTGGGTTATGGGCCCAGCACGCTTCCGCTGCGCCACTCTGCTAATCATATAAACAGCTTCAGCTCCTGAAAGCTTACCTCTTGACAAGAAAGTACCAATTTGTTTTTTTGTTACTCAATGGAGGAAGAGTTTTACAAAAGATCTCCAGATGTTGGCCTTTTACACATATTTCAATAAATCATTTTTAGATCACTAATTTGATACAAGTTTAGAGGGGTCTCTGTGGCGCAATCGGTTAGCGTGTTCGGCTGTTAACCGAAAGGTTGGTGGTTCAATCCCACCCAGGGACGTAATTGACTTTTTGGTCACATTTTGGAGAACTAGATGTTGACAAGTTAAAACATTAAATCACCTCTTGTGGTATAGTGTTCCTGATCTTAAGTCACAGAAGCTCCTGAAAGCTTCACTCTTCATCAGAAAGTACCAATGTTTCTCCTCTGTTCTTCAGTAGATAAAGAATCTTACAAAAGCTCTTTAAAATAATGACTATTAAATCTATGTCTAGGAATTTTTTTATGGTACTAACTTGAATCTTGTCTTATTTTGTTGACTTGGAACAATCAGTCAGCACATTTGGTTTCTATCTCAAAGGTTTGTGGTTTAATCCCACCCAGGGATATTTAAAGAATAAATCATTTTTAGATCACTAATTTGATACAACTTTAGAGGGGTCTCTGTGGCGCGTTCGGCTGTTAACCGAAAGGTTGGTGGTTCAATCCCACCCAGGGACGTAATCGACTTTTTGGTCACATTTTGGAGAACTAGATGTTGACAAGTTAAAACATTAAATCACCTCTTGTGGTATAGTGTTCCTGATCTTAAGTCACAGAAGCTCCTGAAAGCTTCACTCTTCATCAGAAAGTACCATTGTTTCTCCTCTGTTCTTCAGTAGATAAAGAATCTTACAAAAGCTCTTTAAAATAATGACTATTAAATCTATGTCTAGGAATTTTTTTATGGTACTAACTTGAATCTAGTCTTATTTTGTTGACTTGGAACAATCAGTCAGCACATTTGGTTTCTATCTCAAAGGTTTGTGGTTTAATCCCACCCAGGGATATTTAAAGAATAAATCATTTTTAGATCACTAATTTGATACAACTTTAGAGGGGTCTCTGTGGCGCAATCGGTTAGCGTGTTCGGCTGTTAACCGAAAGGTTGGTGGTTCAATCCCACCCAGGGACGTAATTGACTTTTTGGTCACATTTTGGAGAACTAGATGTTGACAAGTTAAAACATTAAATCACCTCTTGTGGTATAGTGTTCCTGATCTTAAGTCACAGAAGCTCCTGAAAGCTTCACTCTTCATCAGAAAGTACCAATGTTTCTCCTCTGTTCTTCAGTAGATAAAGAATCTTACAAAAGCTCTTTAAAATAATGACTATTAAATCTATGTCTAGGAATTTTTTTATGGTACTAACTTGAATCTTGTCTTATTTTGTTGACTTGGAACAATCAGTCAGCACATTTGGTTTCTATCTCAAAGGTTTGTGGTTTAATCCCACCCAGGGATATTTAAAGAATAAATCATTTTTAGATCACTAATTTGATACAACTTTAGAGGGGTCTCTGTGGCGCGTTCGGCTGTTAACCAAAAGGTTGGTGGTTCAATCCCACCCAGGGACGTAATCGACTTTTTGGTCACATTTTGGAGAACTAGATGTTGACAAGTTAAAACATTAAATCACCTCTTGTGGTATAGTGTTCCTGATCTTAAGTCACAGAAGCTCCTGAAAGCTTCACTCTTCATCAGAAAGTACCATTGTTTCTCCTCTGTTCTTCAGTAGACAAAGAATCTTACAAAAGCTCTTTAAAATAATGACTATTAAATCTATGTCTAGGAATTTTTTTATGGTACTAACTTGAATCTAGTCTTATTTTGTTGACTTGGAACAATCAGTCAGCACATTTGGTTTCTATCTCAAAGGTTTGTGGTTTAATCCCACCCAGGGATATTTAAAGAATAAATCATTTTTAGATCACTAATTTGATACAACTTTAGTGGGGTCTCTGTGGCGCGTTCGGCTGTTAACCGAAAGGTTGGTGGTTCAATCCCACCCAGGGACGTAATCGACTTTTTGGTCACATTTTGGAGAACTAGATGTTGACAAGTTAAAACATTAAATCACCTCTTGTGGTATAGTGTTCCTGATCTTAAGTCACAGAAGCTCCTGAAAGCTTCACTCTTCATCAGAAAGTACCATTGTTTCTCCTCTGTTCTTCAGTAGATAAAGAATCTTACAAAAGCTCTTTAAAATAATGACTATTAAATCTATGTCTAGGAATTTTTTTATGGTACTAACTTGAATCTAGTCTTATTTTGTTGACTTGGAACAATCAGTCAGCACATTTGGTTTCTATCTCAAAGGTTTGTGGTTTAATCCCACCCAGGGATATTTAAAGAATAAATCATTTTTAGATCACTAATTTGATACAACTTTAGAGGGGTCTCTGTGGCGCGTTCGGCTGTTAACCGAAAGGTTGGTGGTTCAATCCCACCCAGGGACGTAATCGACTTTTTGGTCACATTTTGGAGAACTAGATGTTGACAAGTTAAAACATTAAATCACCTCTTGTGGTATAGTGTTCCTGATCTTAAGTCACAGAAGCTCCTGAAAGCTTCACTCTTCATCAGAAAGTACCAATGTTTCTCCTCTGTTCTTCAGTAGATAAAGAATCTTACAAAAGCTCTTTAAAATAATGACTATTAAATCTATGTCTAGGAATTTTTTTATGGTACTAACTTGAATCTAGTCTTATTTTGTTGACTTGGAACAATCAGTCAGCACATTTGGTTTCTATCTCAAAGGTTTGTGGTTTAATCCCACCCTGGGATATTTTTGACCTTGTGATCATATTTTGAAGAACCTTAGGTAGACAAGTTAAAACATAAAACCACCTCTTGTTATGCAGTATATCTAGACTTCTCTGATACAATTCCTCTTAAAAGTAGTTAATTAGGTAAGTTTTTAGGAAACCATTGAAGCACATTTAAGTGTTTGTACCAATGTGTTTCTTTGTTCTTTAATGGATGAACAGTTTTACTAAATCTCTTTTTTAACATAATAAAAAAGATAGAACTGAGCCAAAATATTAATCTCAGCTTTGTATTGGTTTAATTAACAAATAATTATAAAAAAAAACAAAGATAGCAGAGGATGGTTTCAATCCATCGACCTCTGGGTTATGGGCCCAGCACGCTTCCGCTGCGCCACTCTGCTAATCATATAAACAGCTTCAGCTCCTGAAAGCTTACCTCTTGACAAGAAAGTACCAATTTGTTTTTTTGTTCTTCAATGGAGGAAGAGTTTTACAAAAGATCTCCAGATGTTGGCCTTTTACACATATTTCAATAAATCATTTTTAGATCACTAATTTGATACAACTTTAGAGGGGTCTCTGTGGCGCAATCGGTTAGCGCGTTCGGCTGTTAACCGAAAGGTTGGTGGTTCAATCCCACCCAGGGACGTAATCGACTTTTTGGTCACATTTTGGAGAACTAGTTAAAACATTAAATCACCTCTTGTGGTATAGTGTTCCTGATCTTAAGTCACAGAAGCTCCTGAAAGCTTCACTCTTCATCAGAAAGTACCAATGTTTCTCCTCTGTTCTTCAGTAGATAAAGAATCTTACAAAAGCTCTTTAACCCCTTCCCGACATTTGACGTACATGTACGTCATGGTCGGGAAGTACTTCCCGACATTTGACGTACATGTAAGTCATGACTTCTAACTGTCACTGCGTCTAGAGACGCAGTGACAGTTAGGTGATGTCTGCTGTCCCTGACAGCAGACATCCCCCCTCGCCGCCCAGGGGGGGCAGGGGTGCCCCCCCCGGTCGGCGATCGCTGTGATTGGCTGTTCAAATCTGAACAGCCATTCACAGCGTTTCCTGTGTTACCGGCGGCTAAGCCGCTCGGTAACACAGGGATCGGTGGTGATCGGTGCTGTCAGGTACAGCACCGATCACCACCGATGTGCAGCCCACCCCTCGCACCCGCCGGGCACTCACCCGGCAGCAGCAGCGGCTCCAACGGCTCCCCCGGAGCGTCTGGAGCGCACGCAGCGCTGCCCTCCTCCCCCCTCCCCCCCGCAGCAGCAGCAGCAGCATCAAGCTGCTGAAAAAGGTGTACAATAAAATATATGCACTGAAAATATATGTATATATATATATATATATATATATATATACATACACACACACATATATATATATATATATATATATATATATATGTGTGTGTGTATATATATGTATATATATAAATATATATATATATACATATATACACACATATATATATATATATATATATATATATATATATATATATATATGTGTGTGTGTGTGTGTGTGTGTGTGTATATACCCCACCGATCGCCAGCCCCCCCCCCCCCTCCCACCCGGCAGCCCCCCTCCCTCCCACCCACCCGGCTGCCGCAGCGCCAGCACCCCTCCCACCCCCCCGCCAGCCGCAGCGCCAGCCCCCCTCCCAAAGCTGGTGACTAAAATGGGGTCACTTGTGGGGGGGTTCCACTGTATTGGTGCTTCGGGGGTCTTGCTAATGCGACATAGCACCCACCATTCATTCCGCCACCAAAAATCACTCCTTCCCTTCTGAGTCCTGCCATGCACCCAACTGGTATTTTTTGGTCACACGTGAGGCATTGCCGTACTCGGGAGAAATTGGGGCACAGATTTTGGGGTGCTTTGTCTCCTTCATTCCTTGTGAAAATAAAAAATTTTGAGCCAGAACTGCATTTTTGTGTAAAAAATTACATTTTTTTACACAAAAATGCAGATCTGGCTCAAAATTTTTCATTTTCACAAGGAATGAAGGAGACAAAGCACCCCAAAATCTGTGCCCCAATTTCTCCCGAGTACGGCAATGCCTCATGTGTGACCAAAAAATACCAGTTGGGTGCATGGCAGGACTCAGAAGGGAAGGAGTGATTTTTGGATTTTGCAGCACAGATTCTGGTTGAATGACCCCCGAAACACCCATACAGTGGAACCCCCCCACAAGTGACCCCATTTTGCAAACTACACCCTTCAGGGAATTCATCAAGGGGTATAGTGTACATTTCAAACCCCCCGGGGTTTCACCAATTTTGATACAACTGAGCTGTGAAAATGAAAAATTAATTTTTTTTATTTTCACTGCCCAGTTGTACCACAATTGGTGAAACCCCTGGGGGTTTGAAATGTACACTATACCCCTAGATGAATTCCCTGAAGGGTGTAGTTTGCAAAATGGGGTCACTTGTGGGGGGGTTCCTAACTTTTAGCATCTTATGGTGCCTAGAAACCTACATGGTGCCTAAAAAATAATCTCATAAAAAGGAGGCTCCAAAATCAAGTAGGTGCTCCTTCTATTATGAAGCCTGTGGTTTGGTCACCGTGCACACTAGGGCCACATATAGGATATTTATGAAAACAAAAGAATTGGGGGAATCAATTTTTAGTCACATTTCTCTAGTAAAATCTACTGTATTCGTTAGAAAAATGTATTAAAATTGAAACTCTGCAAAAAAAATGAAATTTTGAAATTTCACCTACACTTTGTTTTAATTCCTGTGAAACACCTAAAGGGTTAACAAACTTCCAAAATGCTGTTTTGAATACTGTGAGGGGTGCAGTTTTTGAAATGGCATCATTTATGGGGGTGTCTCACATACAAGTCCCTCAAAGTCACATCAGAACTGAACTGGTCCCTAAAAAAATCAGTGTTTGAAATTTTCTTGAAAATTTGAGAATTTGCTATTCATATTTTACGCCTCCTAGTGTCCAAAAAAATGAAAAGGAAGTTGAAATAATGATGGCAACATAAAGTAGACATATGGTCTATGTTAGTTATTAACTATTTTGAGTGGTATGATTATTTGTCTCACAAGCAGAAAATTTAACATTTTGCAAATCGCTAAATTTTCCATTTTTTCACGACATTTTGGTATTTTTCACAAAAAAACACAGACTGTATCGACCCAAATTTACCACTAATTTGAAGTACAATGTGTCACGAAAAAACAATCTCAAAATCACTGGGATAAGTAAAAGCAAAAAAAAGTTATCCCCACTTAAGTGAGACATGTCAGATTTGAAAAAAATGGCTCTGTCAGGAACGCAAAAACTAGCTCTGTCAGGAAGGGGTTAAAATAATGACTATTAAATCTATGTCTAGGAATTTTTTTATGGTACTAACTTGAATCTAGTCTTATTTTGTTGACTTGGAACAATCAGTCAGCACATTTGGTTTCTATCTCAAAGGTTTGTGGTTTAATCCCACCCTGGGATATTTTTGACCTTGTGATCATATTTTGAAGAACCTTAGGTAGACAAGTTAAAACATAAAACCACCTCTTGTTATGCAGTATATCTAGACTTCTCTGATACAATTCCTCTTAAAAGTAGTTAATTAGGTAAGTTTTTAGGAAACCATTGAAGCACATTTAAGTGTTTGTACCAATGTGTTTCTTTGTTCTTTAATGGATGAACAGTTTTACTAAATCTCTTTTTTAACATAATAAAAAAGATAGAACTGAGCCAAAATATTAATCTCAGTTTTGTATTGGTTTAATCAACAAATAATTATAAAAAAAACAAAGATAGCAGAGGATGGTTTCGATCCATCGACCTCTGGGTTATGGGCCCAGCACGCTTCCGCTGCGCCACTCTGCTAATCATATAAACAGCTTCAGCTCCTGAAAGCTTACCTCTTGACAAGAAAGTACCAATTTGTTTTTTTGTTACTCAATGGAGGAAGAGTTTTACAAAAGATCTCCAGATGTTGGCCTTTTACACATATTTCAATAAATCATTTTTAGATCACTAATTTGATACAAGTTTAGAGGGGTCTCTGTGGCGCAATCGGTTAGCGTGTTCGGCTGTTAACCGAAAGGTTGGTGGTTCAATCCCACCCAGGGACGTAATCGACTTTTTGGTCACATTTTGGAGAACTAGATGTTGACAAGTTAAAACATTAAATCACCTCTTGTGGTATAGTGTTCCTGATCTTAAGTCACAGAAGCTCCTGAAAGCTCCACTCTTCATCAGAAAGTACCAATGTTTCTCCTCTGTTCTTCAGTAGATAAAGAATCTTACAAAAGCTCTTTAAAATAATGACTATTAAATCTATGTCTAGGAATTTTTTTATGGTACTAACTTGAATCTAGTCTTATTTTGTTGACTTAGAACAATCAGTCAGCACATTTGGTTTCTATCTCAAAGGTTTGTGGTTTAATCCCACCCTGGGATATTTTTGACCTTGTGATCATATTTTGAAGAACCTTAGGTAGACAAGTTAAAACATAAAACCACCTCTTGTTATGCAGTATATCTAGACTTCTCTGATACAATTCCTCTTAAAAGTAGTTAATTAGGTAAGTTTTTAGGAAACCATTGAAGCACATTTAAGTGTTTGTACCAATGTGTTTCTTTGTTCTTTAATGGATGAACAGTTTTACTAAATCTCTTTTTTAACATAATAAAAAAGATAGAACTGAGCCAAAATATTAATCTCAGTTTTGTATTGGTTTAATCAACAAATAATTATAAAAAAAACAAAGATAGCAGAGGATGGTTTCAATCCATCGACCTCTGGGTTATGGGCCCAGCACGCTTCCGCTGCGCCACTCTGCTAATCATATAAACAGCTTCAGCTCCTGAAAGGTTACCTCTTGACAAGAAAGTACCAATTTGTTTTTTTGTTACTCAATGGAGGAAGAGTTTTACAAAAGATCTCCAGATGTTGGCCTTTTACACATATTTCAATAAATCATTTTTAGATCACTAATTTGATACAAGTTTAGAGGGGTCTCTGTGGCGCAATCGGTTAGCGTGTTCGGCTGTTAACCGAAAGGTTGGTGGTTCAATCCCACCCAGGGACGTAATCGACTTTTTGGTCACATTTTGGAGAACTAGATGTTGACAAGTTAAAACATTAAATCACCTCTTGTGGTATAGTGTTCCTGATCTTAAGTCACAGAAGCTCCTGAAAGCTCCACTCTTCATCAGAAAGTACCAATGTTTCTCCTCTGTTCTTCAGTAGATAAAGAATCTTACAAAAGCTCTTTAAAATAATGACTATTAAATCTTGTCTAGGAATTTTTTTATGGTACTAACTTGAATCTTGTCTTATTTTGTTGACTTGGAACAATCAGTCAGCACATTTGGTTTCTATCTCAAAGGTTTGTGGTTTAATCCCACCCAGGGATATTTAAAGAATAAATCATTTTTAGATCACTAATTTGATACAACTTTAGAGGGGTCTCTGTGGCGCGTTCGGCTGTTAACCGAAAGGTTGGTGGTTCAATCCCACCCAGGGACGTAATCGACTTTTTGGTCACATTTTGGAGAACTAGATGTTGACAAGTTAAAACATTAAATCACCTCTTGTGGTATAGTGTTCCTGATCTTAAGTCACAGAAGCTCCTGAAAGCTTCACTCTTCATCAGAAAGTACCAATGTTTCTCCTCTGTTCTTCAGTAGATAAAGAATCTTACAAAAGCTCTTTAAAATAATGACTATTAAATCTATGTCTAGGAATTTTTTTATGGTACTAACTTGAATCTAGTCTTATTTTGTTGACTTGGAACAATCAGTCAGCACATTTGGTTTCTATCTCAAAGGTTTGTGGTTTAATCCCACCCAGGGATATTTAAAGAATAAATCATTTTTAGATCACTAATTTGATACAACTTTAGAGGGGTCTCTGTGGCGCGTTCGGCTGTTAACCGAAAGGTTGGTGGTTCAATCCCAACCAGGGACGTAATCGACTTTTTGGTCACATTTTGGAGAACTAGATGTTGACAAGTTAAAACATTAAATCACCTCTTGTGGTATAGTGTTCCTGATCTTAAGTCACAGAAGCTCCTGAAAGCTTCACTCTTCATCAGAAAGTACCAATGTTTCTCCTCTGTTCTTCAATAGATAAAGAATCTTACAAAAGCTCTTTAAAATAATGACTATTAAATCTATGTCTAGGAATTTTTTTATGGTACTAATTCGAATCTAGTCTTATTTTGTTGACTTGGAACAAACAGTCAGCACATTTGGTTTCTATCTCAAAGGTTTGTGGTTTAATCCCACCCAGGGATATTTTTGACCTTGTGATCATATTTTGAAGAACCTTAGGTAGACAAGTTAAAACGTAAAACCACCTCTTGTTATGCAGTATATCTAGACTTCTCTGATACAATTCCTCTTAAAAGTAGTTAATTAGGTAAGTTTTTAGGAAACCATTGAAGCACATTTTTAGTGTTTGTACCAATGTGTTTCTTTGTTCTTTAATGGATTAACAGTTTTACTAAATCTCTTTTTTAACATAATAAAAAAGATAGAACTGAGCCAAAATATTAATCTCAGTTTTGTATTGGTTTAATCAACAAATAATTATAAAAAAACAAAGATGGCAGAGGATGGTTTCGATCCATCGACCTTTTGGGCCCAGCACGCCTTCGCTGCGCCACTTTGCTAATCATATAAACAGCTTCAGCTCCTGAAAGCTTACCTCTTGACAAGAAAGTACCAATTTGTTTTTTTGTTCTTCAATGGAGGAAGAGTTTTACAAAAGATCTCCAGATGTTGGCCTTTTACACATATTTCAATAAATCATTTTTAGATCACTAATTTGATACAACTTTAGAGGGGTCTCTGTGGCGCAATCGGTTAGCGCGTTCGGCTGTTAACCGAAAGGTTGGTGGTTCAATCCCACCCAGGGACGTAATCGACTTTTTGGTCACATTTTGGAGAACTAGATGTTGACAAGTTAAAACATTAAATCACCTCTTGTGGTATAGTGTTCCTGATCTTAAGTCACAGAAGCTCCTGAAAGCTTCACTCTTCATCAGAAAGTACCAATGTTTCTCCTCTGTTCTTCAGTAGATAAAGAATCTTACAAAAGCTCTTTAAAATAATGACTATTAAATCTATGTCTAGGAATTTTTTTATGGTACTAACTTGAATCTAGTCTTATTTTGTTGACTTGGAACAATCAGTCAGCACATTTGGTTTCTATCTCAAAGGTTTGTGGTTTAATCCCACCCTGGGATATTTTTGACCTTGTGATCATATTTTGAAGAACCTTAGGTAGACAAGTTAAAACATAAAACCACCTCTTGTTATGCAGTATATCTAGACTTCTCTGATACAATTCCTCTTAAAAGTAGTTAATTAGGTAAGTTTTTAGGAAACCATTGAAGCACATTTTAGTGTTTGTACCAATGTGTTTCTTTGTTCTTTAATGGATGAACAGTTTTACTAAATCTCTTTTTTAACATAATAAAAAAGATAGAACTGAGCCAAAATATTAATCTCAGTTTTGTATTGGTTTAATCAACAAATAATTATAAAAAAACAAAGATAGCAGAGGATGGTTTCGATCCATCGACCTCTGGGTTATGGGCCCAGCACGCTTCCGCTGCGCCACTCTGGTAATCATATAAACAGCTTCAGCTCCTGAAAGCTTACCTCTTGACAAGAAAGTACCAATTTGTTTTTTTGTTACTCAATGGAGGAAGAGTTTTACAAAAGATCTCCAGATGTTGACCTTTTACACATATTTCAATAAATCATTTTTAGATCACTAATTTGATACAAGTTTAGAGGGGTCTCTGTGGCGCAATCGGTTAGCGTGTTCGGCTGTTAACCGAAAGGTTGGTGGTTCAATCCCACCCAGGGACGTAATCGACTTTTTGGTCACATTTTGGAGAACTAGATGTTGACAAGTTAAAACATTAAATCACCTCTTGTGGTATAGTGTTCCTGATCTTAAGTCACAGAAGCTCCTGAAAGCTTCACTCTTCATCAGAAAGTACCATTGTTTCTCCTCTGTTCTTCAGTAGATAAAGAATCTTACAAAAGCTCTTTAAAATAATGACTATTAAATCTATGTCTAGGAATTTTTTTATGGTACTAACTTGAATCTAGTCTTATTTTGTTGACTTGGAACAATCAGTCAGCACATTTGGTTTCTATCTCAAAGGTTTGTGGTTTAATCCCACCCAGGGATATTTAAAGAATAAATCATTTTTAGATCACTAATTTGATACAACTTTAGAGGGGTCTCTGTGGTGCGTTCGGCTGTTAACCGAAAGGTTGGTGGTTCAATCCCACCCAGGGACGTAATCGACTTTTTGGTCACATTTTGGAGAACTAGATGTTGACAAGTTAAAACATTAAATCACCTCTTGTGGTATAGTGTTCCTGATCTTAAGTCACAGAAGCTCCTGAAAGCTTCACTCTTCATCAGAAAGTACCAATGTTTCTCCTCTGTTCTTCAGTAGATAAAGAATCTTACAAAAGCTCTTTAAAATAATGACTATTAAATCTATGTCTAGGAATTTTTTTATGGTACTAACTTGAATCTAGTCTTATTTTGTTGACTTGGAACAATCAGTCAGCACATTTGGTTTCTATCTCAAAGGTTTGTGGTTTAATCCCACCCTGGGATATTTTTGACCTTGTGATCATATTTTGAAGAACCTTAGGTAGACAAGTTAAAACATAAAACCACCTCTTGTTATGCAGTATATCTAGACTTCTCTGATACAATTCCTCTTAAAAGTAGTTAATTAGGTAAGTTTTTAGGAAACCATTGAAGCACATTTAAGTGTTTGTACCAATGTGTTTCTTTGTTCTTTAATGGATGAACAGTTTTACTCAATCTCTTTTTTAACATAATAAAAAAGATAGAACTGAGCCAAAATATTAATCTCAGTTTTTTATTGGTTTAATCAACAAATAATTATAAAAAAAACAAAGATAGCAGAGGATGGTTTCGATCCATCGACCTCTGGGTTATGGGCCCAGCACGCTTCCGCTGCGCCACTCTGCTAATCATATAAACAGCTTCAGCTCCTGAAAGCTTACCTCTTGACAAGAAAGTACCAATTTGTTTTTTTGTTACTCAATGGAGGAAGAGTTTTACAAAAGATCTCCAGATGTTGGCCTTTTACACATATTTCAATAAATCATTTTTAGATCACTAATTTGATACAAGTTTAGAGGGGTCTCTGTGGCGCAATCGGTTAGCGTGTTTGGCTGTTAACCGAAAGGTTGGTGGTTCAATCCCACCCAGGGACGTAATCGACTTTTTGGTCACATTTTGGAGAACTAGATGTTGACAAGTTAAAACATTAAATCACCTCTTGTGGTATAGTGTTCCTGATCTTAAGTCACAGAAGCTCCTGAAAGCTTCACTCTTCATCAGAAAGTACCAATGTTTCTCCTCTGTTCTTCAGTAGATAAAGAATCTTACAAAAGCTCTTTAAAATAATGACTATTAAATCTATGTCTAGGAATTTTTTTATGGTACTAACTTGAATCTAGTCTTATTTTGTTGACTTGGAACAATCAGTCAGCACATTTGGTTTCTATCTCAAAGGTTTGTGGTTTAATCCCACCCTGGGATATTTTTGACCTTGTGATCATATTTTGAAGAACCTTAGGTAGACAAGTTAAAACATAAAACCACCTCTTGTTATGCAGTATATCTAGACTTCTCTGATACAATTCCTCTTAAAAGTAGTTAATTAGGTAAGTTTTTAGGAAACCATTGAAGCACATTTAAGTGTTTGTACCAATGTGTTTCTTTGTTCTTTAATGGATGAACAGTTTTACTAAATCTCTTTTTTAACATAATAAAAAAGATAGAACTGAGCCAAAATATTAATTTCAGTTTTGTATTGGTTTAATCAACAAATAATTATAAAAAAAACAAAGATAGCAGAGGATGGTTTCGATCCATCGACCTCTGGGTTATGGGCCCAGCACGCTTCCGCTGCGCCACTCTGCTAATCATATAAACAGCTTCAGCTCCTGAAAGCTTACCTCTTGACAAGAAAGTACCAATTTGTTTTTTTGTTCTTCAATGGAGGAAGAGTTTTACAAAAGATCTCCAGATGTTGGCCTTTTACACATATTTCAATAAATCATTTTTAGATCACTAATTTGATACAAGTTTAGAGGGGTCTCTGTGGCGCAATCGGTTAGCGTGTTCGGCTGTTAACCGAAAGGTTGGTGGTTCAATCCCACCCAGGGACGTAATCGACTTTTTGGTCACATTTTGGAGAACTAGATGTTGACAAGTTAAAACATTAAATCACCTCTTGTGGTATAGTGTTCCTGATCTTAAGTCACAGAAGCTCCTGAAAGCTCCACTCTTCATCAGAAAGTACCAATGTTTCTCCTCTGTTCTTCAGTAGATAAAGAATCTTACAAAAGCTCTTTAAAATAATGACTATTAAATCTATGTCTAGGAATTTTTTTATGGTACTAACTTGAATCTAGTCTTATTTTGTTGACTTGGAACAATCAGTCAGCACATTTGGTTTCTATCTCAAAGGTTTGTGGTTTAATCCCACCCAGGGATATTTAAAGAATAAATCATTTTTAGATCACTAATTTGATACAACTTTAGAGGGGTCTCTGTGGCGCGTTCGGCTGTTAACCGAAAGGTTGGTGGTTCAATCCCACCCAGGGACGTAATCGACTTTTTGGTCACATTTTGGAGAACTAGATGTTGACAAGTTAAAACATTAAATCACCTCTTGTGGTATAGTGTTCCTGATCTTAAGTCACAGAAGCTCCTGAAAGCTTCACTCTTCATCAGAAAGTACCAATGTTTCTCCTCTGTTCTTCAGTAGATAAAGAATCTTACAAAAGCTCTTTAAAATAATGACTATTAAATCTATGTCTAGGAATTTTTTTATGGTACTAACTTGAATCTAGTCTTATTTTGTTGCCTTGTGATCATATTTTGAAGAACCTTAGGTAGACAAGTTAAAACATAAAACCACCTCTTGTTATGCAGTATATCTAGACTTCTCTGAACAATTCCTCTTAAAAGTAGTTAATTAGGTAAGTTTTTAGGAAACCATTGAAGCACATTTAAGTGTTTGTACCAATGTGTTTCTTTGTTCTTTAATGGATGAACAGTTTTACTAAATCTCTTTTTTAACATAATAAAAAAGATAGAACTGAGCCAAAATATTAATCTCAGTTTTGTATTGGTTTAATCAACAAATAATTATAAAAAAAACAAAGATAGCAGAGGATGGTTTCGATCCATCGACCTCTGGGTTATGGGCCCAGCACGCTTCCGCTGCGCCACTCTGCTAATCATATAAACAGCTTCAGCTCCTGAAAGCTTACCTCTTGACAAGAAAGTACCAATTTGTTTTTTTGTTCTTCAATGGAGGAAGAGTTTTACAAAAGATCTCCAGATGTTGGCCTTTTACACATATTTCAATAAATCATTTTTAGATCACTAATTTGATACAACTTTAGAGGGGTCTCTGTGGCGCGTTCGGCTGTTAACCGAAAGGTTGGTGGTTCAATCCCACCCAGGGACGTAATCGACTTTTTGGTCACATTTTGGAGAACTAGATGTTGACAAGTTAAAACATGAAATCACCTCTTGTGGTATAGTGTTCCTGATCTTAAGTCACAGAAGCTCCTGAAAGCTTCACTCTTCATCAGAAAGTACCAATGTTTCTCCTCTGTTCTTCAGTAGATAAAGAATCTTACAAAAGCTCTTTAAAATAATGACTATTAAATCTATGTCTAGGAATTTTTTTATGGTACTAACTTGAATCTAGTCTTATTTTGTTGACTTGGAACAATCAGTCAGCACATTTGGTTTCTATCTCAAAGGTTTGTGGTTTAATCCCACCCTGGGATATTTTTGACCTTGTGATCATATTTTGAAGAACCTTAGGTAGACAAGTTAAAACATAAAACCACCTCTTGTTATGCAGTATATCTAGACTTCTCTGATACAATTCCTCTTAAAAGTAGTTAATTAGGTAAGTTTTTAGGAAACCATTGAAGCACATTTAAGTGTTTGTACCAATGTGTTTCTTTGTTCTTTAATGGATGAACAGTTTTACTAAATCTCTTTTTTAACATAATAAAAAAGATAGAACTGAGCCAAAATATTAATCTCATTTTTGTATTGGTTTAATCAACAAATAATTATAAAAAAAACAAAGATAGCAGAGGATGGTTTCGATCCATCGACCTCTGGGTTATGGGCCCAGCACGCTTCCGCTGCGCCACTCTGCTAATCATGTAAACAGCTTCAGCTCCTGAAAGCTTACCTCTTGACAAGAAAGTACCAATTTGTTTTTTTGTTCTTCAATGGAGGAAGAGTTTTACAAAAGATCTCCAGATGTTGGCCTTTTACACATATTTCAATAAATCATTTTTAGATCACTAATTTGATACAACTTTAGAGGGGTCTCTGTGGCACAATCGGTTAGCGCGTTCGGCTGTTAACCGAAAGGTTGGTGGTTCAATCCCACCCAGGGACGTAATCGACTTTTTGGTCACATTTTGGAGAACTAGATGTTGACAAGTTAAAACATTAAATCACCTCTTGTGGTATAGTGTTCCTGATCTTAAGTCACAGAAGCTCCAGAAAGCTTCACTCTTCATCAGAAAGTACCAATGTTTCTCCTCTGTTCTTCAGTAGATAAAGAATCTTACAAAAGCTCTTTAAAATAATGACTATTAAATCTATGTCTAGGAATTTTTTTATGGTACTAACTTGAATCTAGTCTTATTTTGTTGACTTGGAACAATCAGTCAGCACATTTGGTTTCTATCTCAAAGGTTTGTGGTTTAATCCCACCCAGGGATATTTTTGACCGTGTGATCATATTTTGAAGAACCTTAGGTAGACAAGTTAAAACATAAAACCACCCTTTGTTATGCAGTATATCTAGACTTCACTGATACAATTCCTCTTAAAAGTAGTTAATTACGTAAGTTTTTAGGAAACCATTGAAGCACATTTTAGTGTTTGTACCAATGTGTTTCTTTGTTCTTTAATGGATGAACAGTTTTAATAAATCTCTTTTTTAACATAATAAAAAAGATAGAACTGAGCCAAAATATTAATCTCAGTTTTGTATTGGTTTAATCAACAAATAATTATAAAAAAACAAAGATAGCAGAGGATGGTTTCGATCCATCGACCTCTGGGTTATGGGCCCAGCACGCTTCCGCTGCGCCACTCTGCTAATCATATAAACAGCTTCAGCTCCTGAAAGCTTACCTCTTGACAAGAAAGTACCAATTTGTTTTTTTGTTCTTCAATGGAGGAAGAGTTTTACAAAAGATCTCCAGATGTTGGCCTTTTACACATATTTCAATAAATCATTTTTAGATCACTAATTTGATACAACTTTAGAGGGGTCTCTGTGGCGCAATCGGTTAGCGCGTTCAGCTGTTAACCGAAGGGTTGGTGGTTCAATCCCACCCAGGGACGTAATCGACTTTTTGGTCACATTATGGAGAACTAGATGTTGACAAGTTAAAACATTAAATCACCTCTTGTGGTATAGTGTTCCTGATCTTAAGTCACAGAAGCTCCTGAAAGCTTCACTCTTCATCAGAAAGTACCAATGTTTCTCCTCTGTTCTTCAGTAGATAAAGAATCTTACAAAAGCTCTTTAAAATAATGACTATTAAATCTATGTCTAGGAATTTTTTTATGGTACTAACTTGAATCTAGTCTTATTTTGTTGACTTGGAACAATCAGTCAGCACATTTGGTTTCTATCTCAAAGGTTTGTGGTTTAATCCCACCCAGGGATATTTTTGACCGTGTGATCATATTTTGAAAAACCTTAGGTAGACAAGTTAAAACATAAAACCACCTCTTGTTATGCAGTATATCTAGACTTCACTGATACAATTCCTCTTAAAAGTAGTTAATTACGTAAGTTTTTAGGAAACCATTGAAGCACATTTTAGTGTTTGTACCAATGTGTTTCTTTGTTCTTTAATGGATGAAAAGTTTTACTAAATCTCTTTTTTAACATAATAAAAAAGATAGAACTGAGCCAAAATATTAATCTCAGTTTTGTATTGGTTTAATCAACAAATAATTATAAAAAAAAACAAAGATAGCAGAGGATGGTTTCGATCCATCGACCTCTGGGTTATGGGCCCAGCACGCTTCCGCTGCGCCACTCTGCTAATCATATAAACAGCTTCAGCTCCTGAAAGCTTACCTCTTGACAAGAAAGTACCAATTTGTTTTTTTGTTCTTCAATGGAGGAAGAGTTTTACAAAAGATCTCCAGATGTTGGCCTTTTACACATATTTCAATAAATCATTTTTAGATCACTAATTTGATACAACTTTAGAGGGGTCTCTGTGGCGCAATCGGTTAGCGCGTTCGGCTGTTAACCGAAAGGTTGGTGGTTCAATCCCACCCAGGGACGTAATCAACTTTTTGGTCACATTTTGGAGAACTAGATGTTGACAAGTTAAAACATTAAATCATCTCTTGTGGTATAGTGTTCCTGATCTTAAGTCACAGAAGCTCCTGAAAGCTTCACTCTTCATCAGAAAGTACCAATGTTTCTCCTCTGTTCTTCAGTAGATAAAGAATCTTACAAAAGCTCTTTAAAATAATGACTATTAAATCTATGTCTAGGAATTTTTTTATGGTACTAACTTGAATCTAGTCTTATTTTGTTGACTTGGAACAATCAGTCAGCACATTTGGTTTCTATCTCAAAGGTTTGTGGTTTAATCCCACCCAGGGATATTTTTGACCTTGTGATCATATTTTGAAGAACCTTAGGTAGACAAGTTAAAACATAAAACCACCTCTTGTTATGCAGTATATCTAGACTTCTCTGATACAATTCCTCTTAAAAGTAGTTAATTACGTAAGTTTTTAGGAAACCATTGAAGCACATTTTAGTGTTTGTACCAATGTGTTTCTTTGTTCTTTAATGGATGAACAGTTTTACTAAATCTCTTTTTTAACATAATAAAAAAGATAGAACTGAGCCAAAATATTAATCTCAGTTTTGTATTGGTTTAATCAACAAATAATTATAAAAAAAAACAAAGATAGCAGAGGATGGTTTCGATCCATCGACCTCTGGGTTATGGGCCCAGCACGCTTACGCTGCGCCACTCTGCTAATCATATAAACAGCTTCAGCTCCTGAAAGCTTACCTCTTGACAAGAAAGTACCAATTTGTTTTTTTGTTCTTCAATGGAGGAAGAGTTTTACAAAAGATCTCCAGATGTTGGCCTTTTACACATATTTCAATAAATCATTTTTAGATCACTAATTTGATACAACTTTAGAGGGGTCTCTGTGGCGCAATCGGTTAGCGCGTTCGGCTGTTAACCGAAAGGTTGGTGGTTCAATCCCACCCAGGGACGTAATCAACTTTTTGGTCACATTTTGGAGAACTAGATGTTGACAAGTTAAAACATTAAATCACCTCTTGTGGTATAGTGTTCCTGATCTTAAGTCACAGAAGCTCCTGAAAGCTTCACTCTTCATCAGAAAGTACCAATGTTTCTCCTCTGTTCTTCAGTAGATAAAGAATCTTACAAAAGCTCTTTAAAATAATGACTATTAAATCTATGTCTAGGAATTTTTTTATGGTACTAACTTGAATCTAGTCTTATTTTGTTGACTTGGAACAATCAGTCAGCACATTTGGTTTCTATCTCAAAGGTTTGTGGTTTAATCCCACCCTGGGATATTTTTGACCTTGTGATCATATTTTGAAGAACCTTAGGTAGACAAGTTAAAACATAAAACCACCTCTTGTTATGCAGTATATCTAGACTTCTCTGATACAATTCCTCTTAAAAGTAGTTAATTAGGTAAGTTTTTAGGAAACCATTGAAGCACATTTTAGTGTTTGTACCAATGTGTTTCTTTGTTCTTTAATGGATGAACAGTTTTACTAAATCTCTTTTTTAACATAATAAAAAAGATAGAACTGAGCCAAAATATTAATCTCAGTTTTGTATTGGTTTAATCAACAAATAATTATAAAAAAAAACAAAGATAGCAGAGGATGGTTCCGATCCATCGACCTCTGGGTTATGGGCCCAGCACGCTTCCGCTGCGCCACTCTGCTAATCATATAAACAGCTTCAGCTCCTGAAAGCTTACCTCTTGACAAGAAAGTACCAATTTGTTTTTTTGTTCTTCAATGGAGGAAGAGTTTTACAAAAGATCTCCAGATGTTGGCCTTTTACACATATTTCAATAAATCATTTTTAGATCACTAATTTGATACAACTTTAGAGGGGTCTCTGTGGCGCAATCGGTTAGCGCGTTCGGCTGTTAACCGAAAGGTTGGTGGTTCAATCCCACCCAGGGACGTAATCAACTTTTTGGTCACATTTTGGAGAACTAGATGTTGACAAGTTAAAACATTAAATCACCTCTTGTGGTATAGTGTTCCTGATCTTAAGTCACAGAAGCTCCTGAAAGCTTCACTCTTCATCAGAAAGTACCAATGTTTCTCCTCTGTTCTTCAGTAGATAAAGAATCTTACAAAAGCTCTTTAAAATAATGACTATTAAATCTATGTCTAGGAATTTTTTTATGGTACTAACTTGAATCTAGTCTTATTTTGTTGACTTGGAACAATCAGTCAGCACATTTGGTTTCTATCTCAAAGGTTTGTGGTTTAATCCCACCCTGGGATATTTTTGACCTTGTGATCATATTTTGAAGAACCTTAGGTAGACAAGTTAAAACATAAAACCACCTCTTGTTATGCAGTATATCTAGACTTCTCTGATACAATTCCTCTTAAAAGTAGTTAATTAGGTAAGTTTTTAGGAAACCATTGAAGCACATTTTAGTGTTTGTACCAATGTGTTTCTTTGTTCTTTAATGGATGAACAGTTTTACTAAATCTCTTTTTTAACATAATAAAAAAGATAGAACTGAGCCAAAATATTAATCTCAGTTTTGTATTGGTTTAATCAACAAATAATTATAAAAAAAAACAAAGATAGCAGAGGATGGTTTCGATCCATCGACCTCTGGGTTATGGGCCCAGCACGCTTCCGCTGCGCCACTCTGCTAATCATATAAACAGCTTCAGCTCCTGAAAGCTTACCTCTTGACAAGAAAGTACCAATTTGTTTTTTTGTTCTTCAATGGAGGAAGAGTTTTACAAAAGATCTCCAGATGTTGGCCTTTTACACATATTTCAATAAATCATTTTTAGATCACTAATTTGATACAACTTTAGAGGGGTCTCTGTGGCGCAATCGGTTAGCGCGTTCGGCTGTTAACCGAAAGGTTGGTGGTTCAATCCCACCCAGGGACGTAATCAACTTTTTGGTCACATTTTGGAGAACTAGATGTTGACAAGTTAAAACATTAAATCACCTCTTGTGGTATAGTGTTCCTGATCTTAAGTCACAGAAGCTCCTGAAAGCTTCACTCTTCATCAGAAAGTACCAATGTTTCTCCTCTGTTCTTCAGTAGATAAAGAATCTTACAAAAGCTCTTTAAAATAATGACTATTAAATCTATGTCTAGGAATTTTTTTATGGTACTAACTTGAATCTAGTCTTATTTTGTTGACTTGGAACAATCAGTCAGCACATTTGGTTTCTATCTCAAAGGTTTGTGGTTTAATCCCACCCTGGGATATTTTTGACCTTGTGATCATATTTTGAAGAACCTTAGGTAGACAAGTTAAAACATAAAACCACCTCTTGTTATGCAGTATATCTAGACTTCTCTGATACAATTCCTCTTAAAAGTAGTTAATTAGGTAAGTTTTTAGGAAACCATTGAAGCACATTTTAGTGTTTGTACCAATGTGTTTCTTTGTTCTTTAATGGATGAACAGTTTTACTAAATCTCTTTTTTAACATAATAAAAAAGATAGAACTGAGCCAAAATATTAATCTCAGTTTTGTATTGGTTTAATCAACAAATAATTATAAAAAAAAACAAAGATAGCAGAGGATGGTTTCGATCCATCGACCTCTGGGTTATGGGCCCAGCACGCTTCCGCTGCGCCACTCTGCTAATCATATAAACAGCTTCAGCTCCTGAAAGCTTACCTCTTGACAAGAAAGTACCAATTTGTTTTTTTGTTCTTCAATGGAGGAAGAGTTTTACAAAAGATCTCCAGATGTTGGCCTTTTACACATATTTCAATAAATCATTTTTAGATCACTAATTTGATACAACTTTAGAGGGGTCTCTGTGGCGCAATCGGTTAGCGCGTTCGGCTGTTAACCGAAAGGTTGGTGGTTCAATCCCACCCAGGGACGTAATCAACTTTTTGGTCACATTTTGGAGAACTAGATGTTGACAAGTTAAAACATTAAATCACCTCTTGTGGTATAGTGTTCCTGATCTTAAGTCACAGAAGCTCCTGAAAGCTTCACTCTTCATCAGAAAGTACCAATGTTTCTCCTCTGTTCTTCAGTAGATAAAGAATCTTACAAAAGCTCTTTAAAATAATGACTATTAAATCTATGTCTAGGAATTTTTTTATGGTACTAACTTGAATCTAGTCTTATTTTGTTGACTTGGAACAATCAGTCAGCACATTTGGTTTCTATCTCAAAGGTTTGTGGTTTAATCCCACCCAGGGATATTTTTGACCTTGTGATCATATTTTGAAGAACCTTAGGTAGACAAGTTAAAACATAAAACCACCTCTTGTTATGCAGTATATCTAGACTTCTCTGATACAATTCCTCTTAAAAGTAGTTAATTACGTAAGTTTTTAGGAAACCATTGAAGCACATTTTAGTGTTTGTACCAATGTGTTTCTTTGTTCTTTAATGGATGAACAGTTTTACTAAATCTCTTTTTTAACATAATAAAAAAGATAGAACTGAGCCAAAATATTAATCTCAGTTTTGTATTGGTTTAATCAACAAATAATTATAAAAAAACAAAGATAGCAGAGGATGGTTCCGATCCATCGACCTCTGGGTTATGGGCCCAGCACGCTTCCGCTGCGCCACTCTGCTAATCATATAAACAGCTTCAGCTCCTGAAAGCTTACCTCTTGACAAGAAAGTACCAATTTGTTTTTTTGTTCTTCAATGGAGGAAGAGTTTTACAAAAGATCTCCAGATGTTGGCCTTTTACACATATTTCAATAAATCATTTTTAGATCACTAATTTGATACAACTTTAGAGGGGTCTCTGTGGCGCAATCGGTTAGCGCGTTCGGCTGTTAACCGAAAGGTTGGTGGTTCAATCCAACCCAGGGACGTAATCGACTTTTTGGTCACATTTTGGAGAACTAGATGTTGACAAGTTAAAACATTAAATCACCTCTTGTGGTATAGTGTTCCTGATCTTAAGTCACAGAAGCTCCTGAAAGCTTCACTCTTCATCAGAAAGTACCAATGTTTCTCCTCTGTTCTTCAGTAGATAAAGAATCTTACAAAAGCTCTTTAAAATAATGACTATTAAATCTATGTCTAGGAATTTTTTTATGGTACTAACTTGAATCTAGTCTTATTTTGTTGACTTGGAACAATCAGTCAGCACATTTGGTTTCTATCTCAAAGATTTGTGGTTTAATCCCACCCAGGGATATTTTTGACCGTGTGATCATATTTTGAAGAACCTTAGGTAGACAAGTTAAAACATAAAACCACCTCTTGTTATGCAGTATATCTAGACTTCTCTGATACAATTCCTCTTAAAAGTAGTTAATTAGGTAATTTTTTCAGGAAACCATTGAAGCACATTTTAGTGTTTGTACCAATGTGTTTCTTTGTTCTTTAATGGATGAACAGTTTTACTAAATCTCTTTTTTAACATAATAAAAAAGATAGAACTGAGCCAAAATATTAATCTCAGTTTTGTATTGGTTTAATCAACAAATAATTATAAAAAAAAACAAAGATAGCAGAGGATGGTTTCGATCCATCGACCTCTGGGTTATGGGCCCAGCACGCTTCCGCTGCGCCACTCTGCTAATCATATAAACAGCTTCAGCTCCTGAAAGCTTACCTCTTGACAAGAAAGTACCAATTTGTTTATTTGTTCTTCAATGGAGGAAGAGTTTTACAAAAGATCTCCAGATGTTGGCCTTTTACACATATTTCAATAAATCATTTTTAGATCACTAATTTGATACAACTTTAGAGGGGTCTCTGTGGCGCAATCGGTTAGCGCGTTCGGCTGTTAACCGAAAGGTTGGTGGTTCAATCCCACCCAGGGACGTAATCAACTTTTTGGTCACATTTTGGAGAACTAGATGTTGACAAGTTAAAACATTAAATCACCTCTTGTTCCTGATCTTAAGTCACAGAAGCTCCTGAAAGCTTCACTCTTCATCAGAAAGTACCAATGTTTCTCCTCTGTTCTTCAGTAGATAAAGAATCTTACAAAAGCTCTTTAAAATAATGACTATTAAATCTATGTCTAGGATTTTTTTTATGGTACTAACTTGAATCTAGTCTTATTTTGTTGACTTGGAACAATCAGTCAGCACATTTGGTTTCTATCTCAAAGGTTTGTGGTTTAATCCCACCCTGGGATATTTTTGACCTTGTGATCATATTTTGAAGAACCTTAGGTAGACAAGTTAAAACATAAAACCACCTCTTGTTATGCAGTATATCTAGACTTCTCTGATACAATTCCTCTTAAAAGTAGTTAATTAGGTAAGTTTTTAGGAAACCATTGAAGCACATTTTAGTGTTTGTACCAATGTGTTTCTTTGTTCTTTAATGGATGAACAGTTTTACTAAATCTCTTTTTTAACATAATAAAAAAGATAGAACTGAGCCAAAATATTAATCTCAGTTTTGTATTGGTTTAATCAACAAATAATTATAAAAAAAAACAAAGATAGCAGAGGATGGTTTCGATCCATCGACCTCTGGGTTATGGGCCCAGCACGCTTCCGCTGCGCCACTCTGCTAATCATATAAACAGCTTCAGCTCCTGAAAGCTTACCTCTTGACAAGAAAGTACCAATTTGTTTTTTTGTTCTTCAATGGAGGAAGAGTTTTACAAAAGATCTCCAGATGTTGGCCTTTTACACATATTTCAATAAATCATTTTTAGATCACTAATTTGATACAACTTTAGAGGGGTCTCTGTGGCGCAATCGGTTAGCGCGTTCGGCTGTTAACCGAAAGGTTGGTGGTTCAATCCCACCCAGGGACGTAATCAACTTTTTGGTCACATTTTGGAGAACTAGATGTTGACAAGTTAAAACATTAAATCACCTCTTGTGGTATAGTGTTCCTGATCTTAAGTCACAGAAGCTCCTGAAAGCTTCACTCTTCATCAGAAAGTACCAATGTTTCTCCTCTGTTCTTCAGTAGATAAAGAATCTTACAAAAGCTCTTTAAAATAATGACTATTAAATCTATGTCTAGGAATTTTTTTATGGTACTAACTTGAATCTAGTCTTATTTTGTTGACTTGGAACAATCAGTCAGCACATTTGGTTTCTATCTCAAAGGTTTGTGGTTTAATCCCACCCTGGGATATTTTTGACCTTGTGATCATATTTTGAAGAACCTTAGGTAGACAAGTTAAAACATAAAACCACCTCTTGTTATGCAGTATATCTAGACTTCTCTGATACAATTCCTCTTAAAAGTAGTTAATTAGGTAAGTTTTTAGGAAACCATTGAAGCACATTTTAGTGTTTGTACCAATGTGTTTCTTTGTTCTTTAATGGATGAACAGTTTTACTAAATCTCTTTTTTAACATAATAAAAAAGATAGAACTGAGCCAAAATATTAATCTCAGTTTTGTATTGGTTTAATCAACAAATAATTATAAAAAAAAACAAAGATAGCAGAGGATGGTTTCGATCCATCGACCTCTGGGTTATGGGCCCAGCACGCTTCCGCTGCGCCACTCTGCTAATCATATAAACAGCTTCAGCTCCTGAAAGCTTACCTCTTGACAAGAAAGTACCAATTTGTTTTTTTGTTCTTCAATGGAGGAAGAGTTTTACAAAAGATCTCCAGATGTTGGCCTTTTACACATATTTCAATAAATCATTTTTAGATCACTAATTTGATACAACTTTAGAGGGGTCTCTGTGGCGCAATCGGTTAGCGCGTTCGGCTGTTAACCGAAAGGTTGGTGGTTCAATCCCACCCAGGGACGTAAACAACTTTTTGGTCACATTTTGGAGAACTAGATGTTGACAAGTTAAAACATTAAATCACCTCTTGTGGTATAGTGTTCCTGATCTTAAGTCACAGAAGCTCCTGAAAGCTTCACTCTTCATCAGAAAGTACCAATGTTTCTCCTCTGTTCTTCAGTAGATAAAGAATCTTACAAAAGCTCTTTAAAATAATGACTATTAAATCTATGTCTAGGAATTTTTTTATGGTACTAACTTGAATCTAGTCTTATTTTGTTGACTTGGAACAATCAGTCAGCACATTTGGTTTCTATCTCAAAGGTTTGTGGTTTAATCCCACCCAGGGATATTTTTGACCTTGTGATCATATTTTGAAGAACCTTAGGTAGACAAGTTAAAACATAAAACCACCTCTTGTTATGCAGTATATCTAGACTTCTCTGATACAATTCCTCTTAAAAGTAGTTAATTAGGTAAGTTTTTAGGAAACCATTGAAGCACATTTTAGTGTTTGTACCAATGTGTTTCTTTGTTCTTTAATGGATGAACAGTTTTACTAAATCTCTTTTTTAACATAATAAAAAAGATAGAAGTGAGCCAAAATATTAATCTCAGTTTTGTATTGGTTTAATCAACAAATAATTATAAAAAAAAAACAAAGATAGCAGAGGATGGTTTCGATCCATCGACCTCTGGGTTATGGGCCCAGCACGCTTCCGCTGCGCCACTCTGCTAATCATATAAACAGCTTCAGCTCCTGAAAGCTTACCTCTTGACAAGAAAGTACCAATTTGTTTTTTTGTTCTTCAATGGAGGAAGAGTTTTACAAAAGATCTCCAGATGTTGGCCTTTTACACATATTTCAATAAATCATTTTTAGATCACTAATTTGATACAACTTTAGAGGGGTCTCTGTGGCGCAATCGGTTAGCGCGTTCGGCTGTTAACCGAAAGGTTGGTGGTTCAATCCCACCCAGGGACGTAATCAACTTTTTGGTCACATTTTGGAGAACTAGATGTTGACAAGTTAAAACATTAAATCACCTCTTGTGGTATAGTGTTCCTGATCTTAAGTCACAGAAGCTCCTGAAAGCTTCACTCTTCATCAGAAAGTACCAATGTTTCTCCTCTGTTCTTCAGTAGATAAAGAATCTTACAAAAGCTCTTTAAAATAATGACTATTAAATCTATGTCTAGGAATTTTTTTATGGTACTAACTTGAATCTAGTCTTATTTTGTTGACTTGGAACAATCAGTCAGCACATTTGGTTTCTATCTCAAAGGTTTGTGGTTTAATCCCACCCTGGGATATTTTTGACCTTGTGATCATATTTTGAAGAACCTTAGGTAGACAAGTTAAAACATAAAACCACCTCTTGTTATGCAGTATATCTAGACTTCTCTGATACAATTCCTCTTAAAAGTAGTTAATTAGGTAAGTTTTTAGGAAACCATTGAAGCACATTTTAGTGTTTGTACCAATGTGTTTCTTTGTTCTTTAATGGATGAACAGTTTTACTAAATCTCTTTTTTAACATAATAAAAAAGATAGAACTGAGCCAAAATATTAATCTCAGTTTTGTATTGGTTTAATCAACAAATAATTATAAAAAAAAACAAAGATAGCAGAGGATGGTTTCGATCCATCGACCTCTGGGTTATGGGCCCAGCACGCTTCCGCTGCGCCACTCTGCTAATCATATAAACAGCTTCAGCTCCTGAAAGCTTACCTCTTGACAAGAAAGTACCAATTTGTTTTTTTGTTCTTCAATGGAGGAAGAGTTTTACAAAAGATCTCCAGATGTTGGCCTTTTACACATATTTCAATAAATCATTTTTAGATCACTAATTTGATACAACTTTAGAGGGGTCTCTGTGGCGCAATCGGTTAGCGCGTTCGGCTGTTAACCGAAAGGTTGGTGGTTCAATCCCACCCAGGGACGTAATCAACTTTTTGGTCACATTTTGGAGAACTAGATGTTGACAAGTTAAAACATTAAATCACCTCTTGTGGTATAGTGTTCCTGATCTTAAGTCACAGAAGCTCCTGAAAGCTTCACTCTTCATCAGAAAGTACCAATGTTTCTCCTCTGTTCTTCAGTAGATAAAGAATCTTACAAAAGCTCTTTAAAATAATGACTATTAAATCTATGTCTAGGAATTTTTTTATGGTACTAACTTGAATCTAGTCTTATTTTGTTGACTTGGAACAATCAGTCAGCACATTTGGTTTCTATCTCAAAGGTTTGTGGTTTAATCCCACCCTGGGATATTTTTGACCTTGTGATCATATTTTGAAGAACCTTAGGTAGACAAGTTAAAACATAAAACCACCTCTTGTTATGCAGTATATCTAGACTTCTCTGATACAATTCCTCTTAAAAGTAGTTAATTAGGTAAGTTTTTAGGAAACCATTGAAGCACATTTTAGTGTTTGTACCAATGTGTTTCTTTGTTCTTTAATGGATGAACAGTTTTACTAAATCTCTTTTTTAACATAATAAAAAAGATAGAACTGAGCCAAAATATTAATCTCAGTTTTGTATTGGTTTAATCAACAAATAATTATAAAAAAAAACAAAGATAGCAGAGGATGGTTTCGATCCATCGACCTCTGGGTTATGGGCCCAGCACGCTTCCGCTGCGCCACTCTGCTAATCATATAAACAGCTTCAGCTCCTGAAAGCTTACCTCTTGACAAGAAAGTACCAATTTGTTTTTTTGTTCTTCAATGGAGGAAGAGTTTTACAAAAGATCTCCAGATGTTGGCCTTTTACACATATTTCAATAAATCATTTTTAGATCACTAATTTGATACAACTTTAGAGGGGTCTCTGTGGCGCAATCGGTTAGCGCGTTCGGCTGTTAACCGAAAGGTTGGTGGTTCAATCCCACCCAGGGACGTAATCAACTTTTTGGTCACATTTTGGAGAACTAGATGTTGACAAGTTAAAACATTAAATCACCTCTTGTGGTATAGTGTTCCTGATCTTAAGTCACAGAAGCTCCTGAAAGCTTCACTCTTCATCAGAAAGTACCAATGTTTCTCCTCTGTTCTTCAGTAGATAAAGAATCTTACAAAAGCTCTTTAAAATAATGACTATTAAATCTATGTCTAGGAATTTTTTTATGGTACTAACTTGAATCTAGTCTTATTTTGTTGACTTGGAACAATCAGTCAGCACATTTGGTTTCTATCTCAAAGGTTTGTGGTTTAATCCCACCCAGGGATATTTTTGACCTTGTGATCATATTTTGAAGAACCTTAGGTAGACAAGTTAAAACATAAAACCACCTCTTGTTATGCAGTATATCTAGACTTCTCTGATACAATTCCTCTTAAAAGTAGTTAATTACGTAAGTTTTTAGGAAACCATTGAAGCACATTTTAGTGTTTGTACCAATGTGTTTCTTTGTTCTTTAATGGATGAACAGTTTTACTAAATCTCTTTTTTAACATAATAAAAAAGATAGAACTGAGCCAAAATATTAATCTCAGTTTTGTATTGGTTTAATCAACAAATAATTATAAAAAAACAAAGATAGCAGAGGATGGTTCCGATCCATCGACCTCTGGGTTATGGGCCCAGCACGCTTCCGCTGCGCCACTCTGCTAATCATATAAACAGCTTCAGCTCCTGAAAGCTTACCTCTTGACAAGAAAGTACCAATTTGTTTTTTTGTTCTTCAATGGAGGAAGAGTTTTACAAAAGATCTCCAGATGTTGGCCTTTTACACATATTTCAATAAATCATTTTTAGATCACTAATTTGATACAACTTTAGAGGGGTCTCTGTGGCGCAATCGGTTAGCGCGTTCGGCTGTTAACCGAAAGGTTGGTGGTTCAATCCAACCCAGGGACGTAATCGACTTTTTGGTCACATTTTGGAGAACTAGATGTTGACAAGTTAAAACATTAAATCACCTCTTGTGGTATAGTGTTCCTGATCTTAAGTCACAGAAGCTCCTGAAAGCTTCACTCTTCATCAGAAAGTACCAATGTTTCTCCTCTGTTCTTCAGTAGATAAAGAATCTTACAAAAGCTCTTTAAAATAATGACTATTAAATCTATGTCTAGGAATTTTTTTATGGTACTAACTTGAATCTAGTCTTATTTTGTTGACTTGGAACAATCAGTCAGCACATTTGGTTTCTATCTCAAAGATTTGTGGTTTAATCCCACCCAGGGATATTTTTGACCGTGTGATCATATTTTGAAGAACCTTAGGTAGACAAGTTAAAACATAAAACCACCTCTTGTTATGCAGTATATCTAGACTTCTCTGATACAATTCCTCTTAAAAGTAGTTAATTAGGTAATTTTTTCAGGAAACCATTGAAGCACATTTTAGTGTTTGTACCAATGTGTTTCTTTGTTCTTTAATGGATGAACAGTTTTACTAAATCTCTTTTTTAACATAATAAAAAAGATAGAACTGAGCCAAAATATTAATCTCAGTTTTGTATTGGTTTAATCAACAAATAATTATAAAAAAAAACAAAGATAGCAGAGGATGGTTTCGATCCATCGACCTCTGGGTTATGGGCCCAGCACGCTTCCGCTGCGCCACTCTGCTAATCATATAAACAGCTTC
Source organism: Crinia signifera (assembly GCF_055691185.1). Classification (NCBI taxonomy): domain Eukaryota; kingdom Metazoa; phylum Chordata; class Amphibia; order Anura; family Myobatrachidae; genus Crinia; species Crinia signifera. Next base: position 337,157,431 of record NC_139219.1, on the reverse strand, counting down.
AGCTCCTGAAAGCTTACCTCTTGACAAGAAAGTACCAATTTGTTTTTTTGTTCTTCAATGGAGGAAGAGTTTTACAAAAGATCTCCAGATGTTGGCCTTTTACACATATTTCAATAAATCATTTTTAGATCACTAATTTGATACAACTTTAGAGGGGTCTCTGTGGCGCAATCGGTTAGCGCGTTCGGCTGTTAACCGAAAGGTTGGTGGTTCAATCCCACCCAGGGACGTAATCAACTTTTTGGTCACATTTTGGAGAACTAGATGTTGACAAGTTAAAACATTAAATCACCTCTTGTTCCTGATCTTAAGTCACAGAAGCTCCTGAAAGCTTCACTCTTCATCAGAAAGTACCAATGTTTCTCCTCTGTTCTTCAGTAGATAAAGAATCTTACAAAAGCTCTTTAAAATAATGACTATTAAATCTATGTCTAGGATTTTTTTTATGGTACTAACTTGAATCTAGTCTTATTTTGTTGACTTGGAACAATCAGTCAGCACATTTGGTTTCTATCTCAAAGGTTTGTGGTTTAATCCCACCCTGGGATATTTTTGACCTTGTGATCATATTTTGAAGAACCTTAGGTAGACAAGTTAAAACATAAAACCACCTCTTGTTATGCAGTATATCTAGACTTCTCTGATACAATTCCTCTTAAAAGTAGTTAATTAGGTAAGTTTTTAGGAAACCATTGAAGCACATTTTAGTGTTTGTACCAATGTGTTTCTTTGTTCTTTAATGGATGAACAGTTTTACTAAATCTCTTTTTTAACATAATAAAAAAGATAGAACTGAGCCAAAATATTAATCTCAGTTTTGTATTGGTTTAATCAACAAATAATTATAAAAAAAAACAAAGATAGCAGAGGATGGTTTCGATCCATCGACCTCTGGGTTATGGGCCCAGCACGCTTCCGCTGCGCCACTCTGCTAATCATATAAACAGCTTCAGCTCCTGAAAGCTTACCTCTTGACAAGAAAGTACCAATTTGTTTTTTTGTTCTTCAATGGAGGAAGAGTTTTACAAAAGATCTCCAGATGTTGGCCTTTTACACATATTTCAATAAATCATTTTTAGATCACTAATTTGATACAACTTTAGAGGGGTCTCTGTGGCGCAATCGGTTAGCGCGTTCGGCTGTTAACCGAAAGGTTGGTGGTTCAATCCCACCCAGGGACGTAATCAACTTTTTGGTCACATTTTGGAGAACTAGATGTTGACAAGTTAAAACATTAAATCACCTCTTGTGGTATAGTGTTCCTGATCTTAAGTCACAGAAGCTCCTGAAAGCTTCACTCTTCATCAGAAAGTACCAATGTTTCTCCTCTGTTCTTCAGTAGATAAAGAATCTTACAAAAGCTCTTTAAAATAATGACTATTAAATCTATGTCTAGGAATTTTTTTATGGTACTAACTTGAATCTAGTCTTATTTTGTTGACTTGGAACAATCAGTCAGCACATTTGGTTTCTATCTCAAAGGTTTGTGGTTTAATCCCACCCTGGGATATTTTTGACCTTGTGATCATATTTTGAAGAACCTTAGGTAGACAAGTTAAAACATAAAACCACCTCTTGTTATGCAGTATATCTAGACTTCTCTGATACAATTCCTCTTAAAAGTAGTTAATTAGGTAAGTTTTTAGGAAACCATTGAAGCACATTTTAGTGTTTGTACCAATGTGTTTCTTTGTTCTTTAATGGATGAACAGTTTTACTAAATCTCTTTTTTAACATAATAAAAAAGATAGAACTGAGCCAAAATATTAATCTCAGTTTTGTATTGGTTTAATCAACAAATAATTATAAAAAAAAACAAAGATAGCAGAGGATGGTTTCGATCCATCGACCTCTGGGTTATGGGCCCAGCACGCTTCCGCTGCGCCACTCTGCTAATCATATAAACAGCTTCAGCTCCTGAAAGCTTACCTCTTGACAAGAAAGTACCAATTTGTTTTTTTGTTCTTCAATGGAGGAAGAGTTTTACAAAAGATCTCCAGATGTTGGCCTTTTACACATATTTCAATAAATCATTTTTAGATCACTAATTTGATACAACTTTAGAGGGGTCTCTGTGGCGCAATCGGTTAGCGCGTTCGGCTGTTAACCGAAAGGTTGGTGGTTCAATCCCACCCAGGGACGTAAACAACTTTTTGGTCACATTTTGGAGAACTAGATGTTGACAAGTTAAAACATTAAATCACCTCTTGTGGTATAGTGTTCCTGATCTTAAGTCACAGAAGCTCCTGAAAGCTTCACTCTTCATCAGAAAGTACCAATGTTTCTCCTCTGTTCTTCAGTAGATAAAGAATCTTACAAAAGCTCTTTAAAATAATGACTATTAAATCTATGTCTAGGAATTTTTTTATGGTACTAACTTGAATCTAGTCTTATTTTGTTGACTTGGAACAATCAGTCAGCACATTTGGTTTCTATCTCAAAGGTTTGTGGTTTAATCCCACCCAGGGATATTTTTGACCTTGTGATCATATTTTGAAGAACCTTAGGTAGACAAGTTAAAACATAAAACCACCTCTTGTTATGCAGTATATCTAGACTTCTCTGATACAATTCCTCTTAAAAGTAGTTAATTAGGTAAGTTTTTAGGAAACCATTGAAGCACATTTTAGTGTTTGTACCAATGTGTTTCTTTGTTCTTTAATGGATGAACAGTTTTACTAAATCTCTTTTTTAACATAATAAAAAAGATAGAAGTGAGCCAAAATATTAATCTCAGTTTTGTATTGGTTTAATCAACAAATAATTATAAAAAAAAAACAAAGATAGCAGAGGATGGTTTCGATCCATCGACCTCTGGGTTATGGGCCCAGCACGCTTCCGCTGCGCCACTCTGCTAATCATATAAACAGCTTCAGCTCCTGAAAGCTTACCTCTTGACAAGAAAGTACCAATTTGTTTTTTTGTTCTTCAATGGAGGAAGAGTTTTACAAAAGATCTCCAGATGTTGGCCTTTTACACATATTTCAATAAATCATTTTTAGATCACTAATTTGATACAACTTTAGAGGGGTCTCTGTGGCGCAATCGGTTAGCGCGTTCGGCTGTTAACCGAAAGGTTGGTGGTTCAATCCCACCCAGGGACGTAATCAACTTTTTGGTCACATTTTGGAGAACTAGATGTTGACAAGTTAAAACATTAAATCACCTCTTGTGGTATAGTGTTCCTGATCTTAAGTCACAGAAGCTCCTGAAAGCTTCACTCTTCATCAGAAAGTACCAATGTTTCTCCTCTGTTCTTCAGTAGATAAAGAATCTTACAAAAGCTCTTTAAAATAATGACTATTAAATCTATGTCTAGGAATTTTTTTATGGTACTAACTTGAATCTAGTCTTATTTTGTTGACTTGGAACAATCAGTCAGCACATTTGGTTTCTATCTCAAAGGTTTGTGGTTTAATCCCACCCAGGGATATTTTTGACCTTGTGATCATATTTTGAAGAACCTTAGGTAGACAAGTTAAAACATAAAACCACCTCTTGTTATGCAGTATATCTAGACTTCTCTGATACAATTCCTCTTAAAAGTAGTTAATTACGTAAGTTTTTAGGAAACCATTGAAGCACATTTTAGTGTTTGTACCAATGTGTTTCTTTGTTCTTTAATGGATGAACAGTTTTACTAAATCTCTTTTTTAACATAATAAAAAAGATAGAACTGAGCCAAAATATTAATCTCAGTTTTGTATTGGTTTAATCAACAAATAATTATAAAAAAACAAAGATAGCAGAGGATGGTTCCGATCCATCGACCTCTGGGTTATGGGCCCAGCACGCTTCCGCTGCGCCACTCTGCTAATCATATAAACAGCTTCAGCTCCTGAAAGCTTACCTCTTGACAAGAAAGTACCAATTTGTTTTTTTGTTCTTCAATGGAGGAAGAGTTTTACAAAAGATCTCCAGATGTTGGCCTTTTACACATATTTCAATAAATCATTTTTAGATCACTAATTTGATACAACTTTAGAGGGGTCTCTGTGGCGCAATCGGTTAGCGCGTTCGGCTGTTAACCAAAAGGTTGGTGGTTCAATCCAACCCAGGGACGTAATCGACTTTTTGGTCACATTTTGGAGAACTAGATGTTGACAAGTTAAAACATTAAATCACCTCTTGGGGTATAGTGTTCCTGATCTTAAGTCACAGAAGCTCCTGAAAGCTTCACTCTTCATCAGAAAGTACCAATGTTTCTCCTCTGTTCTTCAGTAGATAAAGAATCTTACAAAAGCTCTTTAAAATAATGACTATTAAATCTATGTCTAGGAATTTTTTTATGGTACTAACTTGAATCTAGTCTTATTTTGTTGACTTGGAACAATCAGTCAGCACATTTGGTTTCTATCTCAAAGATTTGTGGTTTAATCCCACCCAGGGATATTTTTGACCGTGTGATCATATTTTGAAGAACCTTAGGTAGACAAGTTAAAACATAAAACCACCTCTTGTTATGCAGTATATCTAGACTTCTCTGATACAATTTCTCTTAAAAGTAGTTAATTAGGTAATTTTTTCAGGAAACCATTGAAGCACATTTTAGTGTTTGTACCAATGTGTTTCTTTGTTCTTTAATGGATGAACAGTTTTACTAAATCTCTTTTTTAACATAATAAAAAAGATAGAACTGAGCCAAAATATTAATCTCAGTTTTGTATTGGTTTAATCAACAAATAATTATAAAAAAACAAAGACAGCAGAGGATGGTTTCGATCCATCGACCTCTGGGTTATGGGCCCAGCACGCTTCCGCTGCGCCACTCTGCTAATCATATAAACAGCTTCAGCTCCTGAAAGCTTACCTCTTGACAAGAAAGTACCAATTTGTTTTTTTGTTCTTCAATGGAGGAAGAGTTTTACAAAAGATCTCCAGATGTTGGCCTTTTACACATATTTCAATAAATCATTTTTAGATCACTAATTTGATACAACTTTAGAGGGGTCTCTGTGGCGCAATCGGTTAGCGCGTTCGGCTGTTAACCGAAAGGTTGGTGGTTCAATCCCACCCAGGGACGTAATCAACTTTTTGGTCACATTTTGGAGAACTAGATGTTGACAAGTTAAAACATTAAATCACCTCTTGTGGTATAGTGTTCCTGATCTTAAGTCACAGAAGCTCCTGAAAGCTTCACTCTTCATCAGAAAGTACCAAGGTTTCTCCTCTGTTCTTCAGTAGATAAAGAATCTTACAAAAGCTCTTTAAAATAATGACTATTAAATCTATGTCTAGGAATTTTTTTATGGTACTAACTTGAATCTAGTCTTATTTTGTTGACTTGGAACAATCAGTCAGCACATTTGGTTTCTATCTCAAAGGTTTGTGGTTTAATCCCACCCAGGGATATTTTTGACCTTGTGATCATATTTTGAAGAACCTTAGGTAGACAAGTTAAAACATAAAACCACCTCTTGTTATGCAGTATATCTAGACTTCTCTGATACAATTCCTCTTAAAAGTAGTTAATTACGTAAGTTTTTAGGAAACCATTGAAGCACATTTTAGTGTTTGTACCAATGTGTTTCTTTGTTCTTTAATGGATGAACAGTTTTACTAAATCTCTTTTTTAACATAATAAAAAAGATAGAACTGAGCCAAAATATTAATCTCAGTTTTGTATTGGTTTAATCAACAAATAATTATAAAAAAACAAAGATAGCAGAGGATGGTTCCGATCCATCGACCTCTGGGTTATGGGCCCAGCACGCTTCCGCTGCGCCACTCTGCTAATCATATAAACAGCTTCAGCTCCTGAAAGCTTACCTCTTGACAAGAAAGTACCAATTTGTTTTTTTGTTCTTCAATGGAGGAAGAGTTTTACAAAAGATCTCCAGATGTTGGCCTTTTACACATATTTCAATAAATCATTTTTAGATCACTAATTTGATACAACTTTAGAGGGGTCTCTGTGGCGCAATCGGTTAGCGCGTTCGGCTGTTAACCAAAAGGTTGGTGGTTCAATCCAACCCAGGGACGTAATCGACTTTTTGGTCACATTTTGGAGAACTAGATGTTGACAAGTTAAAACATTAAATCACCTCTTGGGGTATAGTGTTCCTGATCTTAAGTCACAGAAGCTCCTGAAAGCTTCACTCTTCATCAGAAAGTACCAATGTTTCTCCTCTGTTCTTCAGTAGATAAAGAATCTTACAAAAGCTCTTTAAAATAATGACTATTAAATCTATGTCTAGGAATTTTTTTATGGTACTAACTTGAATCTAGTCTTATTTTGTTGACTTGGAACAATCAGTCAGCACATTTGGTTTCTATCTCAAAGATTTGTGGTTTAATCCCACCCAGGGATATTTTTGACCGTGTGATCATATTTTGAAGAACCTTAGGTAGACAAGTTAAAACATAAAACCACCTCTTGTTATGCAGTATATCTAGACTTCTCTGATACAATTCCTCTTAAAAGTAGTTAATTAGGTAATTTTTTCAGGAAACCATTGAAGCACATTTTAGTGTTTGTACCAATGTGTTTCTTTGTTCTTTAATGGATGAACAGTTTTACTAAATCTCTTTTTTAACATAATAAAAAAGATAGAACTGAGCCAAAATATTAATCTCAGTTTTGTATTGGTTTAATCAACAAATAATTATAAAAAAACAAAGACAGCAGAGGATGGTTTCGATCCATCGACCTCTGGGTTATGGGCCCAGCACGCTTCCGCTGCGCCACTCTGCTAATCATATAAACAGCTTCAGCTCCTGAAAGCTTACCTCTTGACAAGAAAGTACCAATTTGTTTTTTTGTTCTTCAATGGAGGAAGAGTTTTACAAAAGATCTCCAGATGTTGGCCTTTTACACATATTTCAATAAATCATTTTTAGATCACTAATTTGATACAACTTTAGAGGGGTCTCTGTGGCGCAATCGGTTAGCGCGTTCGGCTGTTAACCGAAAGGTTGGTGGTTCAATCCCACCCAGGGACGTAATCAACTTTTTGGTCACATTTTGGAGAACTAGATGTTGACAAGTTAAAACATTAAATCACCTCTTGTGGTATAGTGTTCCTGATCTTAAGTCACAGAAGCTCCTGAAAGCTTCACTCTTCATCAGAAAGTACCAATGTTTCTCCTCTGTTCTTCAGTAGATAAAGAATCTTCCAAAAGCTCTTTAAAATAATGACTATTAAATCTATGTCTAGGAATTTTTTTATGGTACTAACTTGAATCTAGTCTTATTTTGTTGACTTGGAACAATCAGTCAGCACATTTGGTTTCTATCTCAAAGGTTTGTGGTTTAATCCCACCCTGGGATATTTTTGACCGTGTGATCATATTTTGAAGAACCTTAGGTAGACAAGTTAAAACATAAAACCACCTCTTGTTATGCAGTATATCTAGACTTCACTGATACAATTCCTCTTAAAAGTAGTTAATTAGGTAAGTTTTTAGGAAACCATTGAAGCACATTTTAGTGTTTGTACCAATGTGTTTCTTTGTTCTTTAATGGATGAACAGTTTTACTAAATCTCTTTTTTAACATAATAAAAAAGATAGAACTGAGCCAAAATATTAATCTCAGTTTTGTATTGGTTTAATCAACAAATAATTATAAAAAAAACAAAGATAGCAGAGGATGGTTTCGATCCATCGACCTCTGGGTTATGGGCCCAGCACGCTTCCGCTGCGCCACTCTGCTAATCATATAAACAGCTTCAGCTCCTGAAAGCTTACCTCTTGACAAGAAAGTACCAATTTGTTTTTTTGTTCTTCAATGGAGGAAGAGTTTTACAAAAGATCTCCAGATGTTGGCCTTTTACACATATTTCAATAAATCATTTTTAGATCACTAATTTGATACAACTTTAGAGGGGTCTCTGTGGCGCAATCGGTTAGCGCGTTCGGCTGTTAACCGAAAGGTTGGTGGTTCAATCCAACCCAGGGACGTAATCAACTTTTTGGTCACATTTTGGAGAACTAGATGTTGACAAGTTAAAACATTAAATCACCTCTTGTGGTATAGTGTTCCTGATCTTAAGTCACAGAAGCTCCTGAAAGCTTCACTCTTCATCAGAAAGTACCAATGTTTCTCCTCTGTTCTTCAGTAGATAAAGAATCTTACAAAAGCTCTTTAAAATAATGACTATTAAATCTATGTCTAGGAATTTTTTTATGGTACTAACTTGAATCTAGTCTTATTTTGTTGACTTGGAACAATCAGTCAGCACATTTGGTTTCTATCTCAAAGGTTTGTGGTTTAATCCCACCCAGGGATATTTTTGACCGTGTGATCATATTTTGAAGAACCTTAGGTAGACAAGTTAAAACATAAAACCACCTCTTGTTATGCAGTATATCTAGACTTCACTGATACAATTCCTCTTAAAAGTAGTTAATTAGGTAAGTTTTTAGGAAACCATTGAAGCACATTTTAGTGTTTGTACCAATGTGTTTCTTTGTTCTTTAATGGATGAACAGTTTTACTAAATCTCTTTTTTAACATAATAAAAAAGATAGAACTGAGCCAAAATATTAATATCAGTTTTGTATTGGTTTAATCAACAAATAATTATAAAAAAACAAAGATAGCAGAGGATGGTTTCGATCCATCGACCTCTGGGTTATGGGCCCAGCACTCTTCCGCTGCGCCACTCTGCTAATCATATAAACAGCTTCAGCTCCTGAAAGCTTACCTCTTGACAAGAAAGTACCAATTTGTTTTTTTGTTCTTCAATGGAGGAAGAGTTTTACAAAAGATCTCCAGATGTTGGCCTTTTACACATATTTCAATAAATCATTTTTAGATCACTAATTTGATACAACTTTAGAGGGGTCTCTGTGGCGCAATCGGTTAGCGCGTTCGGCTGTTAACCGAAAGGTTGGTGGTTCAATCCCACCCAGGGACGTAATCAACTTTTTGGTCACATTTTGGAGAACTAGATGTTGACAAGTTAAAACATTAAATCACCTCTTGTGGTATAGTGTTCCTGATCTTAAGTCACAGAAGCTCCTGAAAGCTTCACTCTTCATCAGAAAGTACCAATGTTTCTCCTCTGTTCTTCAGTAGATAAAGAATCTTACAAAAGCTCTTTAAAATAATGACTATTAAATCTATGTCTAGGAATTTTTTTATGGTACTAACTTGAATCTAGTCTTATTTTGTTGACTTGGAACAATCAGTCAGCACATTTGGTTTCTATCTCAAAGGTTTGTGGTTTAATCCCACCATGGGATATTTTTGACCTTGTGATCATATTTTGAAGAACCTTAGGTAGACAAGTTAAAACATAAAACCACCTCTTGTTATGCAGTATATCTAGACTTCTCTGATACAATTCCTCTTAAAAGTAGTTAATTAGGTAAGTTTTTAGGAAACCATTGAAGCACATTTTAGTGTTTGTACCAATGTGTTTCTTTGTTCTTTAATGGATGAACAGTTTTACTAAATCTCTTTTTTAACATAATAAAAAAGATAGAACTGAGCCAAAATATTAATCTCAGTTTTGTATTGGTTTAATCAACAAATAATTATAAAAAAAAACAAAGATAGCAGAGGATGGTTTCGATCCATCGACCTCTGGGTTATGGGCCCAGCACGCTTCCGCTGCGCCACTCTGCTAATCATATAAACAGCTTCAGCTCCTGAAAGCTTACCTCTTGACAAGAAAGTACCAATTTGTTTTTTTGTTCTTCAATGGAGGAAGAGTTTTACAAAAGATCTCCAGATGTTGGCCTTTTACACATATTTCAATAAATCATTTTTAGATCACTAATTTGATACAACTTTAGAGGGGTCTCTGTGGCGCAATCGGTTAGCGCGTTCGGCTGTTAACCGAAAGGTTGGTGGTTCAATCCCACCCAGGGACGTAATCAACTTTTTGGTCACATTTTGGAGAACTAGATGTTGACAAGTTAAAACATTAAATCACCTCTTGTGGTATAGTGTTCCTGATCTTAAGTCACAGAAGCTCCTGAAAGCTTCACTCTTCATCAGAAAGTACCAATGTTTCTCCTCTGTTCTTCAGTAGATAAAGAATCTTACAAAAGCTCTTTAAAATAATGACTATTAAATCTATGTCTAGGAATTTTTTTATGGTACTAACTTGAATCTAGTCTTATTTTGTTGACTTGGAACAATCAGTCAGTACATTTGGTTTCTATCTCAAAGGTTTGTGGTTTAATCCCACCCAGGGATATTTTTGACCGTGTGATCATATTTTGAAGAACCTTAGGTAGACAAGTTAAAACATAAAACCACCTCTTGTTATGCAGTATATCTAGACTTCACTGATACAATTCCTCTTAAAAGTAGTTAATTAGGTAAGTTTTTAGGAAACCATTGAAGCACATTTTAGTGTTTGTACCAATGTGTTTCTTTGTTCTTTAATGGATGAACAGTTTTACTAAATCTCTTTTTTAACATAATAAAAAAGATAGAACTGAGCCAAAATATTAATCTCAGTTTTGTATTGGTTTAATCAACAAATAATTATAAAAAAACAAAGATAGCAGAGGATGGTTTCGATCCATCGACCTCTGGGTTATGGGCCCAGCACGCTTCCGCTGCGCCACTCTGCTAATCATATAAACAGCTTCAGCTCCTGAAAGCTTACCTCTTGACAAGAAAGTACCAATTTGTTTTTTTGTTCTTCAATGGAGGAAGAGTTTTACAAAAGATCTCCAGATGTTGGCCTTTTACACATATTTCAATAAATCATTTTTAGATCACTAATTTGATACAACTTTAGAGGGGTCTCTGTGGCGCAATCGGTTAGCGCGTTCGGCTGTTAACCGAAAGGTTGGTGGTTCAATCCCACCCAGGGACGTAATCAACTTTTTGGTCACATTTTGGAGAACTAGATGTTGACAAGTTAAAACATTAAATCACCTCTTGTGGTATAGTGTTCCTGATCTTAAGTCACAGAAGCTCCTGAAAGCTTCACTCTTCATCAGAAAGTACCAATGTTTCTCCTCTGTTCTTCAGTAGATAAAGAATCTTACAAAAGCTCTTTAAAATAATGACTATTAAATCTATGTCTAGGAATTTTTTTATGGTACTAACTTGAATCTAGTCTTATTTTGTTGACTTGGAACAATCAGTCAGCACATTTGGTTTCTATCTCAAAGGTTTGTGGTTTAATCCCACCCTGGGATATTTTTGACCTTGTGATCATATTTTGAAGAACCTTAGGTAGACAAGTTAAAACATAAAACCACCTCTTGTTATGCAGTATATCTAGACTTCTCTGATACAATTCCTCTTAAAAGTAGTTAATTAGGTAAGTTTTTAGGAAACCATTGAAGCACATTTTAGTGTTTGTACCAATGTGTTTCTTTGTTCTTTAATGGATGAACAGTTTTACTAAATCTCTTTTTTAACATAATAAAAAAGATAGAACTGAGCCAAAATATTAATCTCAGTTTTGTATTGGTTTAATCAACAAATAATTATAAAAAAAACAAAGATAGCAGAGGATGGTTTCGATCCATCGACCTCTGGGTTATGGGCCCAGCACGCTTCCGCTGCGCCACTCTGCTAATCATATAAACAGCTTCAGCTCCTGAAAGCTTACCTCTTGACAAGAAAGTACCAATTTGTTTTTTTGTTCTTCAATGGAGGAAGAGTTTTACAAAAGATCTCCAGATGTTGGCCTTTTACACATATTTCAATAAATCATTTTTAGATCACTAATTTGATACAACTTTAGAGGGGTCTCTGTGGCGCAATCGGTTAGCGCGTTCGGCTGTTAACCGAAAGGTTGGTGGTTCAATCCCACCCAGGGACGTAATCAACTTTTTGGTCACATTTTGGAGAACTAGATGTTGACAAGTTAAAACATTAAATCACCTCTTGTGGTATAGTGTTCCTGATCTTAAGTCACAGAAGCTCCTGAAAGCTTCACTCTTCATCAGAAAGTACCAATGTTTCTCCTCTGTTCTTCAGTAGATAAAGAATCTTACAAAAGCTCTTTAAAATAATGACTATTAAATCTATGTCTAGGAATTTTTTTATGGTACTAACTTGAATCTAGTCTTATTTTGTTGACTTGGAACAATCAGTCAGCACATTTGGTTTCTATCTCAAAGGTTTGTGGTTTAATCCCACCCAGGGATATTTTTGACCTTGTGATCATATTTTGAAGAACCTTAGGTAGACAAGTTAAAACATAAAACCACCTCTTGTTATGCAGTATATCTAGACTTCTCTGATACAATTCCTCTTAAAAGTAGTTAATTAGGTAAGTTTTTAGGAAACCATTGAAGCACATTTTAGTGTTTGTACCAATGTGTTTCTTTGTTCTTTAATGGATGAACAGTTTTACTAAATCTCTTTTTTAACATAATAAAAAAGATAGAACTGAGCCAAAATATTAATCTCAGTTTTGTATTGGTTTAATCAACAAATAATTATAAAAAAAACAAAGATAGCAGAGGATGGTTTCGATCCATCGACCTCTGGGTTATGGGCCCAGCACGCTTCCGCTGCGCCACTCTGCTAATCATATAAACAGCTTCAGCTCCTGAAAGCTTACCTCTTGACAAGAAAGTACCAATTTGTTTTTTTGTTCTTCAATGGAGGAAGAGTTTTACAAAAGATCTCCAGATGTTGGCCTTTTACACATATTTCAATAAATCATTTTTAGATCACTAATTTGATACAACTTTAGAGGGGTCTCTGTGGCGCAATCGGTTAGCGCGTTCGGCTGTTAACCGAAAGGTTGGTGGTTCAATCCCACCCAGGGACGTAATCAACTTTTTGGTCACATTTTGGAGAACTAGATGTTGACAAGTTAAAACATTAAATCACCTCTTGTGGTATAGTGTTCCTGATCTTAAGTCACAGAAGCTCCTGAAAGCTTCACTCTTCATCAGAAAGTACCAATGTTTCTCCTCTGTTCTTCAGTAGATAAAGAATCTTACAAAAGCTCTTTAAAATAATGACTATTAAATCTATGTCTAGGAATTTTTTTATGGTACTAACTTGAATCTAGTCTTATTTTGTTGACTTGGAACAATCAGTCAGCACATTTGGTTTCTATCTCAAAGGTTTGTGGTTTAATCCCACCCTGGGATATTTTTGACCTTGTGATCATATTTTGAAGAACCTTAGGTAGACAAGTTAAAACATAAAACCACCTCTTGTTATGCAGTATATCTAGACTTCTCTGATACAATTCCTCTTAAAAGTAGTTAATTAGGTAAGTTTTTAGGAAACCATTGAAGCACATTTTAGTGTTTGTACCAATGTGTTTCTTTGTTCTTTAATGGATGAACAGTTTTACTAAATCTCTTTTTTAACATAATAAAAAAGATAGAACTGAGCCAAAATATTAATCTCAGTTTTGTATTGGTTTAATCAACAAATAATTATAAAAAAAACAAAGATAGCAGAGGATGGTTTCGATCCATCGACCTCTGGGTTATGGGCCCAGCACGCTTCCGCTGCGCCACTCTGCTAATCATATAAACAGCTTCAGCTCCTGAAAGCTTACCTCTTGACAAGAAAGTACCAATTTGTTTTTTTGTTCTTCAATGGAGGAAGAGTTTTACAAAAGATCTCCAGATGTTGGCCTTTTACACATATTTCAATAAATCATTTTTAGATCACTAATTTGATACAACTTTAGAGGGGTCTCTGTGGCGCAATCGGTTAGCGCGTTCGGCTGTTAACCGAAAGGTTGGTGGTTCAATCCCACCCAGGGACGTAATCAACTTTTTGGTCACATTTTGGAGAACTAGATGTTGACAAGTTAAAACATTAAATCACCTCTTGTGGTATAGTGTTCCTGATCTTAAGTCACAGAAGCTCCTGAAAGCTTCACTCTTCATCAGAAAGTACCAATGTTTCTCCTCTGTTCTTCAGTAGATAAAGAATCTTACAAAAGCTCTTTAAAATAATGACTATTAAATCTATGTCTAGGAATTTTTTTATGGTACTAACTTGAATCTAGTCTTATTTTGTTGACTTGGAACAATCAGTCAGCACATTTGGTTTCTATCTCAAAGGTTTGTGGTTTAATCCCACCCAGGGATATTTTTGACCTTGTGATCATATTTTGAAGAACCTTAGGTAGACAAGTTAAAACATAAAACCACCTCTTGTTATGCAGTATATCTAGACTTCTCTGATACAATTCCTCTTAAAAGTAGTTAATTAGGTAAGTTTTTAGGAAACCATTGAAGCACATTTTAGTGTTTGTACCAATGTGTTTCTTTGTTCTTTAATGGATGAACAGTTTTACTAAATCTCTTTTTTAACATAATAAAAAAGATAGAACTGAGCCAAAATATTAATCTCAGTTTTGTATTGGTTTAATCAACAAATAATTATAAAAAAAACAAAGATAGCAGAGGATGGTTTCGATCCATCGACCTCTGGGTTATGGGCCCAGCACGCTTCCGCTGCGCCACTCTGCTAATCATATAAACAGCTTCAGCTCCTGAAAGCTTACCTCTTGACAAGAAAGTACCAATTTGTTTTTTTGTTCTTCAATGGAGGAAGAGTTTTACAAAAGATCTCCAGATGTTGGCCTTTTACACATATTTCAATAAATCATTTTTAGATCACTAATTTGATACAACTTTAGAGGGGTCTCTGTGGCGCAATCGGTTAGCGCGTTCGGCTGTTAACCGAAAGGTTGGTGGTTCAATCCCACCCAGGGACGTAATCAACTTTTTGGTCACATTTTGGAGAACTAGATGTTGACAAGTTAAAACATTAAATCACCTCTTGTGGTATAGTGTTCCTGATCTTAAGTCACAGAAGCTCCTGAAAGCTTCACTCTTCATCAGAAAGTACCAATGTTTCTCCTCTGTTCTTCAGTAGATAAAGAATCTTACAAAAGCTCTTTAAAATAATGACTATTAAATCTATGTCTAGGAATTTTTTTATGGTACTAACTTGAATCTAGTCTTATTTTGTTGACTTGGAACAATCAGTCAGCACATTTGGTTTCTATCTCAAAGGTTTGTGGTTTAATCCCACCCAGGGATATTTTTGACCTTGTGATCATATTTTGAAGAACCTTAGGTAGACAAGTTAAAACATAAAACCACCTCTTGTTATGCAGTATATCTAGACTTCTCTGATACAATTCCTCTTAAAAGTAGTTAATTACGTAAGTTTTTAGGAAACCATTGAAGCACATTTTAGTGTTTGTACCAATGTGTTTCTTTGTTCTTTAATGGATGAACAGTTTTACTAAATCTCTTTTTTAACATAATAAAAAAGATAGAACTGAGCCAAAATATTAATCTCAGTTTTGTATTGGTTTAATCAACAAATAATTATAAAAAAACAAAGACAGCAGAGGATGGTTTCGATCCATCGACCTCTGGGTTATGGGCCCAGCACGCTTCCGCTGCGCCACTCTGCTAATCATATAAACAGCTTCAGCTCCTGAAAGCTTACCTCTTGACAAGAAAGTACCAATTTGTTTTTTTGTTCTTCAATGGAGGAAGAGTTTTACAAAAGATCTCCAGATGTTGGCCTTTTACACATATTTCAATAAATCATTTTTAGATCACTAATTTGATACAACTTTAGAGGGGTCTCTGTGGCGCAATCGGTTAGCGCGTTCGGCTGTTAACCAAAAGGTTGGTGGTTCAATCCCACCCAGGGACGTAATCAACTTTTGGTCACATTTTGGAGAACTAGATGTTGACAAGTTAAAACATTAAATCACCTCTTGGGGTATAGTGTTCCTGATCTTAAGTCACAGAAGCTCCTGAAAGCTTCACTCTTCATCAGAAAGTACCAATGTTTCTCCTCTGTTCTTCAGTAGATAAAGAATCTTCCAAAAGCTCTTTAAAATAATGACTATTAAATCTATGTCTAGGAATTTTTTTATGGTACTAACTTGAATCTAGTCTTATTTTGTTGACTTGGAACAATCAGTCAGCACATTTGGTTTCTATCTCAAAGGTTTGTGGTTTAATCCCACCCTGGGATATTTTTGACCGTGTGATCATATTTTGAAGAACCTTAGGTAGACAAGTTAAAACATAAAACCACCTCTTGTTATGCAGTATATCTAGACTTCACTGATACAATTCCTCTTAAAAGTAGTTAATTAGGTAATTTTTTCAGGAAACCATTGAAGCACATTTTAGTGTTTGTACCAATGTGTTTCTTTGTTCTTTAATGGATGAACAGTTTTACTAAATCTCTTTTTTAACATAATAAAAAAGATAGAACTGAGCCAAAATATTAATCTCAGTTTTGTATTGGTTTAATCAACAAATAATTATAAAAAAAACAAAGATAGCAGAGGATGGTTTCGATCCATCGACCTCTGGGTTATGGGCCCAGCACGCTTCCGCTGCGCCACTCTGCTAATCATATAAACAGCTTCAGCTCCTGAAAGCTTACCTCTTGACAAGAAAGTACCAATTTGTTTTTTTGTTCTTCAATGGAGGAAGAGTTTTACAAAAGATCTCCAGATGTTGGCCTTTTACACATATTTCAATAAATCATTTTTAGATCACTAATTTGATACAACTTTAGAGGGGTCTCTGTGGCGCAATCGGTTAGCGCGTTCGGCTGTTAACCGAAAGGTTGGTGGTTCAATCCAACCCAGGGACGTAATCAACTTTTTGGTCACATTTTGGAGAACTAGATGTTGACAAGTTAAAACATTAAATCACCTCTTGTGGTATAGTGTTCCTGATCTTAAGTCACAGAAGCTCCTGAAAGCTTCACTCTTCATCAGAAAGTACCAATGTTTCTCCTCTGTTCTTCAGTAGATAAAGAATCTTACAAAAGCTCTTTAAAATAATGACTATTAAATCTATGTCTAGGAATTTTTTTATGGTACTAACTTGAATCTAGTCTTATTTTGTTGACTTGGAACAATCAGTCAGCACATTTGGTTTCTATCTCAAAGGTTTGTGGTTTAATCCCACCCAGGGATATTTTTGACCGTGTGATCATATTTTGAAGAACCTTAGGTAGACAAGTTAAAACATAAAACCACCTCTTGTTATGCAGTATATCTAGACTTCACTGATACAATTCCTCTTAAAAGTAGTTAATTAGGTAAGTTTTTAGGAAACCATTGAAGCACATTTTAGTGTTTGTACCAATGTGTTTCTTTGTTCTTTAATGGATGAACAGTTTTACTAAATCTCTTTTTTAACATAATAAAAAAGATAGAACTGAGCCAAAATATTAATATCAGTTTTGTATTGGTTTAATCAACAAATAATTATAAAAAAACAAAGATAGCAGAGGATGGTTTCGATCCATCGACCTCTGGGTTATGGGCCCAGCACTCTTCCGCTGCGCCACTCTGCTAATCATATAAACAGCTTCAGCTCCTGAAAGCTTACCTCTTGACAAGAAAGTACCAATTTGTTTTTTTGTTCTTCAATGGAGGAAGAGTTTTACAAAAGATCTCCAGATGTTGGCCTTTTACACATATTTCAATAAATCATTTTTAGATCACTAATTTGATACAACTTTAGAGGGGTCTCTGTGGCGCAATCGGTTAGCGCGTTCGGCTGTTAACCGAAAGGTTGGTGGTTCAATCCCACCCAGGGACGTAATCAACTTTTTGGTCACATTTTGGAGAACTAGATGTTGACAAGTTAAAACATTAAATCACCTCTTGTGGTATAGTGTTCCTGATCTTAAGTCACAGAAGCTCCTGAAAGCTTCACTCTTCATCAGAAAGTACCAATGTTTCTCCTCTGTTCTTCAGTAGATAAAGAATCTTACAAAAGCTCTTTAAAATAATGACTATTAAATCTATGTCTAGGAATTTTTTTATGGTACTAACTTGAATCTAGTCTTATTTTGTTGACTTGGAACAATCAGTCAGCACATTTGGTTTCTATCTCAAAGGTTTGTGGTTTAATCCCACCCTGGGATATTTTTGACCTTGTGATCATATTTTGAAGAACCTTAGGTAGACAAGTTAAAACATAAAACCACCTCTTGTTATGCAGTATATCTAGACTTCTCTGATACAATTCCTCTTAAAAGTAGTTAATTAGGTAAGTTTTTAGGAAACCATTGAAGCACATTTTAGTGTTTGTACCAATGTGTTTCTTTGTTCTTTAATGGATGAACAGTTTTACTAAATCTCTTTTTTAACATAATAAAAAAGATAGAACTCAGCCAAAATATTAATCTCAGTTTTGTATTGGTTTAATCAACAAATAATTATAAAAAAAAACAAAGATAGCAGAGGATGGTTTCGATCCATCGACCTCTGGGTTATGGGCCCAGCACGCTTCCGCTGCGCCACTCTGCTAATCATATAAACAGCTTCAGCTCCTGAAAGCTTACCTCTTGACAAGAAAGTACCAATTTGTTTTTTTGTTCTTCAATGGAGGAAGAGTTTTACAAAAGATCTCCAGATGTTGGCCTTTTACACATATTTCAATAAATCATTTTTAGATCACTAATTTGATACAACTTTAGAGGGGTCTCTGTGGCGCAATCGGTTAGCGCGTTCGGCTGTTAACCGAAAGGTTGGTGGTTCAATCCCACCCAGGGACGTAATCAACTTTTTGGTCACATTTTGGAGAACTAGATGTTGACAAGTTAAAACATTAAATCACCTCTTGTGGTATAGTGTTCCTGATCTTAAGTCACAGAAGCTCCTGAAAGCTTCACTCTTCATCAGAAAGTACCAATGTTTCTCCTCTGTTCTTCAGTAGATAAAGAATCTTACAAAAGCTCTTTAAAATAATGACTATTAAATCTATGTCTAGGAATTTTTTTATGGTACTAACTTGAATCTAGTCTTATTTTGTTGACTTGGAACAATCAGTCAGTACATTTGGTTTCTATCTCAAAGGTTTGTGGTTTAATCCCACCCAGGGATATTTTTGACCGTGTGATCATATTTTGAAGAACCTTAGGTAGACAAGTTAAAACATAAAACCACCTCTTGTTATGCAGTATATCTAGACTTCACTGATACAATTCCTCTTAAAAGTAGTTAATTAGGTAAGTTTTTAGGAAACCATTGAAGCACATTTTAGTGTTTGTACCAATGTGTTTCTTTGTTCTTTAATGGATGAACAGTTTTACTAAATCTCTTTTTTAACATAATAAAAAAGATAGAACTGAGCCAAAATATTAATCTCAGTTTTGTATTGGTTTAATCAACAAATAATTATAAAAAAACAAAGATAGCAGAGGATGGTTTCGATCCATCGACCTCTGGGTTATGGGCCCAGCACGCTTCCGCTGCGCCACTCTGCTAATCATATAAACAGCTTCAGCTCCTGAAAGCTTACCTCTTGACAAGAAAGTACCAATTTGTTTTTTTGTTCTTCAATGGAGGAAGAGTTTTACAAAAGATCTCCAGATGTTGGCCTTTTACACATATTTCAATAAATCATTTTTAGATCACTAATTTGATACAACTTTAGAGGGGTCTCTGTGGCGCAATCGGTTAGCGCGTTCGGCTGTTAACCGAAAGGTTGGTGGTTCAATCCCACCCAGGGACGTAATCAACTTTTTGGTCACATTTTGGAGAACTAGATGTTGACAAGTTAAAACATTAAATCACCTCTTGTGGTATAGTGTTCCTGATCTTAAGTCACAGAAGCTCCTGAAAGCTTCACTCTTCATCAGAAAGTACCAATGTTTCTCCTCTGTTCTTCAGTAGATAAAGAATCTTACAAAAGCTCTTTAAAATAATGACTATTAAATCTATGTCTAGGAATTTTTTTATGGTACTAACTTGAATCTAGTCTTATTTTGTTGACTTGGAACAATCAGTCAGCACATTTGGTTTCTATCTCAAAGGTTTGTGGTTTAATCCCACCCAGGGATATTTTTGACCGTGTGATCATATTTTGAAGAACCTTAGGTAGACAAGTTAAAACATAAAACCACCTCTTGTTATGCAGTATATCTAGACTTCACTGATACAATTCCTCTTAAAAGTAGTTAATTAGGTAAGTTTTTAGGAAACCATTGAAGCACATTTTAGTGTTTGTACCAATGTGTTTCTTTGTTCTTTAATGGATGAACAGTTTTACTAAATCTCTTTTTTAACATAATAAAAAAGATAGAACTGAGCCAAAATATTAATCTCAGTTTTGTATTGGTTTAATCAACAAATAATTATAAAAAAACAAAGATAGCAGAGGATGGTTTCGATCCATCGACCTCTGGGTTATGGGCCCAGCACGCTTCCGCTGCGCCACTCTGCTAATCATATAAACAGCTTCAGCTCCTGAAAGCTTACCTCTTGACAAGAAAGTACCAATTTGTTTTTTTGTTCTTCAATGGAGGAAGAGTTTTACAAAAGATCTCCAGATGTTGGCCTTTTACACATATTTCAATAAATCATTTTTAGATCACTAATTTGATACAACTTTAGAGGGGTCTCTGTGGCGCAATCGGTTAGCGCGTTCGGCTGTTAACCGAAAGGTTGGTGGTTCAATCCCACCCAGGGACGTAATCAACTTTTTGGTCACATTTTGGAGAACTAGATGTTGACAAGTTAAAACATTAAATCACCTCTTGTGGTATAGTGTTCCTGATCTTAAGTCACAGAAGCTCCTGAAAGCTTCACTCTTCATCAGAAAGTACCAATGTTTCTCCTCTGTTCTTCAGTAGATAAAGAATCTTACAAAAGCTCTTTAAAATAATGACTATTAAATCTATGTCTAGGAATTTTTTTATGGTACTAACTTAAATCTAGTCTTATTTTGTTGACTTGGAACAATCAGTCAGCACATTTGGTTTCTATCTCAAAGGTTTGTGGTTTAATCCCACCCAGGGATATTTTTGACCTTGTGATCATATTTTGAAGAACCTTAGGTAGACAAGTTAAAACATAAAACCACCTCTTGTTATGCAGTATATCTAGACTTCTCTGATACAATTCCTCTTAAAAGTAGTTAATTAGGTAAGTTTTTAGGAAACCATTGAAGCACATTTTAGTGTTTGTACCAATGTGTTTCTTTGTTCTTTAATGGATGAACAGTTTTACTAAATCTCTTTTTTAACATAATAAAAAAGATAGAACTGAGCCAAAATATTAATCTCAGTTTTGTATTGGTTTAATCAACAAATAATTATAAAAAAAACAAAGATAGCAGAGGATGGTTTCGATCCATCGACCTCTGGGTTATGGGCCCAGCACGCTTCCGCTGCGCCACTCTGCTAATCATATAAACAGCTTCAGCTCCTGAAAGCTTACCTCTTGACAAGAAAGTACCAATTTGTTTTTTTGTTCTTCAATGGAGGAAGAGTTTTACAAAAGATCTCCAGATGTTGGCCTTTTACACATATTTCAATAAATCATTTTTAGATCACTAATTTGATACAACTTTAGAGGGGTCTCTGTGGCGCAATCGGTTAGCGCGTTCGGCTGTTAACCGAAAGGTTGGTGGTTCAATCCCACCCAGGGACGTAATCAACTTTTTGGTCACATTTTGGAGAACTAGATGTTGACAAGTTAAAACATTAAATCACCTCTTGTGGTATAGTGTTCCTGATCTTAAGTCACAGAAGCTCCTGAAAGCTTCACTCTTCATCAGAAAGTACCAATGTTTCTCCTCTGTTCTTCAGTAGATAAAGAATCTTACAAAAGCTCTTTAAAATAATGACTATTAAATCTATGTCTAGGAATTTTTTTATGGTACTAACTTGAATCTAGTCTTATTTTGTTGACTTGGAACAATCAGTCAGCACATTTGGTTTCTATCTCAAAGGTTTGTGGTTTAATCCCACCCAGGGATATTTTTGACCTTGTGATCATATTTTGAAGAACCTTAGGTAGACAAGTTAAAACATAAAACCACCTCTTGTTATGCAGTATATCTAGACTTCTCTGATACAATTCCTCTTAAAAGTAGTTAATTAGGTAAGTTTTTAGGAAACCATTGAAGCACATTTTAGTGTTTGTACCAATGTGTTTCTTTGTTCTTTAATGGATGAACAGTTTTACTAAATCTCTTTTTTAACATAATAAAAAAGATAGAACTGAGCCAAAATATTAATCTCAGTTTTGTATTGGTTTAATCAACAAATAATTATAAAAAAAAACAAAGATAGCAGAGGATGGTTTCGATCCATCGGCCTCTGGGTTATGGGCCCAGCACGCTTCCGCTGCGCCACTCTGCTAATCATATATACAGCTTCAGCTCCTGAAAGCTTACCTCTTGACAAGAAAGTACCAATTTGTTTTTTTGTTCTTCAATGGAGGAAGAGTTTTACAAAAGATCTCCAGATGTTGGCCTTTTACACATATTTCAATAAATCATTTTTAGATCACTAATTTGATACAACTTTAGAGGGGTCTCTGTGGCGCAATCGGTTAGCGACTTCGTCTGTTAACCGAAAGGTTGGTGGTTCAATCCCACCCAGGGACGTAATCGACGTTTGGTCACATTTTGGAGAACTAGATGTTGACAAGTTAAAACATTAAATCACCTCTTGTGGTATAGTGTTCCTGATCTTAAGTCACAGAAGCTCCTGAAAGCTTCACTCTTCATCAGAAAGTACCAATGTTTCTCCTCTGTTCTTCAGTAGATAAAGAATCTTACAAAAGCTCTTTAAAATAATGACTATTAAATCTATGTCTAGGAATTTTTTTATGGTACTAACTTGAATCTAGTCTTATTTTGTTGACTTGGAACAATCAGTCAGCACATTTGGTTTCTATCTCAAAGGTTTGTGGTTTAATCCCACCCAGGGATATTTTTGACCTTGTGATCATATTTTGAAGAACCTTAGGTAGACAAGTTAAAACATAAAACCACCTCGTTATGCAGTATATCTAGACTTCTCTGATACAATTCCTCTTAAAAGTAGTTAATTAGGTAAGTTTTTAGGAAACCATTGAAGCACATTTTAGTGTTTGTACCAATGTGTTTCTTTGTTCTTTAATGGATGAACAGTTTTACTAAATCTCTTTTTTAACATAATAAAAAAGATAGAACTGAGCCAAAATATTAATCTCAGTTTTGTATTGGTTTAATCAACAAATAATTATAAAAAAAAACAAAGATAGCAGAGGATGGTTTCGATCCATCGGCCTCTGGGTTATGGGCCCAGCACGCTTCCGCTGCGCCACTCTGCTAATCATATATACAGCTTCAGCTCCTGAAAGCTTACCTCTTGACAAGAAAGTACCAATTTGTTTTTTTGTTCTTCAATGGAGGAAGAGTTTTACAAAAGATCTCCAGATGTTGGCCTTTTACACATATTTCAATAAATCATTTTTAGATCACTAATTTGATACAACTTTAGAGGGGTCTCTGTGGCGCAATCGGTTAGCGCGTTCGGCTGTTAACCGAAAGGTTGGTGGTTCAATCCCACCCAGGGACGTAATCGACGTTTGGTCACATTTTGGAGAACTAGATGTTGACAAGTTAAAACATTAAATCACCTCTTGTGGTATAGTGTTCCTGATCTTAAGTCACAGAAGCTCCTGAAAGCTTCACTCTTCATCAGAAAGTACCAATGTTTCTCCTCTGTTCTTCAGTAGATAAAGAATCTTACAAAAGCTCTTTAAAATAATGACTATTAAATCTATGTCTAGGAATTTTTTTATGGTACTAACTTGAATCTAGTCTTATTTTGTTGACTTGGAACAATCAGTCAGCACATTTGGTTTCTATCTCAAAGGTTTGTGGTTTAATCCCACCCAGGGATATTTTTGACCTTGTGATCATATTTTGAAGAACCTTAGGTAGACAAGTTAACATAAAACCACCTCTTGTTATGCAGTATATCTAGACTTCTCTGATACAATTCCTCTTAAAAGTAGTTAATTAGGTAAGTTTTTAGGAAACCATTGAAGCACATTTTAGTGTTTGTACCAATGTGTTTCTTTGTTCTTTAATGGATGAACAGTTTTACTAAATCTCTTTTTTAACATAATAAAAAAGATAGAACTGAGCCAAAATATTAATCTCAGTTTTGTATTGGTTTAATCAACAAATAATTATAAAAAAAAACAAAGATAGCAGAGGATGGTTTCGATCCATCGGCCTCTGGGTTATGGGCCCAGCACGCTTCCGCTGCGCCACTCTGCTAATCATATATACAGCTTCAGCTCTTTAAAGCTTACCTCTTGACAAGAAAGTACCAATTTGTTTTTTTGTTCTTCAATGGAGGAAGAGTTTTACAAAAGATCTCCAGATGTTGGCCTTTTACACATATTTCAATAAATCATTTTTAGATCACTAATTTGATACAACTTTAGAGGGGTCTCTGTGGCGCAATCGGTTAGCGAGTTCGTCTGTTAACCGAAAGGTTGGTGGTTCAATCCCACCCAGGGACGTAATCGACGTTTGGTCACATTTTGGAGAACTAGATGTTGACAAGTTAAAACATTAAATCACCTCTTGTGGTATAGTGTTCCTGATCTTAAGTCACAGAAGCTCCTGAAAGCTTCACTCTTCATCAGAAAGTACCAATGTTTCTCCTCTGTTCTTCAGTAGATAAAGAATCTTACAAAAGCTCTTTAAAATAATGACTATTAAATCTATGTCTAGGAATTTTTTTATGGTACTAACTTGAATCTAGTCTTATTTTGTTGACTTGGAACAATCAGTCAGCACATTTGGTTTCTATCTCAAAGGTTTGTGGTTTAATCCCACCCAGGGATATTTTTGACCTTGTGATCATATTTTGAAGAACCTTAGGTAGACAAGTTAAAACATAAAACCACCTCTTGTTATGCAGTATATCTAGACTTCTCTGATACAATTCCTCTTAAAAGTAGTTAATTAGGTAAGTTTTTAGGAAACCATTGAAGCACATTTTAGTGTTTGTACCAATGTGTTTCTTTGTTCTTTAATGGATGAACAGTTTTACTAAATCTCTTTTTTAACATAATAAAAAAGATAGAACTGAGCCAAAATATTAATCTCAGTTTTGTATTGGTTTAATCAACAAATAATTATAAAAAAAAACAAAGATAGCAGAGGATGGTTTCGATCCATCGGCCTCTGGGTTATGGGCCCAGCACGCTTCCGCTGCGCCACTCTGCTAATCATATATACAGCTTCAGCTCCTGAAAGCTTACCTCTTGACAAGAAAGTACCAATTTGTTTTTTTGTTCTTCAATGGAGGAAGAGTTTTACAAAAGATCTCCAGATGTTGGCCTTTTACACATATTTCAATAAATCATTTTTAGATCACTAATTTGATACAACTTTAGAGGGGTCTCTGTGGCGCAATCGGTTAGCGCGTTCGGCTGTTAACCGAAAGGTTGGTGGTTCAATCCCACCCAGGGACGTAATCGACGTTTGGTCACATTTTGGAGAACTAGATGTTGACAAGTTAAAACATTAAATCACCTCTTGTGGTATAGTGTTCCTGATCTTAAGTCACAGAAGCTCCTGAAAGCTTCACTCTTCATCAGAAAGTACCAATGTTTCTCCTCTGTTCTTCAGTAGATAAAGAATCTTACAAAAGCTCTTTAAAATAATGACTATTAAATCTATGTCTAGGAATTTTTTTATGGTACTAACATGAATCTAGTCTTATTTTGTTGACTTGGAACAATCAGTCAGCACATTTGGTTTCTATCTCAAAGGTTTGTGGTTTAATCCCACCCAGGGATATTTTTGACCTTGTGATCATATTTTGAATAACCTTAGGTAGACAAGTTAAAACATAAAACCACCTCTTGTTATGCAGTATATCTAGACTTCTCTGATACAATTCCTCTTAAAAGTAGTTAATTAGGTAAGTTTTTAGGAAACCATTGAAGCACATTTTAGTGTTTGTACCAATGTGTTTCTTTGTTCTTTAATGGATGAACAGTTTTACTAAATCTCTTTTTTAACATAATAAAAAAGATAGAACTGAGCCAAAATATTAATCTCAGTTTTGTATTGGTTTAATCAACAAATAATTATAAAAAAAAACAAAGATAGCAGAGGATGGTTTCGATCCATCGGCCTCTGGGTTATGGGCCCAGCACGCTACCGCTGTGCCACTCTGCTAATCATATATACAGCTTCAGCTCCTGAAAGCTTACCTCTTGACAAGAAAGTACCAATTTGTTTTTTTGTTCTTCAATGGACGAAGAGTTTTACAAAAGATCTCCAGATGTTGGCCTTTTACACATATTTCAATAAATCATTTTTAGATCACTAATTTGAAACAACTTTAGAGGGGTCTCTGTGGCGCAATCGGTTAGCGCGTTCGGCTGTTAACCGAAAGGTTGGTGGTTCAATCCCACCCAGGGACGTAATTGACTTTTTGGTCACATTTTGGAGAACTAGATGTTGACAAGTTAAAACATTAAATCACCTCTTGTGGTATAGTGTTCCTGATCTTAAGTCACAGAAGCTCCTGAAAGCTTCAGTCTTCATCAGAAAGTACCAATGTTTCTCCTCTGTTCTTCAGTAGATAAAGAATCTTACAAAAGCTCTTTAAAATAATGACTATTAAATCTATGTCTAGGAATTTTTTTATGGTACTAACTTGAATCTAGTCTTATTTTGTTGACTTGGAACAAACAGTCAGCACATTTGGTTTCTATCTCAAAGGTTTGTGGTTTAATCCCACCCAGGGATATTTTTGACCTTGTGATCATATTTTGAAGAACCTTAGGTAGACAAGTTAAAACATAAAACCACCTCTTGTTATGCAGTATATCTAGACTTCTCTGATACAATTCCTCTTAAAAGTAGTTAATTAGGTAAGTTTTTAGGAAACCATTGAAGCACATTTTAGTGTTTGTACCAATGTGTTTCTTTGTTCTTTAATGGATGAACAGTTTTACTAAATCTCTTTTTTAACATAATAAAAAAGATAGAACTGAGCCAAAATATTAATCTCAGTTTTGTATTGGTTTAATCAACAAATAATTATAAAAAAACAAAGATAGCAGAGGATGGTTTCGATCCATCGACCTCTGGGTTATGGGCCCAGCACGCTTCCGCTGCGCCACTCTGCTAATCATATAAACAGCTTCAGCTCCTTCAATCCACCCAGGGAGGTAATCAACTTTTTGGTCACATTTTGGAGAACTAGATGTTGACAAGTTAAAACATTAAATCACCTCTTGTGGTATAGTGTTCCTGATCTTAAGTCACAGAAGCTCCTGAAAGCTTCACTCTTCATCAGAAAGTACCAATGTTTCTCCTCTGTTCTTCAGTAAATAAAGAATCTTACAAAAGCTCTTTAAAATAATGACTATTAAATCTATGTCTAGGAATTTTTTTATGGTACTAACTTGAATCTAGTCTTATTTTGTTGACTTGGAACAAACAGTCAGCACATTTGGTTTCTATCTCAAAGGTTTGTGGTTTAATCCCACCCAGGGATATTTTTGACCGTGTGATCATATTTTGAAGAACCTTAGGTAGACAAGTTAAAACATAAAACCACCTCTTGTTATGCAGTATATCTGGACTTCTCTGATACAATTCCTCTTAAAAGTAGTTAATTAGGTAAGTTTTTAGGAAACCATTGAAGCACATTTTAGTGTTTGTACCAATGTGTTTCTTTGTTCTTTAATGGATGAACAGTTTTACTAAATCTCTTTTTTAACATAATAAAAAAGATAGAACTGAGCCAAAATATTAATCTCAGTTTTGTATTGGTTTAATCAACAAATAATTATAAAAAAACAAAGATAGCAGAAGATGGTTTCGATCCATCGACCTCTGGGTTATGGGCCCAGCACGCTTCCGCTGCGCCACTCTGCTAATCATATAAACAGCTTCAGCTCCTGAAAGCTTACCTCTTGACAAGAAAGTACTATTTGTTTTTTTGTTCTTCAATGGAGGAAGAGTTTTACAAAAGATCTCCAGATGTTGGCCTTTTACACATATTTCAATAAATCATTTTTAGATCACTAATTTGATACAACTTTAGAGGGGTCTCTGTGGCGCAATCGGTTAGCGCGTTCGGCTGTTAACCGAAAGGTTGGTGGTTCAATCCCACCCAGCGACGTAATCAACTTTTTGGTCACATTTTGGAGAACTAGATGTTGACAAGTTAAAACATTAAATCACCTCTTGTGGTATAGTGTTCCTGATCTTAAGTCACAGAAGCTCCTGAAAGCTTCACTCTTCATCAGAAAGTACCAATGTTTCTCCTCTGTTCTTCAGTAGATAAAGAATCTTACAAAAGCTCTTTAAAATAATGACTATTAAATCTATGTCTAGGAATTTTTTTATGGTACTAACTTGAATCTAGTCTTATTTTGTTGACTTGGAACAATCAGTCAGCACATTTGGTTTCTATCTCAAAGGTTTGTGGTTTAATCCCACCCAGGGATATTTTTGACCTTGTGATCATATTTTGAAGAACCTTAGGTAGACAAGTTAAAACATAAAACCACCTCTTGTTATGCAGTATATCTAGACTTCTCTGATACAATTCCTCTTAAAAGTAGTTAATTAGGTAAGTTTTTAGGAAACCATTGAAGCACATTTTAGTGTTTTTACCAATGTGTTTCTTTGTTCTTTAATGGATGAACAGTTTTACTAAATCTCTTTTTTAACATAATAAAAAAGATAGAACTGAGCCAAAATATTAATCTCAGTTTTGTATTGGTTTAATCAACAAATAATTATAAAAAAAAACAAAGATAGCAGAGGATGGTTTCGATCCATCGGCCTCTGGGTTATGGGCCCAGCACGCTTCCGCTGCGCCACTCTGCTAATCATCTATACAGCTTCAGCTCCTGAAAGCTTACCTCTTGACAAGAAAGTACCAATTTGTTTTTTTGTTCTTCAATGGAGGAAGAGTTTTACAAAAGATCTCCAGATGTTGGCCTTTTACACATATTTCAATAAATCATTTTTAGATCACTAATTTGATACAACTTTAGAGGGGTCTCTGTGGCGCAATCGGTTAGCGAGTTCGTCTGTTAACCGAAAGGTTGGTGGTTCAATCCCACCCAGGGACGTAATCGACGTTTGGTCACATTTTGGAGAACTAGATGTTGACAAGTTAAAACATTAAATCACCTCTTGTGGTATAGTGTTCCTGATCTTAAGTCACAGAAGCTCCTGAAAGCTTCACTCTTCATCAGAAAGTACCAATGTTTCTCCTCTGTTCTTCAGTAGATAAAGAATCTTACAAAAGCTCTTTAAAATAATGACTATTAAATCTATGTCTAGGAATTTTTTTATGGTACTAACTTGAATCTAGTCTTATTTTGTTGACTTGGAACAATCAGTCAGCACATTTGGTTTCTATCTCAAAGGTTTGTGGTTTAATCCCACCCAGGGATATTTTTGACCTTGTGATCATATTTTGAAGAACCTTAGGTAGACAAGTTAAAACATAAAACCACCTCTTGTTATGCAGTATATCTAGACTTCTCTGATACAATTCCTCTTAAAAGTAGTTAATTAGGTAAGTTTTTAGGAAACCATTGAAGCACATTTTAGTGTTTGTACCAATGTGTTTCTTTGTTCTTTAATGGATGAACAGTTTTACTAAATCTCTTTTTTAACATAATAAAAAAGATAGAACTGAGCCAAAATATTAATCTCAGTTTTGTATTGGTTTAATCAACAAATAATTATAAAAAAAAACAAAGATAGCAGAGGATGGTTTCGATCCATCGGCCTCTGGGTTATGGGCCCAGCACGCTTCCGCTGCGCCACTCTGCTAATCATATATACAGCTTCAGCTCCTGAAAGCTTACCTCTTGACAAGAAAGTACCAATTTGTTTTTTTGTTCTTCAATGGAGGAAGAGTTTTACAAAAGATCTCCAGATGTTGGCCTTTTACACATATTTCAATAAATCATTTTTAGATCACTAATTTGATACAACTTTAGAGGGGTCTCTGTGGCGCAATCGGTTAGCGCGTTCGGCTGTTAACCGAAAGGTTGGTGGTTCAATCCCACCCAGGGACGTAATCGACGTTTGGTCACATTTTGAAGAACTAGATGTTGACAAGTTAAAACATTAAATCACCTCTTGTGGTATAGTGTTCCTGATCTTAAGTCACAGAAGCTCCTGAAAGCTTCACTCTTCATCAGAAAGTACCAATGTTTCTCCTCTGTTCTTCAGTAGATAAAGAATCTTACAAAAGCTCTTTAAAATAATGACTATTAAATCTATGTCTAGGAATTTTTTTATGGTACTAACTTGAATCTAGTCTTATTTTGTTGACTTGGAACAATCAGTCAGCACATTTGGTTTCTATCTCAAAGGTTTGTGGTTTAATCCCACCCAGGGATATTTTTGACCTTGTGATCATATTTTGAATAACCTTAGGTAGACAAGTTAAAACATAAAACCACCTCTTGTTATGCAGTATATCTAGACTTCTCTGATACAATT
Source organism: Crinia signifera (assembly GCF_055691185.1). Lineage (NCBI taxonomy): Eukaryota > Metazoa > Chordata > Amphibia > Anura > Myobatrachidae > Crinia > Crinia signifera. The sequence continues at coordinate 337,127,233 of NC_139219.1, read as the reverse complement.
CCTCTTAAAAGTAGTTAATTAGGTAAGTTTTTAGGAAACCATTGAAGCACATTTTAGTGTTTGTACCAATGTGTTTCTTTGTTCTTTAATGGATGAACAGTTTTACTAAATCTCTTTTTTAACATAATAAAAAAGATAGAACTGAGCCAAAATATTAATCTCAGTTTTGTATTGGTTTAATCAACAAATAATTATAAAAAAAAACAAAGATAGCAGAGGATGGTTTCGATCCATCGGCCTCTGGGTTATGGGCCCAGCACGCTACCGCTGTGCCACTCTGCTAATCATATATACAGCTTCAGCTCCTGAAAGCTTACCTCTTGACAAGAAAGTACCAATTTGTTTTTTTGTTCTTCAATGGACGAAGAGTTTTACAAAAGATCTCCAGATGTTGGCCTTTTACACATATTTCAATAAATCATTTTTAGATCACTAATTTGAAACAACTTTAGAGGGGTCTCTGTGGCGCAATCGGTTAGCGCGTTCGGCTGTTAACCGAAAGGTTGGTGGTTCAATCCCACCCAGGGACGTAATTGACTTTTTGGTCACATTTTGGAGAACTAGATGTTGACAAGTTAAAACATTAAATCACCTCTTGTGGTATAGTGTTCCTGATCTTAAGTCACAGAAGCTCCTGAAAGCTTCAGTCTTCATCAGAAAGTACCAATGTTTCTCCTCTGTTCTTCAGTAGATAAAGAATCTTACAAAAGCTCTTTAAAATAATGACTATTAAATCTATGTCTAGGAATTTTTTTATGGTACTAACTTGAATCTAGTCTTATTTTGTTGACTTGGAACAAACAGTCAGCACATTTGGTTTCTATCTCAAAGGTTTGTGGTTTAATCCCACCCAGGGATATTTTTGACCTTGTGATCATATTTTGAAGAACCTTAGGTAGACAAGTTAAAACATAAAACCACCTCTTGTTATGCAGTATATCTAGACTTCTCTGATACAATTCCTCTTAAAAGTAGTTAATTAGGTAAGTTTTTAGGAAACCATTGAAGCACATTTTAGTGTTTGTACCAATGTGTTTCTTTGTTCTTTAATGGATGAACAGTTTTACTAAATCTCTTTTTTAACATAATAAAAAAGATAGAACTGAGCCAAAATATTAATCTCAGTTTTGTATTGGTTTAATCAACAAATAATTATAAAAAAACAAAGATAGCAGAGGATGGTTTCGATCCATCGACCTCTGGGTTATGGGCCCAGCACGCTTCCGCTGCGCCACTCTGCTAATCATATAAACAGCTTCAGCTCCTTCAATCCACCCAGGGAGGTAATCAACTTTTTGGTCACATTTTGGAGAACTAGATGTTGACAAGTTAAAACATTAAATCACCTCTTGTGGTATAGTGTTCCTGATCTTAAGTCACAGAAGCTCCTGAAAGCTTCACTCTTCATCAGAAAGTACCAATGTTTCTCCTCTGTTCTTCAGTAAATAAAGAATCTTACAAAAGCTCTTTAAAATAATGACTATTAAATCTATGTCTAGGAATTTTTTTATGGTACTAACTTGAATCTAGTCTTATTTTGTTGACTTGGAACAAACAGTCAGCACATTTGGTTTCTATCTCAAAGGTTTGTGGTTTAATCCCACCCAGGGATATTTTTGACCGTGTGATCATATTTTGAAGAACCTTAGGTAGACAAGTTAAAACATAAAACCACCTCTTGTTATGCAGTATATCTGGACTTCTCTGATACAATTCCTCTTAAAAGTAGTTAATTAGGTAAGTTTTTAGGAAACCATTGAAGCACATTTTAGTGTTTGTACCAATGTGTTTCTTTGTTCTTTAATGGATGAACAGTTTTACTAAATCTCTTTTTTAACATAATAAAAAAGATAGAACTGAGCCAAAATATTAATCTCAGTTTTGTATTGGTTTAATCAACAAATAATTATAAAAAAACAAAGATAGCAGAGGATGGTTTCGATCCATCGACCTCTGGGTTATGGGCCCAGCACGCTTCCGCTGCGCCACTCTGCTAATCATATAAACAGCTTCAGCTCCTGAAAGCTTACCTCTTGACAAGAAAGTACTATTTGTTTTTTTGTTCTTCAATGGAGGAAGAGTTTTACAAAAGATCTCCAGATGTTGGCCTTTTACACATATTTCAATAAATCATTTTTAGATCACTAATTTGATACAACTTTAGAGGGGTCTCTGTGGCGCAATCGGTTAGCGTGTTCGGCTGTTAACCGAAAGGTTGGTGGTTCAATCCCACCCAGGGACGTAATCAACTTTTTGGTCACATTTTGGAAAACTAGATGTTGACAAGTTAAAACATTAAATCACCTCTTGTGGTATAGTGTTCCTGATCTTAAGTCACAGAAGTTCCTGAAAGCTTCACTCTTCATCAGAAAGTACCAATGTTTCTCCTCTGTTCTTCAGTAGATAAAGAATCTTACAAAAGCTCTTTAAAATAATGACTATTAAATCTATGTCTAGGAATTTTTTTATGGTACTAACTTGAATCTAGTCTTATTTTGTTGACTTGGAACAATCAGTCAGCACATTTGGTTTCTATCTCAAAGGTTTGTGGTTTAATCCCACCCAGGGATATTTTTGACCTTGTGATCATATTTTGAAGAACCTTAGGTAGACAAGTTAAAACATAAAACCACCTCTTGTTATGCAGTATATCTAGACTTCTCTGATACAATTCCTCTTAAAAGTAGTTAATTAGGTAAGTTTTTAGGAAACCATTGAAGCACATTTTAGTGTTTGTACCAATGTGTTTCTTTGTTCTTTAATGGATGAACAGTTTTACTAAATCTCTTTTTTAACATAATAAAAAAGATAGAACTGAGCCAAAATATTAATCTCAGTTTTGTATTGGTTTAATCAACTAATAATTATAAAAAAACAAAGATAGCAGAGGATGGTTTCGATCCATCGACCTCTGGGTTATGGGCCCAGCACGCTTCCGCTGCGCCACTCTGCTAATCATATAAACAGCTTCAGCTCCTGAAAGCTTACCTCTTGACAAGAAAGTACCAATTTGTTTTTTTGTTCTTCAATGGAGGAAGAGTTTTACAAAAGATCTCCAGATGTTGGCCTTTTACACATATTTCAATAAATCATTTTTAGATCACTAATTTGATACAACTTTAGAGGGGTCTCTGTGGCGCAATCGGTTAGCGCGTTCGGCTGTTAACCGAAAGGTTGGTGGTTCAATCCCACCCAGGGACGTAATCGACGTTTGGTCACATTTTGGAGAACTAGATGTTGACAAGTTAAAACATTAAATCACCTCTTGTGGTATAGTGTTCCTGATCTTAAGTCACAGAAGCTCCTGAAAGCTTCACTCTTCATCAGAAAGTACCAATGTTTCTCCTCTGTTCTTCAGTAGATAAAGAATCTTACAAAAGCTCTTTAAAATAATGACTATTAAATCTATGTCTAGGAATTTTTTTATGGTACTAACTTGAATCTAGTCTTATTTTGTTGACTTGGAACAATCAGTCAGCACATTTGGTTTCTATCTCAAAGGTTTGTGGTTTAATCCCACCCAGGGATATTTTTGACCTTGTGATCATATTTTGAAGAACCTTAGGTAGACAAGTTAAAACATAAAACCACCTCTTGTTATGCAGTATATCTAGACTTCTCTGATACAATTCCTCTTAAAAGTAGTTAATTAGGTAAGTTTTTAGGAAACCATTGAAGCACATTTTAGTGTTTGTACCAATGTGTTTCTTTGTTCTTTAATGGATGAACAGTTTTACTAAATCTCTTTTTTAACATAATAAAAAAGATAGAACTGAGCCAAAATATTAATCTCAGTTTTGTATTGGTTTAATCAACAAATAATTATAAAAAAAAACAAAGATAGCAGAGGATGGTTTCGATCCATCGGCCTCTGGGTTATGGGCCCAGCACGCTTCCGCTGCGCCACTCTGCTAATCATATATACAGCTTCAGCTCTTTAAAGCTTACCTCTTGACAAGAAAGTACCAATTTGTTTTTTTGTTCTTCAATGGAGGAAGAGTTTTACAAAAGATCTCCAGATGTTGGCCTTTTACACATATTTCAATAAATCATTTTTAGATCACTAATTTGATACAACTTTAGAGGGGTCTCTGTGGCGCAATCGGTTAGCGAGTTCGTCTGTTAACCGAAAGGTTGGTGGTTCAATCCCACCCAGGGACGTAATCGACGTTTGGTCACATTTTGGAGAACTAGATGTTGACAAGTTAAAACATTAAATCACCTCTTGTGGTATAGTGTTCCTGATCTTAAGTCACAGAAGCTCCTGAAAGCTTCACTCTTCATCAGAAAGTACCAATGTTTCTCCTCTGTTCTTCAGTAGATAAAGAATCTTACAAAAGCTCTTTAAAATAATGACTATTAAATCTATGTCTAGGAATTTTTTTATGGTACTAACTTGAATCTAGTCTTATTTTGTTGACTTGGAACAATCAGTCAGCACATTTGGTTTCTATCTCAAAGGTTTGTGGTTTAATCCCACCCAGGGATATTTTTGACCTTGTGATCATATTTTGAAGAACCTTAGGTAGACAAGTTAAAACATAAAACCACCTCTTGTTATGCAGTATATCTAGACTTCTCTGATACAATTCCTCTTAAAAGTAGTTAATTAGGTAAGTTTTTAGGAAACCATTGAAGCACATTTTAGTGTTTGTACCAATGTGTTTCTTTGTTCTTTAATGGATGAACAGTTTTACTAAATCTCTTTTTTAACATAATAAAAAAGATAGAACTGAGCCAAAATATTAATCTCAGTTTTGTATTGGTTTAATCAACAAATAATTATAAAAAAAAACAAAGATAGCAGAGGATGGTTTCGATCCATCGGCCTCTGGGTTATGGGCCCAGCACGCTTCCGCTGCGCCACTCTGCTAATCATATATACAGCTTCAGCTCCTGAAAGCTTACCTCTTGACAAGAAAGTACCAATTTGTTTTTTTGTTCTTCAATGGAGGAAGAGTTTTACAAAAGATCTCCAGATGTTGGCCTTTTACACATATTTCAATAAATCATTTTTAGATCACTAATTTGATACAACTTTAGAGGGGTCTCTGTGGCGCAATCGGTTAGCGCGTTCGGCTGTTAACCGAAAGGTTGGTGGTTCAATCCCACCCAGGGACGTAATCGACGTTTGGTCACATTTTGGAGAACTAGATGTTGACAAGTTAAAACATTAAATCACCTCTTGTGGTATAGTGTTCCTGATCTTAAGTCACAGAAGCTCCTGAAAGCTTCACTCTTCATCAGAAAGTACCAATGTTTCTCCTCTGTTCTTCAGTAGATAAAGAATCTTACAAAAGCTCTTTAAAATAATGACTATTAAATCTATGTCTAGGAATTTTTTTATGGTACTAACATGAATCTAGTCTTATTTTGTTGACTTGGAACAATCAGTCAGCACATTTGGTTTCTATCTCAAAGGTTTGTGGTTTAATCCCACCCAGGGATATTTTTGACCTTGTGATCATATTTTGAATAACCTTAGGTAGACAAGTTAAAACATAAAACCACCTCTTGTTATGCAGTATATCTAGACTTCTCTGATACAATTCCTCTTAAAAGTAGTTAATTAGGTAAGTTTTTAGGAAACCATTGAAGCACATTTTAGTGTTTGTACCAATGTGTTTCTTTGTTCTTTAATGGATGAACAGTTTTACTAAATCTCTTTTTTAACATAATAAAAAAGATAGAACTGAGCCAAAATATTAATCTCAGTTTTGTATTGGTTTAATCAACAAATAATTATAAAAAAAAACAAAGATAGCAGAGGATGGTTTCGATCCATCGGCCTCTGGGTTATGGGCCCAGCACGCTACCGCTGTGCCACTCTGCTAATCATATATACAGCTTCAGCTCCTGAAAGCTTACCTCTTGACAAGAAAGTACCAATTTGTTTTTTTGTTCTTCAATGGACGAAGAGTTTTACAAAAGATCTCCAGATGTTGGCCTTTTACACATATTTCAATAAATCATTTTTAGATCACTAATTTGAAACAACTTTAGAGGGGTCTCTGTGGCGCAATCGGTTAGCGCGTTCGGCTGTTAACCGAAAGGTTGGTGGTTCAATCCCACCCAGGGACGTAATTGACTTTTTGGTCACATTTTGGAGAACTAGATGTTGACAAGTTAAAACATTAAATCACCTCTTGTGGTATAGTGTTCCTGATCTTAAGTCACAGAAGCTCCTGAAAGCTTCAGTCTTCATCAGAAAGTACCAATGTTTCTCCTCTGTTCTTCAGTAGATAAAGAATCTTACAAAAGCTCTTTAAAATAATGACTATTAAATCTATGTCTAGGAATTTTTTTATGGTACTAACTTGAATCTAGTCTTATTTTGTTGACTTGGAACAAACAGTCAGCACATTTGGTTTCTATCTCAAAGGTTTGTGGTTTAATCCCACCCAGGGATATTTTTGACCTTGTGATCATATTTTGAAGAACCTTAGGTAGACAAGTTAAAACATAAAACCACCTCTTGTTATGCAGTATATCTAGACTTCTCTGATACAATTCCTCTTAAAAGTAGTTAATTAGGTAAGTTTTTAGGAAACCATTGAAGCACATTTTAGTGTTTGTACCAATGTGTTTCTTTGTTCTTTAATGGATGAACAGTTTTACTAAATCTCTTTTTTAACATAATAAAAAAGATAGAACTGAGCCAAAATATTAATCTCAGTTTTGTATTGGTTTAATCAACAAATAATTATAAAAAAACAAAGATAGCAGAGGATGGTTTCGATCCATCGACCTCTGGGTTATGGGCCCAGCACGCTTCCGCTGCGCCACTCTGCTAATCATATAAACAGCTTCAGCTCCTTCAATCCACCCAGGGAGGTAATCAACTTTTTGGTCACATTTTGGAGAACTAGATGTTGACAAGTTAAAACATTAAATCACCTCTTGTGGTATAGTGTTCCTGATCTTAAGTCACAGAAGCTCCTGAAAGCTTCACTCTTCATCAGAAAGTACCAATGTTTCTCCTCTGTTCTTCAGTAAATAAAGAATCTTACAAAAGCTCTTTAAAATAATGACTATTAAATCTATGTCTAGGAATTTTTTTATGGTACTAACTTGAATCTAGTCTTATTTTGTTGACTTGGAACAAACAGTCAGCACATTTGGTTTCTATCTCAAAGGTTTGTGGTTTAATCCCACCCAGGGATATTTTTGACCGTGTGATCATATTTTGAAGAACCTTAGGTAGACAAGTTAAAACATAAAACCACCTCTTGTTATGCAGTATATCTGGACTTCTCTGATACAATTCCTCTTAAAAGTAGTTAATTAGGTAAGTTTTTAGGAAACCATTGAAGCACATTTTAGTGTTTGTACCAATGTGTTTCTTTGTTCTTTAATGGATGAACAGTTTTACTAAATCTCTTTTTTAACATAATAAAAAAGATAGAACTGAGCCAAAATATTAATCTCAGTTTTGTATTGGTTTAATCAACAAATAATTATAAAAAAACAAAGATAGCAGAAGATGGTTTCGATCCATCGACCTCTGGGTTATGGGCCCAGCACGCTTCCGCTGCGCCACTCTGCTAATCATATAAACAGCTTCAGCTCCTGAAAGCTTACCTCTTGACAAGAAAGTACTATTTGTTTTTTTGTTCTTCAATGGAGGAAGAGTTTTACAAAAGATCTCCAGATGTTGGCCTTTTACACATATTTCAATAAATCATTTTTAGATCACTAATTTGATACAACTTTAGAGGGGTCTCTGTGGCGCAATCGGTTAGCGCGTTCGGCTGTTAACCGAAAGGTTGGTGGTTCAATCCCACCCAGCGACGTAATCAACTTTTTGGTCACATTTTGGAGAACTAGATGTTGACAAGTTAAAACATTAAATCACCTCTTGTGGTATAGTGTTCCTGATCTTAAGTCACAGAAGCTCCTGAAAGCTTCACTCTTCATCAGAAAGTACCAATGTTTCTCCTCTGTTCTTCAGTAGATAAAGAATCTTACAAAAGCTCTTTAAAATAATGACTATTAAATCTATGTCTAGGAATTTTTTTATGGTACTAACTTGAATCTAGTCTTATTTTGTTGACTTGGAACAATCAGTCAGCACATTTGGTTTCTATCTCAAAGGTTTGTGGTTTAATCCCACCCAGGGATATTTTTGACCTTGTGATCATATTTTGAAGAACCTTAGGTAGACAAGTTAAAACATAAAACCACCTCTTGTTATGCAGTATATCTAGACTTCTCTGATACAATTCCTCTTAAAAGTAGTTAATTAGGTAAGTTTTTAGGAAACCATTGAAGCACATTTTAGTGTTTGTACCAATGTGTTTCTTTGTTCTTTAATGGATGAACAGTTTTACTAAATCTCTTTTTTAACATAATAAAAAAGATAGAACTGAGCCAAAATATTAATCTCAGTTTTGTATTGGTTTAATCAACAAATAATTATAAAAAAAAACAAAGATAGCAGAGGATGGTTTCGATCCATCGGCCTCTGGGTTATGGGCCCAGCACGCTTCCGCTGCGCCACTCTGCTAATCATCTATACAGCTTCAGCTCCTGAAAGCTTACCTCTTGACAAGAAAGTACCAATTTGTTTTTTTGTTCTTCAATGGAGGAAGAGTTTTACAAAAGATCTCCAGATGTTGGCCTTTTACACATATTTCAATAAATCATTTTTAGATCACTAATTTGATACAACTTTAGAGGGGTCTCTGTGGCGCAATCGGTTAGCGAGTTCGTCTGTTAACCGAAAGGTTGGTGGTTCAATCCCACCCAGGGACGTAATCGACGTTTGGTCACATTTTGGAGAACTAGATGTTGACAAGTTAAAACATTAAATCACCTCTTGTGGTATAGTGTTCCTGATCTTAAGTCACAGAAGCTCCTGAAAGCTTCACTCTTCATCAGAAAGTACCAATGTTTCTCCTCTGTTCTTCAGTAGATAAAGAATCTTACAAAAGCTCTTTAAAATAATGACTATTAAATCTATGTCTAGGAATTTTTTTATGGTACTAACTTGAATCTAGTCTTATTTTGTTGACTTGGAACAATCAGTCAGCACATTTGGTTTCTATCTCAAAGGTTTGTGGTTTAATCCCACCCAGGGATATTTTTGACCTTGTGATCATATTTTGAAGAACCTTAGGTAGACAAGTTAAAACATAAAACCACCTCTTGTTATGCAGTATATCTAGACTTCTCTGATACAATTCCTCTTAAAAGTAGTTAATTAGGTAAGTTTTTAGGAAACCATTGAAGCACATTTTAGTGTTTGTACCAATGTGTTTCTTTGTTCTTTAATGGATGAACAGTTTTACTAAATCTCTTTTTTAACATAATAAAAAAGATAGAACTGAGCCAAAATATTAATCTCAGTTTTGTATTGGTTTAATCAACAAATAATTATAAAAAAAAACAAAGATAGCAGAGGATGGTTTCGATCCATCGGCCTCTGGGTTATGGGCCCAGCACGCTTCCGCTGCGCCACTCTGCTAATCATATATACAGCTTCAGCTCCTGAAAGCTTACCTCTTGACAAGAAAGTACCAATTTGTTTTTTTGTTCTTCAATGGAGGAAGAGTTTTACAAAAGATCTCCAGATGTTGGCCTTTTACACATATTTCAATAAATCATTTTTAGATCACTAATTTGATACAACTTTAGAGGGGTCTCTGTGGCGCAATCGGTTAGCGCGTTCGGCTGTTAACCGAAAGGTTGGTGGTTCAATCCCACCCAGGGACGTAATCGACGTTTGGTCACATTTTGGAGAACTAGATGTTGACAAGTTAAAACATTAAATCACCTCTTGTGGTATAGTGTTCCTGATCTTAAGTCACAGAAGCTCCTGAAAGCTTCACTCTTCATCAGAAAGTACCAATGTTTCTCCTCTGTTCTTCAGTAGATAAAGAATCTTACAAAAGCTCTTTAAAATAATGACTATTAAATCTATGTCTAGGAATTTTTTTATGGTACTAACTTGAATCTAGTCTTATTTTGTTGACTTGGAACAATCAGTCAGCACATTTGGTTTCTATCTCAAAGGTTTGTGGTTTAATCCCACCCAGGGATATTTTTGACCTTGTGATCATATTTTGAATAACCTTAGGTAGACAAGTTAAAACATAAAACCACCTCTTGTTATGCAGTATATCTAGACTTCTCTGATACAATTCCTCTTAAAAGTAGTTAATTAGGTAAGTTTTTAGGAAACCATTGAAGCACATTTTAGTGTTTGTACCAATGTGTTTCTTTGTTCTTTAATGGATGAACAGTTTTACTAAATCTCTTTTTTAACATAATAAAAAAGATAGAACTGAGCCAAAATATTAATCTCAGTTTTGTATTGGTTTAATCAACAAATAATTATAAAAAAAAACAAAGATAGCAGAGGATGGTTTCGATCCATCGGCCTCTGGGTTATGGGCCCAGCACGCTACCGCTGTGCCACTCTGCTAATCATATATACAGCTTCAGCTCCTGAAAGCTTACCTCTTGACAAGAAAGTACCAATTTGTTTTTTTGTTCTTCAATGGACGAAGAGTTTTACAAAAGATCTCCAGATGTTGGCCTTTTACACATATTTCAATAAATCATTTTTAGATCACTAATTTGAAACAACTTTAGAGGGGTCTCTGTGGCGCAATCGGTTAGCGCGTTCGGCTGTTAACCGAAAGGTTGGTGGTTCAATCCCACCCAGGGACGTAATTGACTTTTTGGTCACATTTTGGAGAACTAGATGTTGACAAGTTAAAACATTAAATCACCTCTTGTGGTATAGTGTTCCTGATCTTAAGTCACAGAAGCTCCTGAAAGCTTCAGTCTTCATCAGAAAGTACCAATGTTTCTCCTCTGTTCTTCAGTAGATAAAGAATCTTACAAAAGCTCTTTAAAATAATGACTATTAAATCTATGTCTAGGAATTTTTTTATGGTACTAACTTGAATCTAGTCTTATTTTGTTGACTTGGAACAAACAGTCAGCACATTTGGTTTCTATCTCAAAGGTTTGTGGTTTAATCCCACCCAGGGATATTTTTGACCTTGTGATCATATTTTGAAGAACCTTAGGTAGACAAGTTAAAACATAAAACCACCTCTTGTTATGCAGTATATCTAGACTTCTCTGATACAATTCCTCTTAAAAGTAGTTAATTAGGTAAGTTTTTAGGAAACCATTGAAGCACATTTTAGTGTTTGTACCAATGTGTTTCTTTGTTCTTTAATGGATGAACAGTTTTACTAAATCTCTTTTTTAACATAATAAAAAAGATAGAACTGAGCCAAAATATTAATCTCAGTTTTGTATTGGTTTAATCAACAAATAATTATAAAAAAACAAAGATAGCAGAGGATGGTTTCGATCCATCGACCTCTGGGTTATGGGCCCAGCACGCTTCCGCTGCGCCACTCTGCTAATCATATAAACAGCTTCAGCTCCTTCAATCCACCCAGGGAGGTAATCAACTTTTTGGTCACATTTTGGAGAACTAGATGTTGACAAGTTAAAACATTAAATCACCTCTTGTGGTATAGTGTTCCTGATCTTAAGTCACAGAAGCTCCTGAAAGCTTCACTCTTCATCAGAAAGTACCAATGTTTCTCCTCTGTTCTTCAGTAAATAAAGAATCTTACAAAAGCTCTTTAAAATAATGACTATTAAATCTATGTCTAGGAATTTTTTTATGGTACTAACTTGAATCTAGTCTTATTTTGTTGACTTGGAACAAACAGTCAGCACATTTGGTTTCTATCTCAAAGGTTTGTGGTTTAATCCCACCCAGGGATATTTTTGACCGTGTGATCATATTTTGAAGAACCTTAGGTAGACAAGTTAAAACATAAAACCACCTCTTGTTATGCAGTATATCTGGACTTCTCTGATACAATTCCTCTTAAAAGTAGTTAATTAGGTAAGTTTTTAGGAAACCATTGAAGCACATTTTAGTGTTTGTACCAATGTGTTTCTTTGTTCTTTAATGGATGAACAGTTTTACTAAATCTCTTTTTTAACATAATAAAAAAGATAGAACTGAGCCAAAATATTAATCTCAGTTTTGTATTGGTTTAATCAACAAATAATTATAAAAAAACAAAGATAGCAGAGGATGGTTTCGATCCATCGACCTCTGGGTTATGGGCCCAGCACGCTTCCGCTGCGCCACTCTGCTAATCATATAAACAGCTTCAGCTCCTGAAAGCTTACCTCTTGACAAGAAAGTACTATTTGTTTTTTTGTTCTTCAATGGAGGAAGAGTTTTACAAAAGATCTCCAGATGTTGGCCTTTTACACATATTTCAATAAATCATTTTTAGATCACTAATTTGATACAACTTTAGAGGGGTCTCTGTGGCGCAATCGGTTAGCGTGTTCGGCTGTTAACCGAAAGGTTGGTGGTTCAATCCCACCCAGGGACGTAATCAACTTTTTGGTCACATTTTGGAAAACTAGATGTTGACAAGTTAAAACATTAAATCACCTCTTGTGGTATAGTGTTCCTGATCTTAAGTCACAGAAGTTCCTGAAAGCTTCACTCTTCATCAGAAAGTACCAATGTTTCTCCTCTGTTCTTCAGTAGATAAAGAATCTTACAAAAGCTCTTTAAAATAATGACTATTAAATCTATGTCTAGGAATTTTTTTATGGTACTAACTTGAATCTAGTCTTATTTTGTTGACTTGGAACAATCAGTCAGCACATTTGGTTTCTATCTCAAAGGTTTGTGGTTTAATCCCACCCAGGGATATTTTTGACCTTGTGATCATATTTTGAAGAACCTTAGGTAGACAAGTTAAAACATAAAACCACCTCTTGTTATGCAGTATATCTAGACTTCTCTGATACAATTCCTCTTAAAAGTAGTTAATTAGGTAAGTTTTTAGGAAACCATTGAAGCACATTTTAGTGTTTGTACCAATGTGTTTCTTTGTTCTTTAATGGATGAACAGTTTTACTAAATCTCTTTTTTAACATAATAAAAAAGATAGAACTGAGCCAAAATATTAATCTCAGTTTTGTATTGGTTTAATCAACTAATAATTATAAAAAAACAAAGATAGCAGAGGATGGTTTCGATCCATCGACCTCTGGGTTATGGGCCCAGCACGCTTCCGCTGCGCCACTCTGCTAATCATATAAACAGCTTCAGCTCCTGAAAGCTTACCTCTTGACAAGAAAGTACCAATTTGTTTTTTTGTTCTTCAATGGAGGAAGAGTTTTACAAAAGATCTCCAGATGTTGGCCTTTTACACATATTTCAATAAATCATTTTTAGATCACTAATTTGATACAACTTTAGAGGGGTCTCTGTGGCGCAATCAGTTAGCGCGTTCGGCTGTTAACCGAAAGGTTGGTGGTTCAATCGCACCCAGGGACGTAATCAACTTTTTGGTCACATTTTGGAGAACTAGATGTTGACAAGTTAAAACATTAAATCACCTCTTGTGGTATAGTGTTCCTGATCTTAAGTCACAGAAGCTCCTGAAAGCTTCACTCTTCATCAGAAAGTACCAATGTTTCTCCTCTGTTCTTCAGTAGATAAAGAATCTTACAAAAGCTCTTTAAAATAATGACTATTAAATCTATGTCTAGGAATTTTTTTATGGTACTAACTTGAATCTAGTCTTATTTTGTTGACTTGGAACAATCAGTCAGCACATTTGGTTTCTATCTCAAAGGTTTGTGGTTTAATCCCACCCAGGGATATTTTTGACCTTGTGATCATATTTTGAAGAACCTTAGGTAGACAAGTTAAAACATAAAACCACCTCTTGTTATGCAGTATATCTAGACTTCTCTGATACAATTCCTCTTAAAAGTAGTTAATTAGGTAAGTTTTTAGGAAACCATTGAAGCACATTTTAGTGTTTGTACCAATGTGTTTCTTTGTTCTTTAATGGATGAACAGTTTTACTAAATCTCTTTTTTAACATAATAAAAAAGATAGAACTGAGCCAAAATATTAATCTCAGTTTTGTATTGGTTTAATCAACAAATAATTATAAAAAAACAAAGATAGCAGAGGATGGTTTCGATCCATCGACCTCTGGGTTATGGGCCCAGCACGCTTCCGCTGCGCCACTCTGCTAAACATATAAACAGCTTCAGCTCCTGAAAGCTTACCTCTTGACAAGAAAGTACCAATTTGTTTTTTTGTTCTTCAATGGACGAAGACTTTTACAAAAGATCTCCAGATGTTGGCCTTTTACACATATTTCAATAAATCATTTTTAGATCACTAATTTGAAACAACTTTAGAGGGGTCTCTGTGGCGCATTCGGTTAGCGCGTTCGGCTGTTAACCGAAAGGTTGGTGGTTCAATCCCACCCAGGGACGTAATCAACTTTTTGGTCACATTTTGGAGAACTAGATGTTGACAAGTTAAAACATTAAATCACCTCTTGTGGTATAGTGTTCCTGATCTTAAGTCACAGAAGCTCCTGAAAGCTTCACTCTTCATCAGAAAGTACCAATGTTTCTCCTCTGTTCTTCAGTAGATAAAAAATCTTACAAAAGCTCTTTAAAATAATGACTATTAAATCTATGTCTAGGAATTTTTTTATGGTACTAACTTGAATCTAGTCTTATTTTGTTGACTTGGAACAATCAGTCAGCACATTTGGTTTCTATCTCAAAGGTTTGTGGTTTAATCCCACCCAGGGATATTTTTGACCTTGTGATCATATTTTGAAGAACCTTAGGTAGACAAGTTAAAACATAAAACCACCTCTTGTTATGCAGTATATCTAGACTTCTCTGATACAATTCCTCTTAAAAGTAGTTAATTAGGTAAGTTTTTAGGAAACCATTGAAGCACATTTTAGTGTTTGTACCAATGTGTTTCTTTGTTCTTTAATGGATGAACAGTTTTACTAAATCTCTTTTTTAACATAATAAAAAAGATAGAACTGAGCCAAAATATTAATCTCAGTTTTGTATTGGTTTAATCAACAAATAATTATAAAAAAACAAAGATAGCAGAGGATGGTTTCGATCCATAGACCGCTGGGTTATGGGCCCAGCACGCTTCCGCTGCACCACTCTGCTAATCATATAAACAGCTTCAACTCCTGAAAGCTTACCTCTTGACAAGAAAGTACCAATTTGTTTTTTTGTTCTTCAACGGAGGAAGAGTTTTACAAAAGATCTCCAGATGTTGGCATTTTACACATATTTCAGTAAATCATTTTTAGATCACTAATTTGATACAACTTTAGAGGGGTCTCTGTGGCGCAATCGGTTAGCGCGTTCGGCTGTTAACCGAAAGGTTGGTGGTTCAATCCCACCCCGGGACGTAATCGACTTTTTGGTCACATTTTGGAGAACTAGATGTTGACAAGTTAAAACATTAAATCACCTCTTGTGGTATAGTGTTCCTGATCTTAAGTCACAGAAGCTCCTGAAAGCTGCACTCTTCATCAGAAAGTACCAATGTTTCTCCTCTGTTCTTCAGTAGATAAAGAATCTTACAAAAGCTCTTTAAAATAATGACTATTAAATCTATGTCTAGGAATTTTTTTATGGTACTTGTGAGGTTAGCAAACTGACCGTAAGTCTGTAATTATGATATTTTATTAGGTGTAGTAATTAATGTACTATTTTAGTCCGTCTGTACCCTCTTATTCTCCATAGATGTTTCTATCCCCCAAATCTGTGTGTATTTCCAGATCATATAGTATTAGGCTGTAGAACTCCACAGTAATTAATGTACATTTTAGGTCTCTTGTTCACTGCAGATGTTTCTATCCCCCATATCTGTGTGTACCATAGTATTAGATGCTGTTAAGCAAATATGGTCGGACAGGAAATACCCAGGAAAGAATTCACCAAAAGGTTATGTCCAATTACCATACTTTTGTTCCTGCTATCACAGGAGGGTGGTAGCTGAGGGACAATCTTCACAGGGGGTGATCCAATTCCCCTGCTATCAACAGGAAATGTTCACAGGGGGTAATCAGGACATAATGTAATCAGACTGTGTTTTGTATCTTGTGTTGACACTGCTCTGCATATCTCTGGCCCCTTCCAGACTTTCTGGGGCCTGACCCAGCAGGGGGGGGGGGCAGCAGAAGTACCGGGGAGGGGGGATAAACCTGACTTGAATCCACCAATAGAGATTGAGTGCAAGCCCACTGATGGTATGGAGACGCGTGGGAATTTAGAAGTTTTTAAAATGACTGGCACACAAGCCAGAGAGAGAATTTGATGGACTGTCCTGGACTAAGAGGTTATGCTCTGTCTAGGTATCGTGTGGACTTATCTGCTATCACTGCTGTGTGGAATAAGTGATAGTTTCATTATTTGGACTGTGATGCTACAAGGACTTTGCTACCCGGATGTTTTTATGCTACCATTTGAATCTTTTTCCTGTCTTCATCTACATGTGTGTGCTGTGATAAAAATAAACCATATTTTGGTTTCATCTGCTCGGTGTCTGAGTGATTGAAGAACCCCGTATCTTCACATTTGGCGGCAGCGACAGTGGGATCATTCAGACACCAACCATCGAGCACAGAAAGCACAGAGAACAGAGGATCAGACCGTATGTAAGGAAACGGAAAATGCAATAAGGTGATGTTCAGCAAGTGAGCAGGTGTCATTCCTGTGGAAAGGGAAAATGTTTCCAAGGAAAGAAAATCCATGCCTCAAGACCCCTGAAGCAGAGGAGCTCAGGGATGGAGGTTCTTCAGTGTATCGGCAGGCTGGGAAGCCGGATCTGTTATTTATTGTCAGAAAAATGCAGTATATCTGGGAGTACTGGGAAGAAGCTCAGCAGATGATCAGCGGGTGGAGAGTATCCAGCATACAGGACAAGTTGTGTTACCTGGGGGATGCATTCCTGCACTGTAAAGGTGAGGCCACCTCGTGGAATCTGCTGGGGGAGCCAGAGTTTGTAGAATTTACCGATTAAGTGATTGCTACAGTTACCCAGATGCTACAAAGAGGACAATATTCTGAGGCTGAAGGACAAGTCCAGAATAAATTGATGCCCCAGATAGAACCAGAGGAAAGGTCTAGAAGGGGGCTACTGCAATCTGGGCAGACAACCGAGGGGTCTGCCACGGAATTAATTGTTACCGCAAGAGAAGGGTCGTTGTCAGGGGGGCCCCTAACTGCCCTTGAAGAAATGAGTATGGAGGAGCTGATAGCAGAATGTCAGCTGCGAGGTATACCCATCCAATCCTGCACTCGCGGGGAAATCCTTCAGCAGATCCTTCACGATCAGGGAGATCCTACAAATGCATTTGCTGATTATCGGGCATGGATCCTCCATTTCGGTGCACAGTTGAGTGTGTGGGAACAATTGCAGTGTCTGGAGGAGTGCTTCGTGGTGGCAGAGGAAGAGGCGATTGATCGCGGGCTCCTGGATACCCCAGCATGGCAAGATCAGTGTCGCAGGGGGCGTGATGAAAGGCACCGTTTGCAACTGCTTCTCCCCCATCCTAGGGAGGAAGCTGCTCAGTGTTCTCTGCAGGGGGAGGTTATCCCCAACGTGAAGGAAGTGAGGCCTCTGAGCCAGGCACCCCGGGAGGAGCTGCACTACAGCTTCCCTTTTTCTGAGGTGGGAGATGCAGAATTATTAACCTGCTGCCAGGGGATCTATGAGGACTGCGTCCAGGAGGAGATCACCGTGGTTAGAGGAGTATATGACAACATCCAGGCCACAAGCATACCAGTCGCAGATGATGTCGTGCTTCAGGCTGCCCAGCATATTCAGCTGGGGAACGTGGTTATCCTGGAGACTGAGGACTGCGCAGAGGAAGCGGCAGGTGAGACCCAGGCTTTTGAGGGGGTAGGACTGGCCGTGGACCAGCTTGCCCTGCAGCCACCAGCGGAATTGTTCCTGATGGAGGGTCCCTTCTCAGCCCTGGGCATTGAGACCAAATGCTATAGTGAAAATTGCCATGCCCCTAGTTTGGGTTTGAGGGAGGAAGGATGTGACAGAGTGGCGGAAGTGCCAGGGCCAGAGCTCCGATATTGGGCTGCCGTTTGGCAGATGTTCCTTGGGCAAGAGGGGGAGGTGGAAACTGCTCCCTGCCCAATTGTGCCAGAGGCAAAAATATTAGCACACCCTATAGGTGTGCCCGGTGTGAAAGTTTACGATGTTGCAGAGGGGGGGTACCCCACATTTGAGGACGGGGGATTGCTAACTCACTTGTTAGTTAACATGCATAACTTATATTGTGATATTGCCCTTGCTGCTTCTGCAAACCAGCCGCCTTTTACAAGATGGGTTTGGTATGATGTCACTCTGTGGGACTCAGGTGGTAGATCCAAACCTCAGATTCTCTGCATCCCACTACAGGTTGTTATTGGTTCCAGAACAACTTGGTACAGGAACTAAAATAGTAGGGGAAGGAATGTGAGGTTAGCAAACTGACCGTAAGACTGTAATTATGATATTTTATTAGGTGTAGTAATTAATGTACTATTTTAGTCCGTCTGTACCCTCTTATTCTCCATAGATGTTTCTATCCCCCAAGTCTGTGTGTATTTCCAGATCATATAGTATTAGGCTGTAGAACTCCACAGTAATTAATGTACATTTTAGGTCTCTTGTTCACTGCAGATGTTTCTATCCCCCATATCTGTGTGTACCATAGTATTAGATGCTGTTAAGCAAATATGGTCGGACAGGAAATACCCAGGAAAGAATTCACCAAAAGGTTATGTCCAATTACCATACTTTTGTTCCTGCTATCACAGGAGGGTGGTAGCTGAGGGACAATCTTCACAGGGGGTGATCCAATTCCCCTGCTATCAACAGGAAATGTTCACAGGGGGTAATCAGGACATAATGTAATCAGACTGTGTTTTGTATCTTGTGTTGACACTGCTCTGCATATCTCTGGCCCCTTCCAGACTTTCTGGGGCCTGACCCAGCAGGGGGGGGGGGGGGCAGCAGCAGTACCTGGGAGGGGGGATAAACCTGACTTGAATCCACCAATAGAGATTGAGTGCAAGCCCACTGATGGTATGGAGACGCGTGGGAATTTAGAAGTTTTTAAAATGACTGGCACACAAGCCAGAGAGAGAATTTGATGGACTGTCCTGGACTAAGAGGTTATGCTCTGTCTAGGTATCGTGTGGACTTATCTGCTATCACTGCTGTGTGGAATAAGTGATAGTTTCGTTATTTGGACTGTGATGCTACAAGGACTTTGCTACCCGGATGTTTTTATGCTACCATTTGAATCTTTTTCCTGTCTTCATCTACATGTGTGTGCTGTGATAAAAATAAACCATATTTTGGTTTCATCTGCTCGGTGTCTGAGTGATTGAAGAACCCCGTATCTTCACAGTACTAACTTGAATCTAGTCTTATTTTGTTGACTTGGAACAATCAGTCAGCACATTTGTTTTCTATCTCAAAGGTTTGTGGTTTAATCCCACCCATGGATATTTTTGACCGTGTGATCATATTTTGAAGAACCTTAGGTAGACAAGTTAAAACATAAAACCACCTCTTGTTATGCAGTATATCTAGACTTCTCTGATACAATTCCTCTTAAAAGTAGTTAATTACGTAAGTTTTTAGGAAACCATTGAAGCACATTTTAGTGTTTGTACCAATGTGTTTCTTTGTTCTTTAATGGATGAACAGTTTTACTAAATCTCTTTTTTAACATAATAAAAAAGATAGAACTGAGCCAAAATATTAATCTCAGTTTTGTATTGGTTTAATCAACAAATAATTTTAAAAAAACAAAGATAGCAGAGGATGGTTTCGATCTATCGACCTCTGGGTTATGGGCCCAGCACGCTTCCACTGCGCCACTCTGCTAATCGTATAAATAGCTTCAGCTCCTGAAAGCTTACCTCTTGACAAGAAAGTACCAATTTGTTTTTTTGTTCTTCAATGGAGGAAGAGTTTTACAAAAGATCTCCAGATGTTGGCCTTTTACACATATTTCAATAAATCATTTTTAGATCACTAATTTGATACAACTTTAGAGGGGTCTCTGTGGCGCAATCGGTTAGCGCATTCGGCTGTTAACCGAGAGGGTGGTGGTTCAATCCCACCCAGGGACGTAATCGACTTTTTGGTCACATTTTGGAGAACTAGATGTTGACAAGTTAAAACATTAAATCACCTCTTGTGGTATAGTGTTCCTGATCTTAAGTCATAGAAGCTCCTGAAAGCTGCACTCTTCATCAGAAAGTACCAATGTTTCGCCTCTGTTCTTCAGTAGATAAAGAATCTTACAAAAGCTCTTTAAAATAATGACTATTAAATCTATGTCTAGGAATTTTTTTATGGTACTTGTGAGGTTAGCAAACTGACCGTAAGACTGTAATTATGATATTTTATTAGGTGTAGTAATTAATGTACTATTTTAGTCCGTCTGTACCCTCTTATTCTCCATAGATGTTTCTATCCCCCAAATCTGTGTGTATTTCCAGATCATATAGTATTAGGCTGTAGAACTCCACAGTAATTAATGTACATTTTAGGTCTCTTGTTCACTGCAGATGTTTCTATCCCCCATATCTGTGTGTACCATAGTATTAGATGCTGTTAAGCAAATATGGTCGGACAGGAAATACCGAGGAAAGAATTCACCAAAAGGTTATGTCCAATTACCATACTTTTGTTCCTGCTATCACAGGAGGGTGGTAGCTGAGGGACAATCTTCACAGGGGGTGATCCAATTCCCCTGCTATCAACAGGAAATGTTCACAGGGGGTAATCAGGACATAATGTAATCAGACTGTGTTTTGTATCTTGTGTTGACACTGCTCTGCATATCTCTGGCCCCTTCCAGACTTTCTGGGGCCTGACCCAGCAGGGGGGGGGCAGCAGCAGTACCTGGGAGGGGGGATAAACCTGACTTGAATCCACCAATAGAGATTGAGTGCAAGCCCACTGATGGTATGGAGACGCGTGGGAATTTAGAAGTTTTTAAAATGACTGGCACACAAGCCAGAGAGAGAATTTGATGGACTGTCCTGGACTAAGAGGTTATGCTCTGTCTAGGTATCGTGTGGACTTATCTGCTATCACTGCTGTGTGGAATAAGTGATAGTTTCGTTATTTGGACTGTGATGCTACAAGGACTTTGCTACCCGGATGTTTTTATGCTACCATTTGAATCTTTTTCCTGTCTTCATCTACATGTGTGTGCTGTGATAAAAATAAACCATATTTTGGTTTCATCTGCTCGGTGTCTGAGTGATTGAAGAACCCCGTATCTTCACATTTGGCGGCAGCGACAGTGGGATCATTCAGACACCAACCATCGAGCACAGAAAGCACAGAGAACAGAGGATCAGACCGTATGTAAGGAAACGGAAAATGCAATAAGGTGATGTTCAGCAAGTGAGCAGGTGTCATTCCTGTGGAAAGGGAAAATGTTTCCAAGGAAAGAAAATCCATGCCTCAAGACCCCTGAAGCAGAGGAGCTCAGGGATGGAGGTTCTTCAGTGTATCGGCAGGCTGGGAAGCCGGATCTGTTATTTATTGTCAGAAAAATGCAGTATATCTGGGAGTACTGGGAAGAAGCTCAGCAGATGATCAGCGGGTGGAGAGTATCCAGCATACAGGACAAGTTGTGTTACCTGGGGGATGCATTCCTGCACTGTAAAGGTGAGGCCACCTCGTGGAATCTGCTGGGGGAGCCAGAGTTTGTAGAATTTACAGAGGAAGTGATTGCTACAGTTACCCAGATGCTACAAAGAGGACAATATTCTGAGGCTGAAGGACAAGTCCAGAATAAATTGATGCCCCAGATAGAACCAGAGGAAAGGTCTAGAAGGGGGCTACTGCAATCTGGGCAGACAACCGAGGGGTCTGCCACGGAATTAATTGTTACCGCAAGAGAAGGGTCGTTGTCAGGGGGGCCCCTAACTGCCCTTGAAGAAATGAGTATGGAGGAGCTGATAGCAGAATGTCAGCTGCGAGGTATACCCATCCAATCCTGCACTCGCGGGGTAATCCTTCAGCAGATCCTTCACGATCAGGGAGATCCTACAAATGCATTTGCTGATTATCGGGCATGGATCCTCCATTTCGGTGCACAGTTGAGTGTGTGGGAACATTTGCAGTGTCTGGAGGAGTGCTTCGTGGTGGCAGAGGAAGAGGCGATTGATCGCGGGCTCCTGGATACCCCAGCATGGCAAGATCAGTGTCGCAGGGGGCGTGATGAAAGGCACCGTTTGCAACTGCTTCTCCCCCATCCTAGGGAGGAAGCTGCTCAGTGTTCTCTGCAGGGGGAGGTTATCCCCAACGTGAAGGAAGTGAGGCCTCTGAGCCAGGCACCCCGGGAGGAGCTGCACTACAGCTTCCCTTTTGCTGAGGTGGGAGATGCATAATTATTAACCTGCTGCCAGGGGATCTATGAGGACTGCGTCCAGGAGGAGATCACCGTGGTTAGAGGAGTATATGACAACATCCAGGCCACAAGCATACCAGTCGCAGATGATGTCGTGCTTCAGGCTGCCCAGCATATTCAGCTGGGGAACGTGGTTATCCTGGAGACTGAGGACTGCGCAGAGGAAGCGGCAGGTGAGACCCAGGCTTTTGAGGGGGTAGGACTGGCCGTGGACCAGCTTGCCCTGCAGCCACCAGCGGAATTGTTCCTGATGGAGGGTCCCTTCTCAGCCCTGGGCATTGAGACCAAATGCTATAGTGAAAATTGCCATGCCCCTAGTTTGGGTTTGAGGGAGGAAGGATGTGACAGAGTGGCGGAAGTGCCAGGGCCAGAGCTCCGATATTGGGCTGCCGTTTGGCAGATGTTCCTTGGGCAAGAGGGGGAGGTGGAAACTGCTCCCTGCCCCATTGTGCCAGAGGCAAAAATATTAGCACACCCTATAGGTGTGCCCGGTGTGAAAGTTTGCGATGTTGCAGAGGGGGGGTACCCAACATTTGAGGATGGGGGATTGCTAACTCACTTGTTAGTTAACATGCATAACTTATATTGTGATATTGCCCTTGCTGCTTCTGCAAACCAGCCGCCTTTTACAAGATGGGTTTGGTATGATGTCACTCTGTGGGACTCAGGTGGTAGATCCAAACCTCAGATTCTCTGCTCTGCATCCCACTACAGGTTGTTATTGGTTCCAGAACAACTTGGTACAGGAACTAAAATAGTAGGGGAAGGAATGTGAGGTTAGCAAACTGACCGTAAGACTGTAATTATGATATTTTATTAGGTGTAGTAATTAATGTACTATTTTAGTCCGTCTGTACCCTCTTATTCTCCATAGATGTTTCTATCCCCCAAGTCTGTGTGTATTTCCAGATCATATAGTATTAGGCTATAGAACTCCACAGTAATTAATGTACATTTTAGGTCTCTTGTTCACTGCAGATGTTTCTATCCCCCATATCTGTGTGTACCATAGTATTAGATGCTGTTAAGCAAATATGGTCGGACAGGAAATACCCAGGAAAGAATTCACCAAAAGGTTATGTCCAATTACCATATTTTTGTTCCTGCTATCACAGGAGGGTGGTAGCTGAGGGACAATCTTCACAGGGGGTGATCCAATTCCCCTGCTATCAACAGGAAATGTTCACAGGGGGTAATCAGGACATAATGTAATCAGACTGTGTTTTGTATCTTGTGTTGACACTGCTCTGCATATCTCTGGCCCCTTCCAGACTTTCTGTGGCCTGACCCAGCAGGGGGGGGGGCAGCAGCAGTACCTGGGAGGGGGGATAAACCTGACTTGAATATACCAATAGAGATTGAGTGCAAGCCCACTGATGGTATGGAGACGCGTGGGAATTTAGAAGTTTTTAAAATGACTGGCACACAAGCCAGAGAGAGAATTTGATGGACTGTCCTGGACTAAGAGGTTATGCTCTGTCTAGGTATCGTGTGGACTTATCTGCTATCACTGATGTGTGGAATAAGTGATAGTTTCGTTATTTGGACTGTGATGCTACAAGGACTTTGCTACCCGGATGTTTTTATGCTACCATTTGAATCTTTTTCCTGTCTTCATCTACATGTGTGTGCTGTGATAAAAATAAACCATATTTTGGTTTCATCTGCTCGGTGTCTGAGTGATTGAAGAACCCTGTATCTTCACATTTGGCGGCAGCGACAGTGGGATCATTCAGACACCAACCATCAAGCACAGAAAGCACAGAGAACAGAGGATCAGACCGTATGTAAGGAAACGGAAAATGCAATAAGGTGATGTTCAGCAAGTGAGCAGGTGTCATTCCTGTGGAAAGGGAAAATGTTTCCAAGGAAAGAAAATCCATGCCTCAAGACCCCTGAAGCAGAGGAGCTCAGGGATGGAGGTTCTTCAGTGTATCGGCAGGCTGGGAAGCCGGATCTGTTATTTATTGTCAGAAAAATGCAGTATATCTGGGAGTACTGGGAAGAAGCTCAGCAGATGATCAGCGGGTGGAGAGTATCCAGCATACAGGACAAGTTGTGTTACCTGGGGGATGCATTCCTGCACTGTAAAGGTGAGGCCACCTCGTGGAATCTGCTGGGGGAGCCAGAGTTTGTAGAATTTACAGAGGAAGTGATTGCTACAGTTACCCAGATGCTACAAAGAGGACAATATTCTGAGGCTGAAGGACAAGTCCAGAATAAATTGATGCCCCAGATAGAACCAGAGGAAAGGTCTAGAAGGGGGCTACTGCAATCTGGGCAGACAACCGAGGGGTCTGCCACGGAATTAATTGTTACCGCAAGAGAAGGGTCGTTGTCAGGGGGGCCCCTAACTGCCCTTGAAGAAATGAGTATGGAGGAGCTGATAGCAGAATGTCAGCTGCGAGGTATACCCATCCAATCCTGCACTCGCGGGGTAATCCTTCAGCAGATCCTTCACGATCAGGGAGATCCTACAAATGCATTTGCTGATTATCGGGCATGGATCCTCCATTTCGGTGCACAGTTGAGTGTGTGGGAACATTTGCAGTGTCTGGAGGAGTGCTTCGTGGTGGCAGAGGAAGAGGCGATTGATCGCGGGCTCCTGGATACCCCAGCATGGCAAGATCAGTGTCGCAGGGGGCGTGATGAAAGGCACCGTTTGCAACTGCTTCTCCCCCATCCTAGGGAGGAAGCTGCTCAGTGTTCTCTGCAGGGGGAGGTTATCCCCAACGTGAAGGAAGTGAGGCCTCTGAGCCAGGCACCCCGGGAGGAGCTGCACTACAGCTTCCCTTTTGCTGAGGTGGGAGATGCATAATTATTAACCTGCTGCCAGGGGATCTATGAGGACTGCGTCCAGGAGGAGATCACCGTGGTTAGAGGAGTATATGACAACATCCAGGCCACAAGCATACCAGTCGCAGATGATGTCGTGCTTCAGGCTGCCCAGCATATTCAGCTGGGGAACGTGGTTATCCTGGAGACTGAGGACTGCGCAGAGGAAGCGGCAGGTGAGACCCAGGCTTTTGAGGGGGTAGGACTGGCCGTGGACCAGCTTGCCCTGCAGCCACCAGCGGAATTGTTCCTGATGGAGGGTCCCTTCTCAGCCCTGGGCATTGAGACCAAATGCTATAGTGAAAATTGCCATGCCCCTAGTTTGGGTTTGAGGGAGGAAGGATGTGACAGAGTGGCGGAAGTGCCAGGGCCAGAGCTCCGATATTGGGCTGCCGTTTGGCAGATGTTCCTTGGGCAAGAGGGGGAGGTGGAAACTGCTCCCTGCCCCATTGTGCCAGAGGCAAAAATATTAGCACACCCTATAGGTGTGCCCGGTGTGAAAGTTTGCGATGTTGCAGAGGGGGGGTACCCAACATTTGAGGATGGGGGATTGCTAACTCACTTGTTAGTTAACATGCATAACTTATATTGTGATATTGCCCTTGCTGCTTCTGCAAACCAGCCGCCTTTTACAAGATGGGTTTGGTATGATGTCACTCTGTGGGACTCAGGTGGTAGATCCAAACCTCAGATTCTCTGCTCTGCATCCCACTACAGGTTGTTATTGGTTCCAGAACAACTTGGTACAGGAACTAAAATAGTAGGGGAAGGAATGTGAGGTTAGCAAACTGACCGTAAGACTGTAATTATGATATTTTATTAGGTGTAGTAATTAATGTACTATTTTAGTCCGTCTGTACCCTCTTATTCTCCATAGATGTTTCTATCCCCCAAGTCTGTGTGTATTTCCAGATCATATAGTATTAGGCTATAGAACTCCACAGTAATTAATGTACATTTTAGGTCTCTTGTTCACTGCAGATGTTTCTATCCCCCATATCTGTGTGTACCATAGTATTAGATGCTGTTAAGCAAATATGGTCGGACAGGAAATACCCAGGAAAGAATTCACCAAAAGGTTATGTCCAATTACCATACTTTTGTTCCTGCTATCACAGGAGGGTGGTAGCTGAGGGACAATCTTCACAGGGGGTGATCCAATTCCCCTGCTATCAACAGGAAATGTTCACAGGGGGTAATCAGGACATAATGTAATCAGACTGTGTTTTGTATCTTGTGTTGACACTGCTCTGCATATCTCTGGCCCCTTCCAGACTTTCTGGGGCCTGACCCAGCAGGGGGGGGGGGGGCAGCAGAAGTACCTGGGAGGGGGGATAAACCTGACTTGAATCCACCAATAGAGATTGAATGCAAGCCCACTGATGGTATGGAGACGCGTGGGAATTTAGAAGTTTTTAAAATGACTGGCACACAAGCCAGAGAGAGAATTTGATGGACTGTCCTGGACTAAGAGGTTATGCTCTGTCTAGGTATCGTGTGGACTAATCTGCTATCACTGCTGTGTGGAATAAGTGATAGTTTCGTTATTTGGACTGTGATGCTACAAGGACTTTGCTACCCGGATGTTTTTATGCTACCATTTGAATCTTTTTCCTGTCTTCATCTACATGTGTGTGCTGTGATAAAAATAAACCATATTTTGGTTTCATCTGCTCGGTGTCTGAGTGATTGAAGAACCCTGTATCTTCACATTTGGCGGCAGCGACAGTGGGATCATTCAGACACCAACCATCGAGCACAGAAAGCACAGAGAACAGAGGATCAGACCGTATGTAAGGAAACGGAAAATGCAATAAGGTGATGTTCAGCAAGTGAGCAGGTGTCATTCCTGTGGAAAGGGAAAATGTTTCCAAGGAAAGAAAATCCATGCCTCAAGACCCCTGAAGCAGAGGAGCTCAGGGATGGAGGTTCTTCAGTGTATCGGCAGGCTGGGAAGCCGGATCTGTTATTTATTGTCAGAAAAATGCAGTATATCTGGGAGTACTGGGAAGAAGCTCAGCAGATGATCAGCGGGTGGAGAGTATCCAGCATACAGGACAAGTTGTGTTACCTGGGGGATGCATTCCTGCACTGTAAAGGTGAGGCCACCTCGTGGAATCTGCTGGGGGAGCCAGAGTTTGTAGAATTTACAGAGGAAGTGATTGCTACAGTTACCCAGATGCTACAAAGAGGACAATATTCTGAGGCTGAAGGACAAGTCCAGAATAAATTGATGCCCCAGATAGAACCAGAGGAAAGGTCTAGAAGGGGGCTACTGCAATCTGGGCAGACAACCGAGGGGTCTGCCACGGAATTAATTGTTACCGCAAGAGAAGGGTCGTTGTCAGGGGGGCCCCTAACTGCCCTTGAAGAAATGAGTATGGAGGAGCTGATAGCAGAATGTCAGCTGCAAGGTATACCCATCCAATCCTGCACTCGCGGGGTAATCCTTCAGCAGATCCTTCACGATCAGGGAGATCCTACAAATGCATTTGCTGATTATCGGGCATGGATCCTCCATTTCGGTGCACAGTTGAGTGTGTGGGAACAATTGCAGTGTCTGGAGGAGTGCTTCGTGGTGGCAGAGGAAGAGGCGATTGATCGCGGGCTCCTGGATACCCCAGCATGGCAAGATCAGTGTCGCAGGGGGCGTGATGAAAGGCACCGTTTGCAACTGCTTCTCCCCCATCCTAGGGAGGAAGCTGCTCAGTGTTCTCTGCAGGGGGAGGTTATCCCCAACGTGAAGGAAGTGAGGCCTCTGAGCCAGGCACCCCGGGAGGAGCTGCACTACAGCTTCCCTTTTGCTGAGGTGGGAGATGCAGAATTATTAACCTGCTGCCAGGGGATCTATGAGGACTGCGTCCAGGAGGAGATCACCGTGGTTAGAGGAGTATATGACAACATCCAGGCCACAAGCATACCAGTCGCAGATGATGTCGTGCTTCAGGCTGCCCAGCATATTCAGCTGGGGAACGTGGTTATCCTGGAGACTGAGGACTGCGCAGAGGAAGCGGCAGGTGAGACCCAGGCTTTTGAGGGGGTAGGACTGGCCGTGGACCAGCTTGCCCTGCAGCCACCAGCGGAATTGTTCCTGATGGAGGGTCCCTTCTCAGCCCTGGGCATTGAGACCAAATGCTATAGTGAAAATTGCCATGCCCCTAGTTTGGGTTTGAGGGAGGAAGGATGTGACAGAGTGGCGGAAGTGCCAGGGCCAGAGCTCCGATATTGGGCTGCCGTTTGGCAGATGTTCCTTGGGCAAGAGGGGGAGGTGGAAACTGCTCCCTGCCCCATTGTGCCAGAGGCAAAAATATTAGCACACCCTATAGGTGTGCCCGGTGTGAAAGTTTACGATGTTGCAGAGGGGGGGTACCCAACATTTGAGGATGGGGGATTGCTAACTCACTTGTTAGTTAACATGCATAACTTATATTGTGATATTGCCCTTGCTGCTTCTGCAAACCAGCCGCCTTTTACAAGATGGGTTTGGTATGATGTCACTCTGTGGGACTCAGGTGGTAGATCCAAACCTCAGATTCTCTGCATCCCACTACAGGTTGTTATTGGTTCCAGAACAACTTGGTACAGGAACTAAAATAGTAGGGGAAGGAATGTGAGGTTAGCAAACTGACCGTAAGACTGTAATTATGATATTTTATTAGGTGTAGTAATTAATGTACTATTTTAGTCCGTCTGTACCCTCTTATTCTCCATAGATGTTTCTATCCCCCAAGTCTGTGTGTATTTCCAGATCATATAGTATTAGGCTGTAGAACTCCACAGTAATTAATGTACATTTTAAGTCTCTTGTTCACTGCAGATGTTTCTATCCCCCATATCTGTGTGTACCATAGTATTAGATGCTGTTAAGCAAATATGGTCGGACAGGAAATACCCAGGAAAGAATTCACCAAAAGGTTATGTCCAATTACCATACTTTTGTTCCTGCTATCACAGGAGGGTGGTAGCTGAGGGACAATCTTCACAGGGGGTGATCCAATTCCCCTGCTATCAACAGGAAATGTTCACAGGGGGTAATCAGGACATAATGTAATCAGACTGTGTTTTGTATCTTGTGTTGACACTACTCTGCATATCTCTGGCCCCTTCCAGACTTTCTGGGGCCTGACCCAGCAGGGGGGGGGGGCAGCAGAAGTACCTGGGAGGGGGGATAAACCTGACTTGAATCCACCAATAGAGATTGAGTGCAAGCCCACTGATGGTATGGAGACGCGTGGGAATTTAGAAGTTTTTAAAATGACTGGCACACAAGCCAGAGAGAGAATTTGATGGACTGTCCTGGACTAAGAGGTTATGCTCTGTCTAGGTATCGTGTGGACTTATCTGCTATCACTGCTGTGTGGAATAAGTGATAGTTTCGTTATTTGGACTGTGATGCTACAAGGACTTTGCTACCCGGATGTTTTTATGCTACCATTTGAATCTTTTTCCTGTCTTCATCTACATGTGTGTGCTGTGATAAAAATAAACCATATTTTGGTTTCATCTGCTCGGTGTCTGAGTGATTGAAGAACCCCGTATCTTCACAGTACTAACTTGAATCTAGTCTTATTTTGTTGACTTGGAACAATCAGTCAGCACATTTGGTTTCTATCTCAAAGGTTTGTGGTTTAATCCCACCCATGGATATTTTTGACCGTGTGATCATATTTTGAAGAACCTTAGGTAGACAAGTTAAAACATAAAACCACCTCTTGTTATGCAGTATATCTAGACTTCTCTGATACAATTCCTCTTAAAAGTAGTTAATTACGTAAGTTTTTAGGAAACCATTGAAGCACATTTTAGTGTTTGTACCAATGTGTTTCTTTGTTCTTTAATGGATGAACAGTTTTACTAAATCTCTTTTTTAACATAATAAAAAAGATAGAACTGAGCCAAAATATTAATCTCAGTTTTGTATTGGTTTAATCAACAAATAATTAAAAAAAAAACAAAGATAGCAGAGGATGGTTTCGATCCATCGACCTCTGGGTTATGGGCCCAGCACGCTTCCGCTGCGCCACTCTGCTAATCGTATAAACAGCTTCAGCTCCTGAAAGCTTACCTCTTGACAAGAAAGTACCAATTTGTTTTTTTGTTCTTCAATGGAGGAAGAGTTTTACAAAAGATCTCCAGATGTTGGCCTTTTACACATATTTCAATAAATCATTTTTAGATCACTAATTTGATACAACTTTAGAGGGGTCTCTGTGGCGCAATCGGTTAGCGCATTCGGCTGTTAACCGAGAGGTTGGTGGTTCAATCCCACCCAGGGACGTAATCGACTTTTTGGTCACATTTTGGAGAACTAGATGTTGACAAGTTAAAACATTAAATCACCTCTTGTGGTATAGTGTTCCTGATCTTAAGTCATAGAAGCTCCTGAAAGCTGCACTCTTCATCAGAAAGTACCAATGTTTCTCCTCTGTTCTTCAGTAGATAAAGAATCTTACAAAAGCTCTTTAAAATAATGACTATTAAATCTATGTCTAGGAATTTTTTTATGGTACTTGTGAGGTTAGCAAACTGACCGTAAGACTGTAATTATGATATTTTATTAGGTGTAGTAATTAATGTACTATTTTAGTCCGTCTGTACCCTCTTATTCTCCATAGATGTTTCTATCCCCCAAATCTGTGTGTATTTCCAGATCATATAGTATTAGGCTGTAGAACTCCACAGTAATTAATGTACATTTTAGGTCTCTTGTTCACTGCAGATGTTTCTATCCCCCATATCTGTGTGTACCATAGTATTAGATGCTGTTAAGCAAATATGGTCGGACAGGAAATACCCAGGAAAGAATTCACCAAAAGGTTATGTCCAATTACCATACTTTTGTTCCTGCTATCACAGGAGGGTGGTAGCTGAGGGACAATCTTCACAGGGGGTGATCCAATTCCCCTGCTATCAACAGGAAATGTTCACAGGGGGTAATCAGGACATAATGTAATCAGACTGTGTTTTGTATCTTGTGTTGACACTGCTCTGCATATCTCTGGCCCCTTCCAGACTTTCTGGGGCCTGACCCAGCAGGGGGGGGGGCAGCAGCAGTACCTGGGAGGGGGGATAAACCTGACTTGAATCCACCAATAGAGATTGAGTGCAAGCCCACTGATGGTATGGAGACGCGTGGGAATTTAGAAGTTTTTAAAATGACTGGCACACAAGCCAGAGAGAGAATTTGATGGACTGTCCTGGACTAAGAGGTTATGCTCTGTCTAGGTATCGTGTGGACTTATCTGCTATCACTGCTGTGTGGAATAAGTGATAGTTTCGTTATTTGGACTGTGATGCTACAAGGACTTTGCTACCCGGATGTTTTTATGCTACCATTTGAATCTTTTTCCTGTCTTCATCTACATGTGTGTGCTGTGATAAAAATAAACCATATTTTGGTTTCATCTGCTCGGTGTCTGAGTGATTGAAGAACCCCGTATCTTCACATTTGGCGGCAGCGACAGTGGGATCATTCAGACACCAACCATCGAGCACAGAAAGCACAGAGAACAGAGGATCAGACCGTATGTAAGGAAACGGAAAATGCAATAAGGTGATGTTCAGCAAGTGAGCAGGTGTCATTCCTGTGGAAAGGGAAAATGTTTCCAAGGAAAGAAAATCCATGCCTCAAGACCCCTGAAGCAGAGGAGCTCAGGGATGGAGGTTCTTCAGTGTATCGGCAGGCTGGGAAGCCGGATCTGTTATTTATTGTCAGAAAAATGCAGTATATCTGGGAGTACTGGGAAGAAGCTCAGCAGATGATCAGCGGGTGGAGAGTATCCAGCATACAGGACAAGTTGTGTTACCTGGGGGATGCATTCCTGCACTGTAAAGGTGAGGCCACCTCGTGGAATCTGCTGGGGGAGCCAGAGTTTGTAGAATTTACAGAGGAAGTGATTGCTACAGTTACCCAGATGCTACAAAGAGGACAATATTCTGAGGCTGAAGGACAAGTCCAGAATAAATTGATGCCCCAGATAGAACCAGAGGAAAGGTCTAGAAGGGGGCTACTGCAATCTGGGCAGACAACCGAGGGGTCTGCCACGGAATTAATTGTTACCGCAAGAGAAGGGTCGTTGTCAGGGGGGCCCCTAACTGCCCTTGAAGAAATGAGTATGGAGGAGCTGATAGCAGAATGTCAGCTGCGAGGTATACCCATCCAATCCTGCACTTGCGGGGAAATCCTTCAGCAGATCCTTCACGATCAGGGAGATCCTACAAATGCATTTGCTGATTATCGGGCATGGATCCTCCATTTCGGTGCACAGTTGAGTGTGTGGGAACAATTGCAGTGTCTGGAGGAGTGCTTCGTGGTGGCAGAGGAAGAGGCGATTGATCGCGGGCTCCTGGATACCCCAGCATGGCAAGATCAGTGTCGCAGGGGGCGTGATGAAAGGCACCGTTTGCAACTGCTTCTCCCCCATCCTAGGGAGGAAGCTGCTCAGTGTTCTCTGCAGGGGGAGGTTATCCCCAACGTGAAGGAAGTGAGGCCTCTGAGCCAGGCACCCCGGGAGGAGCTGCACTACAGCTTCCCTTTTTCTGAGGTGGGAGATGCAGAATTATTAACCTGCTGCCAGGGGATCTATGAGGACTGCGTCCAGGAGGAGATCACCGTGGTTAGAGGAGTATATGACAACATCCAGGCCACAAGCATACCAGTCGCAGATGA
Source organism: Crinia signifera (assembly GCF_055691185.1). Lineage (NCBI taxonomy): Eukaryota > Metazoa > Chordata > Amphibia > Anura > Myobatrachidae > Crinia > Crinia signifera. The sequence continues at coordinate 337,094,428 of NC_139219.1, read as the reverse complement.
TGTCGTGCTTCAGGCTGCCCAGCATATTCAGCTGGGGAACGTGGTTATCCTGGAGACTGAGGACTGCGCAGAGGAAGCGGCAGGTGAGACCCAGGCTTTTGAGGGGGTAGGACTGGCCGTGGACCAGCTTGCCCTGCAGCCACCAGCGGAATTGTTCCTGATGGAGGGTCCCTTCTCAGCCCTGGGCATTGAGACCAAATGCTATAGTGAAAATTGCCATGCCCCTAGTTTGGGTTTGAGGGAGGAAGGATGTGACAGAGTGGCGGAAGTGCCAGGGCCAGAGCTCCGATATTGGGCTGCCGTTTGGCAGATGTTCCTTGGGCAAGAGGGTGAGGTGGAAACTGCTCCCTGCCCCATTGTGCCAGAGGCAAAAATATTAGCACACCCTATAGGTGTGCCCGGTGTGAAAGTTTACGATGTTGCAGAGGGGGGGTACCCAACATTTGAGGATGGGGGATTGCTAACTCACTTGTTAGTTAACATGCATAACTTATATTGTGATATTGCCCTTGCTGCTTCTGCAAACCAGCCGCCTTTTACAAGATGGGTTTGGTATGATGTCACTCTGTGGGACTCAGGTGGTAGATCCAAACCTCAGATTCTCTGCATCCCACTACAGGTTGTTATTGGTTCCAGAACAACTTGGTACAGGAACTAAAATAGTAGGGGAAGGAATGTGAGGTTAGCAAACTGACCGTAAGACTGTAATTATGATATTTTATTAGGTGTAGTAATTAATGTACTATTTTAGTCCGTCTGTACCCTCTTATTCTCCATAGATGTTTCTATCCCCCAAGTCTGTGTGTATTTCCAGATCATATAGTATTAGGCTGTAGAACTCCACAGTAATTAATGTACATTTTAGGTCTCTTGTTCACTGCAGATGTTTCTATCCCCCATATCTGTGTGTACCATAGTATTAGATGCTGTTAAGCAAATATGGTCGGACAGGAAATACCCAGGAAAGAATTCACCAAAAGGTTATGTCCAATTACCATACTTTTGTTCCTGCTATCAGAGGAGGGTGGTAGCTGAGGGACAATCTTCACAGGGGGTGATCCAATTCCCCTGCTATCAACAGGAAATGTTCACAGGGGGTAATCAGGACATAATGTAATCAGACTGTGTTTTGTATCTTGTGTTGACACTACTCTGCATATCTCTGGCCCCTTCCAGACTTTCTGGGGCCTGACCCAGCAGGGGGGGGGGGCAGCAGAAGTACCTGGGAGGGGGGATAAACCTGACTTGAATCCACCAATAGAGATTGAGTGCAAGCCCACTGATGGTATGGAGACGCGTGGGAATTTAGAAGTTTTTAAAATGACTGGCACACAAGCCAGAGAGAGAATTTGATGGACTGTCCTGGACTAAGAGGTTATGCTCTGTCTAGGTATCGTGTGGACTTATCTGCTATCACTGCTGTGTGGAATAAGTGATAGTTTCGTTATTTGGACTGTGATGCTACAAGGACTTTGCTACCCGGATGTTTTTATGCTACCATTTGAATCTTTTTCCTGTCTTCATCTACATGTGTGTGCTGTGATAAAAATAAACCATATTTTGGTTTCATCTGCTCGGTGTCTGAGTGATTGAAGAACCCCGTATCTTCACAGTACTAACTTGAATCTAGTCTTATTTTGTTGACTTGGAACAATCAGTCAGCACATTTGGTTTCTATCTCAAAGGTTTGTGGTTTAATCCCACCCATGGATATTTTTGACCGTGTGATCATATTTTGAAGAACCTTAGGTAGACAAGTTAAAACATAAAACCACCTCTTGTTATGCAGTATATCTAGACTTCTCTGATACAATTCCTCTTAAAAGTAGTTAATTACGTAAGTTTTTAGGAAACCATTGAAGCACATTTTAGTGTTTGTACCAATGTGTTTCTTTGTTCTTTAATGGATGAACAGTTTTACTAAATCTCTTTTTTAACATAATAAAAAAGATAGAACTGAGCCAAAATATTAATCTCAGTTTTGTATTGGTTTAATCAACAAATAATTATAAAAAAACAAAGATAGCAGAGGATGGTTTCGATCCATCGACCTCTGGGTTATGGGCCCAGCACGCTTCCGCTGCGCCACTCTGCTAATCATATAAACAGCTTCAGCTCCTGAAAGCTTACCTCTTGACAAGAAAGTACCAATTTGTTTTTTTGTTCTTCAATGGAGGAAGAGTTTTACAAAAGATCTCCATATGTTGGCCTTTTACACATATTTCAATAAATCATTTTTAGATCACTAATTTGATACAACTTTAGAGGGGTCTCTGTGGCGCGTTCGGCTGTTAACCGAAAGGTTGGTGGTTCAATACCACCCAGGGACGTAATCGACTTTTTGATCACATTTTGGAGAACTAGATGTTGACAAGTTAAAACATTAAATCACCTCTTGTGGTATAGTGTTCCTGATCTTAAGTCACAGAAGCTCCTGAAAGCTTCACTCTTCATCAGAAAGTACCAATGTTTCTCCTCTGTTCTTCAGTAGATAAAGAATCTTACAAAAGCTCTTTAAAATAATGACTATTAAATCTATGTCTAGGAATTTTTTTATGGTACTAACTTGAATCTAGTCTTATTTTGTTGACTTGGAACAATCAGTCAGCACATTTGGTTTCTATCTCAAAGGTTTGTGGTTTAATTCCACCCGGGGATATTTTTGACCTTGTGATCATATTTTGAAGAACCTTAGGTAGACAAGTTAAAACATAAAACCACCTCTTGTTATGCAGTATATCTAGACTTCTCTGATACAATTCCTCTTAAAAGTAGTTAATTAGGTACGTTTTTTAGGAAACCATTGAAGCACATTTTAGTGTTTGTACCAATGTGTTTCTTTGTTCTTTAATGGATGAACAGTTTTACTAAATCTATTTTTTAACATAATAAAAAAAGATAGAACTGAGCCAAAATATTAATCTCAGTTTTGTATTGGTTTAATCAACAAATAATTATAAAAAAACAAAGATAGCAGAGGATGGTTTCGATCCATCGACCTCTGGGTTATGGGCCCAGCACGCTTCCGCTGCGCCACTCTGCTAATCATATACTCAGCTTCAGCTCCTGAAAGCTTACCTCTTGACAAGAAAGTACCAATTTGTTTTTTTTTGTTCTTCAACTGAGGAAGAGTTTTACAAAAGATCTCCAGATGTTGGCATTTTACACATATTTCAATAAATCATTTTTAGATCACTAATTTGATACTACTTTCGAGTGGTCTCTGTGGTGCAATCGGTTAGCGCGTTCAGCTGATAACCGAAAGGTTGGTGGTTCAATCCCACCCAGGAACGTAATCGACTTTTTGGTCACATTTTGGAGAACTAGATGTTGACAAGTTAAAACATTAAATCACCTCTTGTGGTATAGTGTTCCTGATCTTAAGTCACAGAAGCTCCTGAAAGCTTCACTCTTCATCAGAAAGTACCAATGTTTCTCCTCTGTTCTTCAGTAGATAAAGAATCTTACAAAAGCTCTTTAAAATAATGACTATTAAATCTATGTCTAGGAATTTTTTTATGGTACTAACTTGAATCTAGTCTTATTTTGTTGACTTGGAACAATCAGTCAGCACATTTGGTTTCTATCTCAAAGGTTTGTGGTTTAATCCCACCCAGGGATATTTTTGACCTTGTGATCATATTTTGAAGAACCTTAGGTAGACAAGTTAAAACATAAAACCACCTCTTGTTATGCAGTATATCTAGACTTCTCTGATACAATTCCTCTTAAAAGTAGTTAATTACGTAAGTTTTTAGGAAACCATTGAAGCACATTTTAGTGTTTGTACCAATGTGTTTCTTTGTTCTTTAATGGATGAACAGTTTTACTAAATCTCTTTTTTAACATAATAAAAAAGATAGAACTGAGCCAAAATATTAATCTCAGTTTTGTATTGGTTTAATCAACAAATAATTATAAAAAAACAAAGATAGCAGAGGATGGTTTCGATCCATCGACCACTGGGTTAAGGGGCCAGCACGCTTCCGCTGCGCCACTCTGCTAATCATATAAACAGCTTCAGCTCCTGAAAGCTTACCTCTTGACAAGAAAGTACCAATTTGTTTTTTTGTTCTTCAACGGAGGAAGAGTTTTACAAAAGATCTCCAGATGTTGGCATTTTACACATATTTCAATAAATCATTTTTAGATCACTAATTTGATACAACTTTAGAGGGGTCTCTGTGGCGCAATCAGTTAGCGCGTTCGGCTGTTAACCGAAAGGTTGGTGGTTCAATCCCACCCAGGGACGTAATCGACTTTTTGGTCACATTTTGGAGAACTAGATGTTGACAAGTTAAAACATTAAATCACCTCTTGTGGTATAGTGTTCCTGATCTTAAGTCACAGAAGCTCCTGAAAGCTTCAGTCTTCATCAGAAAGTACCAATGTTTCTCCTCTGTTCTTCAGTAGATAAAGAATCTTACAAAAGCTCTTTAAAATAATGACTATTAAATCTATGTCTAGGAATTTTTTTATGGTACTAACTTGAATCTAGTCTTATTTTGTTGACTTGGAACAATCAGTCAGCACATTTGGTTTCTATCTCAAAGGTTTGTGGTTTAATCCCGCCCAGGGATATTTTTGACCGTGTGATCATATTTTGAAGAACCTTAGGTAGACAAGTTAAAACATAAAACCACCTCTTGTTATGCAGTATATCTAGACTTCTCTGATACAATTCCTCTTAAAAGTAGTTAATTACGTAAGTTTTTAGGAAACCATTGAAGCACATTTTAGTGTTTGTACCAATGTGTTTCTTTGTTCTTTAATGGATGAACAGTTTTACTAAATCTCTTTTTTAACATAATAAAAAAGATAGAACTGAGCCAAAATATTAATCTCAGTTTTGTATTGGTTTAATCAACAAATAATTATAAAAAAACAAAGATAGCAGAGGATGGTTTCGATCTATCGACCTCTGGGTTATGGGCCCAGCATGCTTCCGCTGCGCCACTCTGCTAATCATATAAACAGCATCAGCTCCTGAAAGCTTACCTCTTGACAAGAAAGTACCAATTTGTTTTTTTGTTCTTCAATGGAGGAAGAATTTTACAAAAGATCTCCAGATGTTGGCCATTTACACATATTTCAATAAATCATTTTTAGATCACTAATTTGATACAACTTTAGAGGGGTCTCTGGCGCGTTCGGCTGTTAACCAAAAGGTTGGTGGTTCAATCTCACCCAGGAACGTAATCGACTTTTTGGTCACATTTTGGAGAACTAGATGTTGACAAGTTAAAACATTAAATCACCTCTTGTGGTATAGTGTTCCTGATCTTAAGTCACAGAAGCTCCTGAAAGCTTCACTCTTCATCAGAAAGTACCAATGTTTCTCCTCTGTTCTTCAGTAGATAAAGAATCTTACAAAAGCTCTTTAAAATAATGACAATTAAATCTATGTCTATGAATTTTTTTATGGTACTAACTTGAATCTAGTCTTATTTTGTTGACTTGGAACAATCAGTCAGCACATTTGGTTTCTATCTCAAAGATTTGTGGCTTAATCCCACCCAGGGATATTTTTGACCGTGTGATCATATTTTGAAGAACCTTAGGTAGACAAGTTAAAACATAAAACCACCTCTTGTTATGCAGTATATCTAGACTTCTCTGATACAATTCCTCTTAAAAGTAGTTAATTACGTAAGTTTTTAGGAAACCATTGAAGCACATTTTAGTGTTTGTACCAATGTGTTTCTTTGTTCTTTAATGGATGAACAGTTTTACTAAATCTCTTTTTTAACATAATAAAAAAAGATAGAACTGAGCCAAAATATTAATCTCAGGTTTGTATTGGTTTAATCAACAAATAATTATAAAAAAACAAAGATAGCAGAGGATGGTTTCGAACCATCGACCTCTGGGTTATGGGCCCAGCACGCTTCCGCTGCGCCACTCTGCTAATCATACAAACAGCTTCAGCTCCTGAAAGCTTACCTCTTGACAAGAAAGTACCAATTTGTTTTTTTGTTCTTCAACGGAGGAAGAGTTTTACAAAAGATCTCCAGATGTTGGCATTTTACACATATTTCAATAAATCATTTTTAGATCACTAATTTGATACAACTTTAGAGGGGTCTCTATGGCGCAATCGGTTAGCGCGTTCGGCTGTTAACCGAAAGGTTGGTGGTTCAATCCCACCCAGGGACGTAATCGACTTTTTGGTCACATTTTGGAGAACTAGATGTTGACAAGTTAAAACATTAAATCACCTCTTGTGGTATAGTGTTCCTGATCTTAAGTCACAGAAGCTCCTGAAAGCTTAACTCTTCATCAGAAAGTACCAATGTTTCTCCTCTGTTCTTCAGTAGATAAAGAATCTTACAAAAGCTCTTTAAAATAATGACTATTAAATCTATGTCTAGGAATTTTTTTATGGTACTAACTTGAATCTAGTCTTATTTTGTTGACTTGGAACAATCAGTCAGCACATTTGGTTTCTATCTCAAAGGTTTGTGGTTTAATCCCACCCAGGGATATTTTTGACCGTGTGATCATATTTTGAAGAACCTTAGGTAGACAAGTTAAAACATAAAACCACCTCTTGTTATGCAGTATATCTAGACTTCTCTGATACAATTGCTCTTAAAAGTAGTTAATTACGTAAGTTTTTAGGAAACCATTGAAGCACATTTTAGTGTTTGTACCAATGTGTTTCTTTGTTCTTTAATGGATGAACAGTTTTACTAAATCTCTTTTTTAACATAATAAAAAAGATAGAACTGAGCCAAAATATTAATCTCAGTTTTGTATTGGTTTAATCAACAAATAATTATAAAAAAACAAATATAGCAGAGGATGGTTTCAATCCATCGACCTCTGGGTTATGGGCCCAGCACGCTTCCGCTGCGCCACTCTGCTAATCATATAAACAGCTTCAGCTCCTGAAAGCTTACCTCTTGACAAGAAAGTACCAATTTGATTTTTTGTTCTTCAATGGAGGAAGAGTTTTACAAAAGATCTCCAGATGTTGGCCTTTTACACATATTTCAATAAATCATTTTTAGATCACTAATTTGATACAACTTTAGAGGGGTCTCTGTGGCGCAATCGGTTAGCGCGTTCGGCTGTTAACCGAAAGGTTGGTGGTTCAATCCCACCCAGGGACGTAATCGACTTTTTGGTCACATTTTGGAGAACTAGATGTTGACAAGTTAAAACATTAAATCACCTCTTGTGGTATAGTGTTCCTGATCTTAAGTCACAGAAGCTCCTGAAAGCTTCACTCTTCATCAGAAAGTACCAATGTTTCTCCTCTGTTCTTCAGTAGATAAAGAATCTTACAAAAGCTCTTTAAAATAATGACTATTAAATCTATGTCTAGGAATTTTTTTATGGTACTAACTTGAATCTAGTCTTATTTTGTTGACTTGGAACAATCAGTCAGCACATTTGGTTTCTATCTCAAAGGTTTGTGGTTTAATCCCACCCAGGGATATTTTTGACCTTGTGATCATATTTTGAAGAACCTTAGGTAGACAAGTTAAAACATAAAACCACCTCTTGTTATGCAGTATATCTAGACTTCTCTGATACAATTCCTCTTAAAAGTAGTTAATTACGTAAGTTTTTAGGAAACCATTGAAGCACATTTTAGTGTTTGTACCAATGTGTTTCTTTGTTCTTTAATGGATGAACAGTTTTACTAAATCTCTTTTTTAACATAATAAAAAAGATAGAACTGAGCCAAAATATTAATCTCAGTTTTGTATTGGTTTAATCAACAAATAATTATAAAAAAACAAAGATAGCAGAGGATGGTTTCGATCCATCGACCACTGGGTTAAGGGGCCAGCACGCTTCCGCTGCGCCACTCTGCTAATCATATAAACAGCTTCAGCTCCTGAAAGCTTACCTCTTGACAAGAAAGTACCAATTTGATTTTTTGTTCTTCAATGGAGGAAGAGTTTTACAAAAGATCTCCAGATGTTGGCCTTTTACACATATTTCAATAAATCATTTTTAGATCACTAATTTGATACAACTTTAGAGGGGTCTCTGTGGCGCAATCGGTTAGCGCGTTCGGCTGTTAACCGAAAGGTTGGTGGTTCAATCCCACCCAGGGACGTAATCGACTTATTGGTCACATTTTGGAGAACTAGATGTTGACAAGTTAAAAAATTAAATCACCTCTTGTGGTATAGTGTTCCTGATCTTAAGTCACAGAAGCTCCTGAAAGCTTCACTCTTCATCAGAAAGTATCAATGTTTCTCCTCTGTTCTTCAGTAGATAAAGAATCTTACAAAAGCTCTTTAAAATAATGACTATTAAATCTATGTCTAGGAATTTTTTTATGGTACTAACTTGAATCTAGTCTTATTTTGTTGACTTGGAACAATCAGTCAGCACATTTGGTTTCTATCTCAAAGGTTTGTGGTTTAATCCCACCCAGGGATATTTTTGACCTTGTGATCATATTTTGAAGAACCTTAGGTAGACAAGTTAAAACATAAAACCACCTCTTGTTATGCAGTATATCTAGACTTCTCTGATACAATTCCTCATAAAAGTAGTTAATTAGGTAAGTTTTTAGGAAACCATTGAAGCACATTTTAGTGTTTGTACCAATGTGTTTCTTTGTTCTTTAATGGATGAACAGTTTTACTAAATCTCTTTTTTAACATAATAAAAAAGATAGAACTGAGCCAAAATATTAATCTCAGTTTTGTATTGGTTTAATCAACAAATAATTATAAAAAAACAAAGATAGCAGAGGATGGTTTCGATCCATCGACCTTTGGGTTATGGGCCCAGCACGCTTCCGCTGCGCCACTCTGCTAATCATATAAACAGCTTCAGCTCCTGAAAGCTTACCTCTTGACAAGAAAGTACCGATTTGTTTTTTTGTTCTTCAATGGAGGAAGAGTTTTACAAAAGATCTCCAGATGTTGGCCTTTTACACATATTTCAATAAATCATTTTTAGATCACTAATTTGATACAACTTTAGAGGGGTCTCTGTGGCGCGTTCGGCTGTTAACCAAAAGGTTGGTGGTTCAATCCCACCCAGGGACGTAATCGACTTTTTGGTCACATTTTGGAGAACTAGATGTTGACAAGTTAAAACATTAAATCACCTCTTATGGTATAGTGTTCCTGATCTTAAGTCACAGAAGCTCCTGAAAGCTTCATTTTTCATCAGAAAGTACCAATGTTTCTCCTCTATTCTTCAGTAGATAAAGAATCGTACAAAAGCTCTTTAAAATAATGACTATTAAATCTATGTCTAGGAATTTTTTTATGGTACTAACTTGAATCTAGTCTTATTTTGTTGACTTGGAACAATCAGTCAGCACATTTGGTTTCTATCTCAAAGGTTTGTGGTTTAATCCCACCCAGGGATATTTTTGACCTTGTGATCATATTTTGAAGAACCTTAGGTAGACAAGTTAAAACATAAAACCACCTCTTGTTATGCAGTATATCTAGACTTCTCTGATACAATTCCTCTTAAAAGTAGTTAATTAGGTAAGTTTTTAGGAAACCATTGAAGCACATTTTAGTGTTTGTACCAATGTGTTTCTTTGTTCTTTAATGGATGAACAGTTTTACTAAACCTCTTTTTTAACATAATAAAAAAGATAGAACTGAGCCAAAATATTAATCTCAGTTTTGTATTGGTTTAATCAACAAATAATTATAAAAAAACAAAGATAGCAGAGGATGGTTTCGATCCATCGACCTCTGGGTTATGGGCCCAGCACGTTTCCGCTGCGCCACTCTGCTAATCATATAAACAGCTTCAGCTCCTGAAAGCTTACCTCTTGACAAGAAAGTACCAATTTGTTTTTTTGTTCTTCAACGGAGGAAGAGTTTTACAAAAGATCTCCAGATGTTGGCCTTTTACACATATTTCAATAAATCATTTTTAGATCACTAATTTGATACAACTTTAGAGGGGTCTCTGTGGCGCAATCGGTTAGCGCGTTTGGCTGTTAACCGAAAGGTTGGTGGTTCAATCCCACCCAGGGACGTAACCGACTTTTTGGTCACATTTTGGAGAACTAGATGTTGACAAGTTAAAACATTAAATCACCTCTTGTGGTATAGTGTTCCTAATCTTAAGTCACAGAAGCTCCTGAAAGCTTCACTCTTCATCAGAAAGTACCAATGTTTCTCCTCTATTCTTCAGTAGATAAAGAATCGTACAAAAGCTCTTTAAAATAATGACTATTAAATCTATGTCTAGGAATTTTTTTATGGTACTAACTTGAATCTAGTCTTATTTTGTTGACTTGGAACAATCAGTCAGCACATTTGGTTTCTATCTCAAAGGTTTGTGGTTTAATCCCACCCAGGGATATTTTTGACCTTGTGATCATATTTTGAAGAACCTTAGGTAGACAAGTTAAAACATAAAACCACCTCTTGTTATGCAGTATATCTAGACTTCTCTGATACAATTCCTCTTAAAAGTAGTTAATTAGGTAAGTTTTTAGGAAACCATTGAAGCACATTTTAGTGTTTGTACCAATGTGTTTTTTTGTTCTTTAATGGATGAACAGTTTTACTAAATCTCTTTTTTAACATAATAAAAAAAGATAGAACTGAGCCAAAATATTAATCTCAGTTTTGTATTGGTTTAATCAACAAATAATTATAAAAAAACAAAGATAGCAGAGGATGGTTTCGATCCATCGACCTCTGGGTTATGGGCCCAGCACGCTTTCGCTGCGCCACTCTGCTAATCATATAAACAGCTTCAGCTCCTGAAAGCTTACCTCTTGACAAGAAAGTACCAATTTGTTTTTTTGTTCTTCAACGGAGGAAGAGTTTTACAAAAGATCTCCAGATGTTGGCATTTTACACATATTTCAATAAATCATTTTTAGATCACTAATTTGATACAACTTTAGAGGGGTCTCTGTGGCGCAATCGGTTAGCGCGTTCGGCTGTTAACCGAAAGGTTGGTGGTTCAATCCCACACAGGGACGTAATCGACTTTTTGGTCACATTTTGGAGAACTAGATGTTGACAAGTTAAAACATTAAATCAACTCTTGTGGTATAGTGTTCCTGATCTTAAGTCACAGAAGCTCCTGAAAGCTTCACTCTTCATCAGAAAGTACCAATGTTTCTCCTCTATTCTTCAGTACATAAAGAATCGTACAAAAGCTCTTTAAAATAATGACTATTAAATCTATGTCTAGGAATTTTTTTATGGTACTAACTTGAATCTAGTCTTATTTTGTTGACTTGGAACAATCAGTCAGCACATTTGGTTTCTATCTCAAAGGTTTGTGGTTTAATCCCACCCAGGGATATTTTTGACCTTGTGATCATATTTTGAAGAACCTTAGGTAGACAAGTTAAAACATAAAACCACCTCTTGTTATGCAGTATATCTAGACTTCTCTGATACAATTCCTCTTAAAAGTAGTTAATTAGGTAAGTTTTTAGGAAACCATTGAAGCACATTTTAGTGTTTGTACCAATGTGTTTCTTTGTTCTTTAATGGATGAACAGTTTTACTAAATCTCTTTTTTAACATAATAAAAAAGATAGAACTGAGCCAAAATATTAATCTCAGTTTTGTATTGGTTTAATCAACAAATAATTATAAAAAAACAAAGATAGCAGAGGATGGTTTCAATCCATCGACCTCTGGGTTATGGGCCCAGCACGTTTCCGCTGCGCCACTCTGCTAATCATATAAACAGCTTCAGCTCCTGAAAGCTTACCTCTTGACAAGAAAGTACCAATTTGTTTTTTTGTTCTTCAACGGAGGAAGAGTTTTACAAAAGATCTCCAGATGTTGGCATTTTACACATATTTCAATAAATCATTTTTAGATCACTAATTTTATACAACTTTAGAGGGGTCTCTGTGGCGCGTTCGGCTGTTAACCGAAAGGTTGGTGGTTCAATCCCACCCAGGGACGTAATCGACTTTTTGGTCACATTTTGGAGAACTAGATGTTGACAAGTTAAAACATTAAATCACCTCTTGTGGTATAGTGTTCCTGATCTTAAGTCACAGAAGCTCCTGAAAGCTTCACTCTTCATCAGAAACTACCAATGTTTCTCCTCTGTTCTTCAGTAGATAAAGAATCTTACAAAAGCTCTTTAAAATAATGACTATTAAATCTATGTCTAGGATTTTTTTTATGGTACTAACTTGAATCTAGTCTTATTTTGTTGACTTGGAACAATCAGTCAGCACATTTGGTTTCTATCTCAAAGGTTTGTGGTTTAATCCCACCAAGGGATATTTTTGACCTTGTGATCATATTTTGAAGAACCTTAGGTAGACAAGTTAAAACATAAAACCACCTCTTGTTATGCAGTATATCTAGACTTCTCTGATACAATTCCTCTTAAAAGTAGTTAATTAGGTAAGTTTTTAGGAAACCATTGAAGCACATTTTACTGTTTGTAACAATGTGTTTCTTTGTTCTTTAATGGATGAACAGTTTTACTAAATCTCTTTATTAACATAATAAAAAAAGATAGAACTGAGCCAAAATATTAATCTCAGTTTTGTATTGGTTTAATCAACAAATATTTATAAAAAAACAAAGATAGCAGAGGATGGTTTCGATCCATCGACCTCTGGGTTATGGGCCCAGCACGCTTCCGCTGCGCCACTCTGATAATCATATAAACAGCTTCAGCTCCTTAAAGCTTACCTCTTGACAAGAAAGTACCAATTTGTTTTTTTGTTCTTCAACGGAGGAAGAGTTTTACAAAAGATCTCCAGATGTTGGCATTTTACACATATTTCAATAAATCATTTTTAGATCACTAATTTGATACAACTTTAGAGGGGTCTCTGTGGCGCAATCGGTTAGCGCGTTCGGCTGTTAACCGAAAGGTTGGTGGTTCAATCCCACACAGGGACGTAATCGACTTTTTGGTCACATTTTGGAGAACTAGATGTTGACAAGTTAAAACATTAAATCAACTCTTGTGGTATAGTGTTCCTGATCTTAAGTCACAGAAGCTCCTGAAAGCTTCACTCTTCATCAGAAAGTACCAATGTTTCTCCTCTATTCTTCAGTAGATAAAGAATCGTACAAAAGCTCTTTAAAATAATGACTATTAAATCTATGTCTAGGAATTTTTTTATGGTACTAACTTGAATCTAGTCTTATTTTGTTGACTTGGAACAATCAGTCAGCACATTTGGTTTCTATCTCAAAGGTTTGTGGTTTAATCCCACCCAGGGATATTTTTGACCTTGTGATCATATTTTGAAGAACCTTAGGTAGACAAGTTAAAACATAAAACCACCTCTTGTTATGCAGTATATCTAGACTTCTCTGATACAATTCCTCTTAAAAGTAGTTAATTAGGTAAGTTTTTAGGAAACCATTGAAGCACATTTTAGTGTTTGTACCAATGTGTTTCTTTGTTCTTTAATGGATGAACAGTTTTACTAAATCTCTTTTTTAACATAATAAAAAAGATAGAACTGAGCCAAAATATTAATCTCAGTTTTGTATTGGTTTAATCAACAAATAATTATAAAAAAACAAAGATAGCAGAGGATGGTTTCGATCCATCGACCTCTGGGTTATGGGCCCAGCACGTTTCCGCTGCGCCACTCTGCTAATCATATAAACAGCTTCAGCTCCTGAAAGCTTACCTCTTGACAAGAAAGTACCAATTTGTTTTTTTGTTCTTCAACGGAGGAAGAGTTTTACAAAAGATCTCCAGATGTTGGCATTTTACACATATTTCAATAAATCATTTTTAGATCACTAATTTTATACAACTTTAGAGGGGTCTCTGGCGCGTTCGGCTGTTAACCGAAAGGTTGGTGGTTCAATCCCACCCAGGGACGTAATCGACTTTTTGGTCACATTTTGGAGAACTAGATGTTGACAAGTTAAAACATTAAATCACCTCTTGTGGTATAGTGTTCCTGATCTTAAGTCACAGAAGCTCCTGAAAGCTTCACTCTTCATCAGAAACTACCAATGTTTCTCCTCTGTTCTTCAGTAGATAAAGAATCTTACAAAAGCTCTTTAAAATAATGACTATTAAATCTATGTCTAGGATTTTTTTTATGGTACTAACTTGAATCTAGTCTTATTTTGTTGACTTGGAACAATCAGTCAGCACATTTGGTTTCTATCTCAAAGGTTTGTGGTTTAATCCCACCAAGGGATATTTTTGACCTTGTGATCATATTTTGAAGAACCTTAGGTAGACAAGTTAAAACATAAAACCACCTCTTGTTATGCAGTATATCTAGACTTCTCTGATACAATTCCTCTTAAAAGTAGTTAATTAGGTAAGTTTTTAGGAAACCATTGAAGCACATTTTACTGTTTGTAACAATGTGTTTCTTTGTTCTTTAATGGATGAACAGTTTTACTAAATCTCTTTATTAACATAATAAAAAAAGATAGAACTGAGCCAAAATATTAATCTCAGTTTTGTATTGGTTTAATCAACAAATATTTATAAAAAAACAAAGATAGCAGAGGATGGTTTCGATCCATCGACCTCTGGGTTATGGGCCCAGCACGCTTCCGCTGCGCCACTCTGCTAATCATATAAACAGCTTCAGCTCCTTAAAGCTTACCTCTTGACAAGAAAGTACCAATTTGTTTTTTTGTTCTTCAATGGAGGAAGAGTTTTACAAAAGATCTCCAGATGTTGGCCTTTTACACATATTTCAATAAATCATTTTTAGATCACTAATTTAATACAACTTTAGAGGGGTCTCTGTGGCGCAATCGGTTAGCGCGTTCGGCTGTTAACCGAAAGGTTGGTGGTTCAATCCCACCCAGGGACGTAACCGACTTTTTGGTCACATTTTGGAGAACTAGATGTTGACAAGTTAAAACATTAAATCACCTCTTGTGGTATAGTGTTCCTGATCTTAAGTCACAGAAGCTCCTGAAAGCTTCACTCTTCATCAGAAAGTACCAATGTTTCTCCTCTGTTCTTCAGTAGATAAAGAATCTTACAAAAGCTCTTTAAAATAATGACTATTAAATCTATGTCTAGGAATTTTTTTATGGTACTAACTTGAATCTAGTCTTATTTTGTTGACTTGGAACAATCAGTCAGCACATTTGGTTTCTATCTCAAAGGTTTGTGGTTTAATCCCACCCAGGGATATTTTTGACCGTGTGATCATATTTTGAAGAACCTTAGGTAGACAAGTTAAAACATAAAACCACCTCTTGTTATCCAGTATATCTAGACTTCTCTGATACAATTCCTCTTAAAAGTAGTTAATTACGTAAGTTTTTAGGAAACCATTGAAGCACATTTTAGTGTTTGTACCAATGTGTTTCTTTGTTCTTTAATGGATGAACAGTTTTACTAAATCTCTTTTTTAACATAATAAAAAAGATAGAACTGAGCCAAAATATTAATCTCAGTTTTGTATTGGTTTAATCAACAAATAATTATAAAAAAACAAAGATAGCAGAGGATGGTTTCGATCCATCGACCTCTGGGTTATGGGCCCAGCACGCTTCCGCTGCGCCACTCTGCTAATCATATAAACAGCTTCAGCTCCTGAAAGCTTACCTCTTGACAAGAAAGTACCAATTTGTTTTTTTGTTCTTCAATGGAGGAAGAGTTTTACAAAAGATCTCCAGATGTTGGCCTTTTACACATATTTCAATAAATCATTTTTAGATCACTAATTTGATACAACTTTAGAGGGGTCTCTGTGGCGCAATCGGTTAGCGCGTTCGGCTGTTAACCGAAAGGTTGGTGGTTCAATCCCACCCAGGGACGTAATCAACTTTTTGGTCACATTTTGGAGAACTAGATGTTGACAAGTTAAAACATTAAATCACCTCTTGTGGTATAGTGTTCCTGATCTTAAGTCACAGAAGCTCCTGAAAGCTTCACTCTTCATCAGAAAGTATAAATGTTTCTCCTCTGTTCTTCAGTAGATAAAGAATCTTACAAAAGCTCTTTAAAATAATGACTATTAAATCTATGTCTAGGAATTTTTTTATGGTACTAACTTGAATCTAGTCTTATTTTGTTGACTTGAAACAAACAGTCAGCACATTTGGTTTCTATCTCAAAGGTTTGTGGTTTAATCCCACCCAGGGATATTTTTGACCTTGTGATCATATTTTGAAGAACCTTAGGTAGACAAGTTAAAAAATAAAACCACCTCTTGTTATGCAGTATATCTAGACTTCTCTGATATAATTCCTCTTAAAAGTAGTTAATTAGGTAAGTTTTTAGGAAACTATTGAAGCACATTTTAGTGTTTGTACCAATGTGTTTCTTTGTTCTTTAATGGATGAACAGTTTTACTAAATCTCTTTTTTAACATAATAAAAAAGATAGAACTGAGCCAAAATATTAATCTCAGTTTTGTATTGGTTTAATCAACAAATAATTATAAAAAAACAAAGATAGCAGAGGATGGTTTCGATCCATCGACCTCTGGGTTATGGGCCCAGCACGCTTCTGCTGCGCCACTCTGCTAATCATATAAACAGCTTCAGCTCCTGAAAGCTTACCTCTTGACAAGAAAGTACCAATTTGTTTTTTTGTTCTTCAATGGAGGAAGAGTTTTACAAAAGATCTCCAGATGTTGGCCTTTTACACATATTTCAATAAATCATTTTTAGATCACTAATTTGATACAACTTTAGAGGGGTCTCTGTGGCGCAATCGGTTAGCGCGTTCGGCTGTTAACCGAAAGGTTGGTGGTTCAATCCCACCCAGGGACGTAATCAACTTTTTGGTCACATTTTGGAGAACTAGATGTTGACAAGTTAAAACATTAAATCACCTCTTGTGGTATAGTGTTCCTGATCTTAAGTCACAGAAGCTCCTGAAAGCTTCACTCTTCATCAGAAAGTACCAATGTTTATCCTCTGTTCTTCAGTAGATAAAGAATCTTACAAAAGCTCTTTAAAATAATGACTATTAAATCTATGTCTAGGAATTTTTTTATGGTACTAACTTGAATCTAGTCTTATTTTGTTGACTTGAAACAAACAGTCAGCACATTTGGTTTCTATCTCAAAGGTTTGTGGTTTAATCCCACCCAGGGATATTTTTGACCTTGTGATCATATTTTGAAGAACCTTAGGTAGACAAGTTAAAAAATAAAACCACCTCTTGTTATGCAGTATATCTAGACTTCTCTGATATAATTCCTCTTAAAAGTAGTTAATTAGGTAAGTTTTTAGGAAACTATTGAAGCACATTTTAGTGTTTGTACCAATGTGTTTCTTTGTTCTTTAATGGATGAACAGTTTTACTAAATCTCTTTTTTAACATAATAAAAAAGATAGAACTGAGCCAAAATATTAATCTCAGTTTTGTATTGGTTTAATCAACAAATAATTATAAAAAAACAAAGATAGCAGAGGATGGTTTCGATCCATCGACCTCTGGGTTATGGGCCCAGCACGCTTCCGCTGCGCCACTCTGCTAATCATATAAACAGCTTCAGCTCCTGAAAGCTTACCTCTTGACAAGAAAGTACCAATTTGTTTTTTTGTTCTTCAATGGAGGAAGAGTTTTACAAAAGATCTCCAGATGTTGGCCTTTTACACATATTTCAATAAATCATTTTTAGATCACTAATTTGATACAACTTTAGAGGGGTCTCTGTGGCGCAATCGGTTAGCGCGTTTGGCTGTTAACTGAAAGGTTGGTGGTTCAATCCCACCCAGGGACGTAATTGACTTTTTGGTCACATTTTGGAGAACTAGATGTTGACAAGTTAAAAAATTAAATCACCTCTTGTGGTATAGTGTTCCTGATCTTAAGTCACAGAAGCTCCTGAAAGCTTCACTCTTCATCAGAAAGTACCAATGTTTCTCCTTTGTTCTTCAGTAGATAAAGAATCTTACAAAAGCTCTTTAAAATAATGACTATTAAATCTATATCAAACAGAAAGATTAAAAACAACCGGCGCTTTACCTCAAAGCAGCTGCACGAATCTCTAATTTTAGCAACTACAAACTGCTAAAACAAACAAGTACATATAACAAAAGGTGGTTTAGAGATCTCTGCGCTGCTTATCCTCTCAAAAAATTGATGGTCAGAACCGTTGCCTCAAGCAAAGATTTTCTCTGTGTTCACCAAAGATGTTATTTCTTCAGTATAAGCCGAATCTCCACATATAGGACAGGAAAGAGAAACAGCAAGAAACAGACCGTCAGGTAACTTTCTTTACGTATATATAATGGAATATAATCCAAAGGAAGGGGGATTCCCAAAATCCCAATGTGGATGGCTTACACGTGCTTACAGGGATAACGTGTGTAGTATTCCTATCTGGGTATCTTTTTATGGGACCACCAATATGTGCTCAAACGATGTTAGCTTACATGTGCAAGTCGCCTGGGGTACATATATAATGGTATCTTTACAGACTTCTATAGGACCACCACTTAAGTGCTGAAAACGATGTTATCTTACATGTGCTTACATGCAAGATGCTTAAGGTACACACAGAAAGGTATCTTTTTGCTTGACTTTGAAACAACAATGCTCACACTGTCTTACGTGATTGAAAAGCAGCGTCAATCATACAAATGTATCTTTCTCTTTGTTCAGGACAGATGTATTTTCATATGCAATAAAGAAAACATCTCCTCATGGTGCAGATATGATAAAGACACAAGACTTTATTTACAAAATATAATAAAATGGCAGGCCAAGCCTCGTACCGTAGGTCAGGGATACAACAGCAGGGAAATGAATGGAAACCCGGGTAACTCCTGCTGCAATCTCAACCTGGTCCTCTGTAGCGTGGATGGCCTCCTAAAAACACTCCTCCAACATGTTTCGACGCTCCAGGCGTCTTTTTCAAGGTGGAGTGTATGTGTGTGCACCCAGGGTATTTATCCCCCTCCTACCGGAAATAGTCATAACCCGGAAGTTGGTGTAAAAACAATGAAAAGCCTGGAAATCATAAATAAATGAAAATACCAGCATAGCGTTATATAGGTAAACGTCCCACCGTGTGTATTATCTATAATGCGTGTCCCGTGGAACCAGGATCACGCTGCTATTACAACTAGCGGTGCTTCGTTTCCGCGATCACGTGATCTGGGCTAAAAGACAGTATCCGGTCTGACGTTGCCAGCGTCAGATGCATCGGCGTCCAGGAGATGAAGAAAACCATGTGATGTAAACAAACATCACATGGTCTAGTAGCGTCCAGACCCCGTGATCAGCTCTCACTGACAGTGTCTGATCTGACGTTGCCAGCGTCAGAATATGTCAGCGTCTAGGAGATGAAAAGCCATGTGATGTAAACAAACATCACATGGTCTAGTCACGTCACCGCTGGAACTTGGCAACGTCTCCCAGGCATATTATGCATATCAGAACTGAATATGTACTGTATAGCTATGCAAACGCTTCTTTAAAACAAAAGGAATTCCTACTGGTTCTGCATACCCAGGTTTCCATTCTTAACAGAAATACATGTATATACAATAGTACAATATTTCTCAGGTGGGTGTACAAATATATAAAGATACAAAATTTCATAAAATCTATATGTATAAAAAAGTACAAAAAATTTATAAAAATACACATATATAAAAAAATCAAAATGAGTCATAATTCACTATATCAACAGATCTTAAACAACTGGACAAAAATGGAGAAATATAGGGATATAAAGATTATTGTATTGCACGAGGTACATTTATTCTTACTTCTACAGAAACCACTTTACCTCAAATTCTGCATTAAGCCCATGTGGTTTCAGTGAATTTAAATCATATATGCATCGCATCTCCTTGCGTGCTAACCTCGCGTCTCTATTATTATTTCTCCAGTCTTCTTTAACCAAAGATATCCCACAAAAATTCTTAATCCCTTTAGTGGACTGTGCATGCTTTTCTTTAAAATGAGCTGAGAAAGGATGTGTCATCACTCCATTCGTGATGTTTCTCACATGCTCAGCCCATCTTATTTTTAACTGCCTTTTCGTTTTCCCCACATATAGGAGATTG
Source organism: Crinia signifera (assembly GCF_055691185.1). NCBI lineage: Eukaryota > Metazoa > Chordata > Amphibia > Anura > Myobatrachidae > Crinia > Crinia signifera. Next base: position 337,074,506 of record NC_139219.1, on the reverse strand, counting down.
CAGGTACATTGTATCGCATAGATAGCATAGCGAGTATTGCATGTGAGGAAATCTTTGATTTTGAAAACCCCATTTCTATGTTCTAATTCTACCTGTTTAGATTTTGGACTGGGGCAGGCTTTACAGATTTTACAGTCGCCACAGCGATAAAAACCTTTGTTCCTAGGGAGGAAACGGTTTCCATCCATAGGTAAAGCGCTAGTGACTAATTTGTCCTTTATAGTGTTAGCTCGCCTATATATAAACTTAGGTTTACTTGGTAGAACTTTTTTAAGGGCTTCATCCCTGAGCAAGATATTCCAATTTTTATGAAAAATGGATTCTATCTTCTTATGTTGTCTATTGTATTGGGTACAGAAGGCCATAGTGAAATTAGTCTCATTTGAATGAATGGTTTCCACTTTCTTTGTGTCCAAAAGGCTGCTCCTATCTAGAAGACTCACCTCTGTCGCCGTTTTTTCTAGTGTATGTCTATTATAGCCTTTACTGACGAATTTCTTTACCATATTATTGGCCTGGATCTTATAAGTCTCGGTTTGGGTGCAATTCCTTCTTAAGCGTAATAGTTGTCCTTTGGGGACATTGTCCAACCATTTGTTAAGGTGATTGCTTTCCCTCTCGATATAGGTATTCGAATCGGTAGGTTTATTATAATTGCACGTGATGAGTTTGTTATTCTCTATCATTATTGTTAAATCCAAAAAATTCACACACTCTGTACTTATATTAAACGTGAATTTAATATTTAATGCATTATCATTGAGGTGTTGGCAAAAAGCATCTAGAGACGTCCTGTCGCCTCTCCAGACGAACAGGACGTCATCTATATAACGCCACCATTGCACCAGATTCGCGCTCCAGGCATGCTCACTGAAAACCTGCGACTCCTCCCATCTCGCCATGAACAGGTTTGCATACCCGGGCGCGAATCTGGTGCCCATGGCTGTTCCCACGCGTTGGATATAGAATTGACCATCAAAATTAAAATAATTATTATTTAGGGTGAATTCTATCCCTTCTATAAGGAAAGAGCATAGTTTATCATCTAAATCTGTTCTTCTGAGGGTCTCGCTAATTGCGGCTATTCCATCTTTATGTGAAATAATGGTGTACAGTGATGTAACATCACCTGTCACCAAAAACATCCCCTCTTCCCATATTATGGGGTCAATCTTGACCAGAACATCTCTAGTATCTTTCAAATACGCTTTCTCATTGCAAACCATAGGTTGCAAGTGGTGGTCGATGTATGCTGACATGTTAGCTGTAATAGCATTTGTGCCGGCCACTATCGGACGTCCAGGGGGGTTGGAACTGTCCTTGTGGACCTTCGGCAAAAGATATAAAACCGGGACGGTATATTCATTATTAATAAGAAATTCTGCAGTCTCCTTAGTAAGGGTGCCGCAATCCACATATTTTTGTATAAGGGTCTTTAAAGATGTTAAAATTTTATTAGATGGATCACCACGGAGTTTATCATATGTGGTGCCATCATTCAATTGCCTAAGGCCTTCCTTGATATAATTAACTTTATCCATTAGGACAATCGGCCTGTTTTATAATAAGGTCTTTATTGGCATGTAAGTCTTTAAGGGCCTGATTTTCTGCCATAGACATATTGTTTTTATATTTATTTTCTTTATTTTTCATCTCCTCTATATCTTGTAGTACACTTTTATAAAACGTGTCAACAAAACATCCCCTTGCAAAAGTGGGATTGAATTTGGATTTCTGTTTAAATTTATTGATATATTTGTACACCCACCTGAGAAATATTGTACTATTGTATATACATGTATTTCTGTTAAGAATGGAAACCTGGGTATGCAGAACCAGTAAGAATTCCTTTTGTTTTAAAGAAGCGTTTGCATAGCTATACAGTACATATTCAGTTCTGATATGCATAATATGCCTGGGAGACGTTGCCAAGTTCCAGCGGTGACGTGACTAGACCATGTGATGTTTGTTTACATCACATGGCTTTTCATCTCCTAGACGCTGACATATTCTGACGCTGGCAACGTCAGATCAGACACTGTCAGTGAGAGCTGATCACGGGGTCTGGACGCTACTAGACCATGTGATGTTTGTTTACATCACATGGTTTTCTTCATCTCCTGGACGCCGATGCATCTGACGCTGGCAACGTCAGACCGGATACTGTCTTTTAGCCCAGATCACGTGATCGCGGAAACGAAGCACCGCTAGTTGTAATAGCAGCGTGATCCTGGTTCCACGGGACACGCATTATAGATAATACACACGGTGGGACGTTTACCTATATAACGCTATGCTGGTATTTTCATTTATTTATGATTTCCAGGCTTTTCATTGTTTTGACACCAACTTCCGGGTTATGACTATTTCCGGTAGGAGGGGGATAAATACCCTGGGTGCACACACATACACTCCACCTTGAAAAAGACGCCTGGAGCGTCGAAACATGTTGGAGGAGTGTTTTTAGGAGGCCATCCACGCTACAGAGGACCAGGTTGAGATTGCAGCAGGAGTTACCCGGGTTTCCATTCATTTCCCTGCTGTTGTATCCCTGACCTACGGTACGAGGCTTGGCCTGCCATTTTATTATATTTTGTAAATAAAGTCTTGTGTCTTTATCATATCTGCACCATGAGGAGATGTTTTCTTTATTGCATATGAAAATACATCTGTCCTGAACAAAGAGAAAGATACCTTTGTATGATTGACGCTGCTTTTCAATCACGTAAGACAGTGTGAGCATTGTTGTTTCAAAGTCAAGCAAAAAGATACCTTTCTGTGTGTACCTTAAGCATCTTGCATGTAAGCACATGTAAGATAACATCGTTTTCAGCACTTAAGTGGTGGTCCTATAGAAGTCTGTAAAGATACCATTATATATGTACCCCAGGCGACTTGCATGTAAGCACATGTAAGCTAACATCGTTTGAGCACATATTGGTGGTCCCATAAAAAGATACCCAGATAGGAATACTACACACGTTATCCCTGTAAGCACGTGTAAGCCATCCACATTGGGATTTTGGGAATCCCCCTTCCTTTGGATTATATTCCATTATATATACGTAAAGAAAGTTACCTGACGGTCTGTTTCTTGCTGTTTCTCTTTCCTGTCCTATATGTGGAGATTCGGCTTATACTGAAGAAATAACATCTTTGGTGAACACAGAGAAAATCTTTGCTTGAGGCAACGGTTCTGACCATCAATTTTTTGAGAGGATAAGCAGCGCAGAGATCTCTAAACCACTATTAAATCTATGTCTAGGAATTTTTTTTATGGTACTAACTTGAATCTAGTCTTATTTTGTTGACTTGGAACAATCAGTCAGCACATTTGGTTTCTATCTCAAAGGTTTGTGGTTTAATCCCACCCAGGGATATTTTTGACCTTGTGATCATATTTTGAAGAACCTTAGGTAGACAAGTTAAAACATAAAACCACCTCTTGTTATGCAGTATATCTAGAATTCTCTGATACAATTCCTCTTAAAAGTAGTTAATTAGGTAAGTTTTTAGGAAACCATTGAAGCACATTTTAGTGTTTGTACCAATGTGTTTCTTTGTTCTTTAATGGATGAACAGTTTTACTAAATCTCTTTTTTAACATAATAAAAAAGATAGAACTGAGCCAAAATATTAATCTCAGTTTTTTATTGGTTTAATCAACAAATAATTATAAAAAAACAAAGATAGCAGAGGATGGTTTCGATCCATCGACCTCTGGGTTATGGGCCCAGCACGCTTCCGCTGCGCCACTCTGCTAATCATATAAACAGCTTCAGCTCCCGAAAGCTTACCTCTTGACAAGAAAGTACCAATTTGTTTTTTGGTTCTTCAACGGAGGAAGAGTTTTACAAAAGATCTCCAGATGTTGGCATTTTACACATATTTCAATAAATCATTTTTAGATCACTAATTTGATACAACTTTAGAGGGGTCTCTGTGGCGCAATCGGTTAGTGCGTTCGGCTGTTAACCGAAAGGTTGGTGGTTCAATCCCACCCAGGGACGTAATCGACTTTTTGGTCACATTTTGGAGAACTAGATGTTGACAAGTTAAAACATTAAATCACCTCTTGTGGTATAGTGTTCCTGATCTTAAGTCACAGAAGCTCCTGAAAGCTGCACTCTTCATCAGAAAGTACCAATGTTTCTCCTCTGTTCTTCAGTAGATAAAGAATCTTACAAAAGCTCTTCAAAATAATGACTATTAAATCTATGTCTAGGAATTTTTTTATGGTACTTGTGAGGTTAGCAAACTGACCGTAAGACTGTAATTATGATATTTTATTAGGTGTAGTAATTAATGTACTATTTTAGTCCATCTGTACCCTCTTATTCTCCATAGATGTTTCTATCCCCCAAATCTGTGTGTATTTCCAGATCATATAGTATTAGGCTGTAGAACTCCACAGTAATTAATGTACATTTTAGGTCTCTTGTTCACTGCAGATGTTTCTATCCCCCATATCTGTGTGTACCATAGTATTAGATGCTGTTAAGCAAATATGGTCGGACAGGAAATACCCAGGAAAGAATTCACCAAAAGGTTATGTCCAATTACCATACTTTTGTTCCTGCTATCACAGGAGGGTGGTAGCTGAGGGACAATCTTCACAGGGGGTGATCCAATTCCCCTGCTATCAACAGGAAATGTTCACAGGGGGTAATCAGGACATAATGTAATCAGACTGTGTTTTGTATCTTGTGTTGACTCTGCTCTGCATATCTCTGGCCCCTTCCAGACTTTCTGGGGCCTGACCCAGCAGGGGGGGGGGGCAGCAGCAGTACCTGGGAGGGGGGATAAACCTGACTTGAATCCACCAATAGAGATTGAGTGCAAGCCCACTGGTGGTATGGAGACGCGTGGGAATTTAGAAGTTTTTAAAATGACTGGCACACAAGCCAGAGAGAGAATTTGATGGATTGTCCTGGACTAAGAGGTTATGCTCTGTCTAGGTATCGTGTGGACTTATCTGCTATCACTGCTGTGTGGAATAAGTGATAGTTTCGTTATTTGGACTGTGATGCTACAAGGACTTTGCTACCCGGATGTTTTTATGCTACCATTTGAATCTTTTTCCTGTCTTCATCTACATGTGTGTGCTGTGATAAAAATAAACCATATTTTGGTTTCATCTGCTCGGTGTCTGAGTGATTGAAGAACCCCGTATCTTCACATTTGGCGGCAGCGACAGTGGGATCATTCAGACACCAACCATCGAGCACAGAAAGCACAGAGAACAGAGGATCAGACCGTATGTAAGGAAACGGAAAATGCAATAAGGTGATGTTCAGCAAGTGAGCAGGTGTCATTCCTGTGGAAAGGGAAAATGTTTCCAAGGAAAGAAAATCCATGCCTCAAGACCCCTGAAGCAGAGGAGCTCAGGGATGGAGGTTCTTCAGTGTATCGGCAGGCTGGGAAGCCGGATCTGTTATTTATTGTCAGAAAAATGCAGTATATCTGGGAGTACTGGGAAGAAGCTCAGCAGATGATCAGCGGGTGGAGAGTATCCAGCATACAGGACAAGTTGTGTTACCTGGGGGATGCATTCCTGCACTGTAAAGGTGAGGCCACCTCGTGGAATCTGCTGGGGAAGACAGAGTTTGTAGAATTTACAGAGGAAGTGATTGCTACAGTTACCCAGATGCTACAAAGAGGACAATATTCTGAGGCTGAAGGACAAGTCCAGAATAAATTGATGCCCCAGATAGAACCAGAGGAAAGGTCTAGAAGGGGGCTACTGCAATCTGGGCAGACAAACGAGGGGTCTGCCACGGAATTAATTGTTACCGCAAGAGAAGGGTCGTTGTCAGGGGGGCCCCTAACTGCCCTTGAAGAAATGAGTATGGAGGAGCTGATAGCAGAATGTCAGCTGCGAGGTATACCCATCCAATCCTGCACTCGCGGGGAAATCCTTCAGCAGATCCTTCATGATCAGGGAGATCCTACAAATGCATTTGCTGATTATCGGGCATGGATCCTCTATTTCGGTGCACAGTTGAGTGTGTGGGAACAATTGCAGTGTCTGGAGGAGTGCTTCGTGGTGGCAGAGGAAGAGGCGATTGATCGCGGGCTCCTGGATACCCCAGCATGGCAAGATCAGTGTCGCAGGGGGCGTGATGAAAGGCACCGTTTGCAACTGCTTCTCCCCCATCCTAGGGAGGAAGCTGCTCAGTGTTCTCTGCAGGGGGAGGTTATCACCAACGTGAAGGAAGTGAGGCCTCTGAGCCAGGCACCCTGGGGGGAGCTGCACTACAGCTTCTCTTTTACTGAGGTGGGAGATGCAGAATTATTAACCTGCTGCCAGGGGATCTATGAGGACTGCGTCCAGGAGGAGATCACCGTGGTTAGAGGAGTATATGACAACATCCAGGCCACAAGCATACCAGTCGCAGATGATGTCGTGCTTCAGGCTGCCCAGCATATTCAGCTGGGGAACGTGGTTATCCTGGAGACTGAGGACTGCGCAGAGGAAGCGGCAGGTGAGACCCAGGCTTTTGAGGGGGTAGGACTGGCCGTGGACCAGCTTGCCCTGCAGCCACCAGCGGCATTGTTCCTGATGGAGGGTCCCTTCTCAGCCCTGGGCATTGAGACCAAATGCTATAGTGAAAATTGCCATGCCCCTAGTTTGGGTTTGAGGGAGGAAGGATGTGACAGAGTGGCGGAAGTGCCAGGGCCAGAGCTCCGATATTGGGCTGCCGTTTGGCAGATGTTCCTTGGGCAAGAGGGGGAGGTGGAAACTGCTCCCTGCCCCATTGTGCCAGAGGCAAAAATATTAGCACACCCTATAGGTGTGCCCGGTGTGAAAGTTTACGATGTTGCAGAGGGGGGGTACCCAACATTTGAGGATGGGGGATTGCTAACTCACTTGTTAGTTAACATGCATAACTTATATTGTGATATTGCCCTTGCTGCTTCTGCAAACCAGCCACCTTTTACAAGATGGGTTTGGTATGATGTCACTCTGTGGGACTCAGGTGGTAGATCCAAACCTCAGATTCTCTGCTCTGCATCCCACAACAGGTTGTTATTGGTTCCAGAACAACTTGGTACAGGAACTAAAATAGTAGGGGAAGGAATGTGAGGTTAGCAAACTGACCGTAAGATTGTAATTATGATATTTTATTAGGTGTAGTAATTAATGTACTATTTTAGTCCGTCTGTACCCTCTTATTCTCCATAGATGTTTCTATCCCCCAAGTCTGTGTGTATTTCCAGATCATATAGTATTAGGCTGTAGAACTCCACAGTAATTAATGTACATTTTAGGTCTCTTGTTCACTGCAGATGTTTCTATCCCCCATATCTGTGTGTACCATAGTATTAGATGCTGTTAAGCAAATATGGTCGGACAGGAAATACCCAGGAAAGAATTCACCAAAAGGTTATGTCCAATTACCATACTTTTGTTCCTGCTATCACAGGAGGGTGGTAGCTGAGGGACAATCTTCACAGGGGGTGATCCAATTCCCCTGCTATCAACAGGAAATGTTCACAGGGGGTAATCAGGACATAATGTAATCAGACTGTGTTTTGTATCTTGTGTTGACACTGCTCTGCATATCTCTGGCCCCTTCCAGACTTTCTGGGGCCTGACCCAGCAGGGTGGGGGCAGCAGCAGTACCTGGGAGGGGGGATAAACCTGACTTGAATCCACCAATAGAGATTGAGTGCAAGCCCACTGATGGTATGGAGACGCGTGGGAATTTAGAAGTTTTTAAAATGACTGGCACACAAGCCAGAGAGAGAATTTGATGGACTGTCCTGGACTACGAGGTTATGCTCTGTCTAGGTATCGTGTGGACTTATCTGCTATCACTGCTGTGTGGAATAAGTGATAGTTTCGTTATTTGGACTGTGATGCTACAAGGACTTTGCTACCCGGATGTTTTTATGCTACCATTTGAATCTTTTTCCTGTCTTCATCTACATGTGTGTGCTGTGATAAAAATAAACCATATTTTGGTTTCATCTGCTCGGTGTCTGAGTGATTGAAGAACCCCGTATCTTCACAGTACTAACTTGAATCTAGTCTTATTTTGTTGACTTGGAACAATCAGTCAGCACATTTGGTTTCTATCTCAAAGGTTTGTGGTTTAATCCCACCCAGGGATATTTTTGACCGTGTGATCATATTTTGAAGAACCTTAGGTAGACAAGTTAAAACATAAAACCACCTCTTGTTATGCAGTATATCTAGACTTCTCTGATACAATTCCTCTTAAAAGTAGTTAATTACGTACGTTTTTAGGAAACCATTGAAGCACATTTTAGTGTTTGTACCAATGTGTTTCTTTGTTCTTTAATGGATGAACAGTTTTACTAAAACTCTTTTTTAACATAATAAAAAAGATAGAACTGAGCCAAAATATTAATCTCAGTTTTGTATTGGTTTAATCAACAAATAATTATAAAAAAAACAAAGATAGCAGAGGATGGTTTCGATCCATCGACCTCTGGGTTATGGGCCCAGCACGCTTCCGCTGCGCCACTCTGCTAATCATATAAACAGCTTCAGCTCCTGAAAGCTTACCTCTTGACAAGAAAGTACCAATTTGTTTTTTTGTTCTTCAATGGAGGAAGAGTTTTACAAAAGATCTCCAGATGTTGGCCTTTTACACATATTTCAATAAATCATTTTTAGATCACTAATTTGATACAACTTTAGAGGGGTCTCTGTGGCGCGTTCGGCTGTTAACCGAAAGGTTGGTGGTTCAATACCACCCAGGGACGTAATCGACTTTTTGGTCACATTTTGGAGAACTAGATGTTGACAAGTTAAAACATTAAATCACCTCTTGTGGTATAGTGTTCCTGATCTTAAGTCACAGAAGCTCCTGAAAGCTTCACTCTTCATCAGAAAGTACCAATGTTTCTCCTCTGTTCTTCAGTAGATAAAGAATCTTACAAAAGCTCTTTAAAATAATGACTATTAAATCTATGTCTAGGAATTTTTTTATGGTACTAACTTGAATCTAGTCTTATTTTGTTGACTTGGAACAATCAGTCAGCACATTTGGTTTCTATCTCAAAGGTTTGTGGTTTAATCCCACCCAGGGATATTTTTGACCTTGTGATCATATTTTGAAGAACCTTAGGTAGACAAGTTAAAACATAAAACCACCTCTTGTTATGCAGTATATCTAGACTTCTCTGATACAATTCCTCTTAAAAGTAGTTAATTAGGTAAGTTTTTAGGAAACCATTGAAGCACATTTTAGTGTTTGTACCAATGTGTTTCTTTGTTCTTTAATGGATGAACAGTTTTACTAAATCTCTTTTTTAACATAATAAAAAAGATAGAACTGAGCCAAAATATTAATCTCAGTTTTGTATTGGTTTAATCAACAAATAATTATAAAAAAACAAAGATAGCAGAGGATGGTTTCGATCCATCGACCTCTGGGTTATGGGCCCAGCACGCTTCCGCTGCGCCACTCTGCTAATCATATAAACAGCTTCAGCTCCCGAAAGCTTACCTCTTGACAAGAAAGTACCAATTTGTTTTTTGGTTCTTCAACGGAGGAAGAGTTTTACAAAAGATCTCCAGATGTTGGCATTTTACACATATTTCAATAAATCATTTTTAGATCACTAATTTGATACAACTTTAGAGGGGTCTCTGTGGTGCAATCGGTTAGTGCGTTCGGCTGTTAACCGAAAGGTTGGTGGTTCAATCCCACCCAGGGACGTAATCGACTTTTTGGTCACATTTTGGAGAACTAGATGTTGACAAGTTAAAACATTAAATCACCTCTTGTGGTATAGTGTTCCTGATCTTAAGTCACAGAAGCTCCTGAAAGCTGCACTCTTCATCAGAAAGTACCAATGTTTCTCCTCTGTTCTTCAGTAGATAAAGAATCTTACAAAAGCTCTTCAAAATAATGACTATTAAATCTATGTCTAGGAATTTTTTTATGGTACTTGTGAGGTTAGCAAACTGACCGTAAGACTGTAATTATGATATTTTATTAGGTGTAGTAATTAATGTACTATTTTAGTCCATCTGTACCCTCTTATTCTCCATAGATGTTTCTATCCCCCAAATCTGTGTGTATTTCCAGATCATATAGTATTAGGCTGTAGAACTCCACAGTAATTAATGTACATTTTAGGTCTCTTGTTCACTGCAGATGTTTCTATCCCCCATATCTGTGTGTACCATAGTATTAGATGCTGTTAAGCAAATATGGTCGGACAGGAAATACCCAGGAAAGAATTCACCAAAAGGTTATGTCCAATTACCATACTTTTGTTCCTGCTATCACAGGAGGGTGGTAGCTGAGGGACAATCTTCACAGGGGGTGATCCAATTCCCCTGCTATCAACAGGAAATGTTCACAGGGGGTAATCAGGACATAATGTAATCAGACTGTGTTTTGTATCTTGTGTTGACACTGCTCTGCATATCTCTGGCCCCTTCCAGACTTTCTGGGGCCTGACCCAGCAGGGGGGGGGGGGGCAGCAGCAGTACCTGGGAGGGGGGATAAACCTGACTTGAATCCACCAATAGAGATTGAGTGCAAGCCCACTGGTGGTATGGAGACGCGTGGGAATTTAGAAGTTTTTAAAATGACTGGCACACAAGCCAGAGAGAGAATTTGATGGATTGTCCTGGACTAAGAGGTTATGCTCTGTCTAGGTATCGTGTGGACTTATCTGCTATCACTGCTGTGTGGAATAAGTGATAGTTTCGTTATTTGGACTGTGATGCTACAAGGACTTTGCTACCCGGATGTTTTTATGCTACCATTTGAATCTTTTTCCTGTCTTCATCTACATGTGTGTGCTGTGATAAAAATAAACCATATTTTGGTTTCATCTGCTCGGTGTCTGAGTGATTGAAGAACCCCGTATCTTCACATTTGGCGGCAGCGACAGTGGGATCATTCAGACACCAACCATCGAGCACAGAAAGCACAGAGAACAGAGGATCAGACCGTATGTAAGGAAACGGAAAATGCAATAAGGTGATGTTCAGCAAGTGAGCAGGTGTCATTCCTGTGGAAAGGGAAAATGTTTCCAAGGAAAGAAAATCCATGCCTCAAGACCCCTGAAGCAGAGGAGCTCAGGGATGGAGGTTCTTCAGTGTATCGGCAGGCTGGGAAGCCGGATCTGTTATTTATTGTCAGAAAAATGCAGTATATCTGGGAGTACTGGGAAGAAGCTCAGCAGATGATCAGCGGGTGGAGAGTATCCAGCATACAGGACAAGTTGTGTTACCTGGGGGATGCATTCCTGCACTGTAAAGGTGAGGCCACCTCGTGGAATCTGCTGGGGGAGCCAGAGTTTGTAGAATTTACAGAGGAAGTGATTGCTACAGTTACCCAGATGCTACAAAGAGGACAATATTCTGAGGCTGAAGGACAAGTCCAGAATAAATTGATGCCCCAGATAGAACCAGAGGAAAGGTCTAGAAGGGGGCTACTGCAATCTGGGCAGACAAACGAGGGGTCTGCCACGGAATTAATTGTTACCGCAAGAGAAGGGTCGTTGTCAGGGGGGCCCCTAACTGCCCTTGAAGAAATAAGTATGGAGGAGCTGATAGCAGAATGTCAGCTGCGAGGTATACCCATCCAATCCTGCACTCGCGGGGAAATCCTTCAGCAGATCCTTCATGATCAGGGAGATCCTACAAATGCATTTGCTGATTATCGGGCATGGATCCTCCATTTCGGTGCACAGTTGAGTGTGTGGGAACAATTGCAGTGTCTGGAGGAGTGCTTCGTGGTGGCAGAGGAAGAGGCGATTGATCGCGGGCTCCTGGATACCCCAGCATGGCAAGATCAGTGTCGCAGGGGGCGTGATGAAAGGCACCGTTTGCAACTGCTTCTCCCCCATCCTAGGGAGGAAGCTGCTCAGTGTTCTCTGCAGGGGGAGGTTATCACCAACGTGAAGGAAGTGAGGCCTCTGAGCCAGGCACCCTGGGAGGAGCTGCACTACAGCTTCTCTTTTACTGAGGTGGGAGATGCAGAATTATTAACCTGCTGCCAGGGGATCTATGAGGACTGCGTCCAGGAGGAGATCACCGTGGTTAGAGGAGTATATGACAACATCCAGGCCACAAGCATACCAGTCGCAGATGATGTCGTGCTTCAGGCTGCCCAGCATATTCAGCTGGGGAACGTGGTTATCCTGGAGACTGAGGACTGCGCAGAGGAAGCGGCAGGTGAGACCCAGGCTTTTGAGGGGGTAGGACTGGCCGTGGACCAGCTTGCCCTGCAGCCACCAGCGGCATTGTTCCTGATGGAGGGTCCCTTCTCAGCCCTGGGCATTGAGACCAAATGCTATAGTGAAAATTGCCATGCCCCTAGTTTGGGTTTGAGGGAGGAAGGATGTGACAGAGTGGCGGAAGTGCCAGGGCCAGAGCTCCGATATTGGGCTGCCGTTTGGCAGATGTTCCTTGGGCAAGAGGGGGAGGTGGAAACTGCTCCCTGCCCCATTGTGCCAGAGGCAAAAATATTAGCACACCCTATAGGTGTGCCCGGTGTGAAAGTTTACGATGTTGCAGAGGGGGGTACCCAACATTTGAGGATGGGGGATTGCTAACTCACTTGTTAGTTAACATGCATAACTTATATTGTGATATTGCCCTTGCTGCTTCTGCAAACCAGCCACCTTTTACAAGATGGGTTTGGTATGATGTCACTCTGTGGGACTCAGGTGGTAGATCCAAACCTCAGATTCTCTGCTCTGCATCCCACAACAGGTTGTTATTGGTTCCAGAACAACTTGGTACAGGAACTAAAATAGTAGGGGAAGGAATGTGAGGTTAGCAAACTGACCGTAAGATTGTAATTATGATATTTTATTAGGTGTAGTAATTAATGTACTATTTTAGTCCGTCTGTACCCTCTTATTCTCCATAGATGTTTCTATCCCCCAAGTCTGTGTGTATTTCCAGATCATATAGTATTAGGCTGTAGAACTCCACAGTAATTAATGTACATTTTAGGTCTCTTGTTCACTGCAGATGTTTCTATCCCCCATATCTGTGTGTACCATAGTATTAGATGCTGTTAAGCAAATATGGTCGGACAGGAAATACCCAGGAAAGAATTCACCAAAAGGTTATGTCCAATTACCATACTTTTGTTCCTGCTATCACAGGAGGGTGGTAGCTGAGGGACAATCTTCACAGGGGGTGATCCAATTCCCCTGCTATCAACAGGAAATGTTCACAGGGGGTAATCAGGACATAATGTAATCAGACTGTGTTTTGTATCTTGTGTTGACACTGCTCTGCATATCTCTGGCCCCTTCCAGACTTTCTGGGGCCTGACCCAGCAGGGTGGGGGCAGCAGCAGTACCTGGGAGGGGGGATAAACCTGACTTGAATCCACCAATAGAGATTGAGTGCAAGCCCACTGATGGTATGGAGACGCGTGGGAATTTAGAAGTTTTTAAAATGACTGGCACACAAGCCAGAGAGAGAATTTGATGGACTGTCCTGGACTACGAGGTTATGCTCTGTCTAGGTATCGTGTGGACTTATCTGCTATCACTGCTGTGTGGAATAAGTGATAGTTTTGTTATTTGGACTGTGATGCTACAAGGACTTTGCTACCCGGATGTTTTTATGCTACCATTTGAATCTTTTTCCTGTCTTCATCTACATGTGTGTGCTGTGATAAAAATAAACCATATTTTGGTTTCATCTGCTCGGTGTCTGAGTGATTGAAGAACCCCGTATCTTCACAGTACTAACTTGAATCTAGTCTTATTTTGTTGACTTGGAACAATCAGTCAGCACATTTGGTTTCTATCTCAAAGGTTTGTGGTTTAATCCCACCCAGGGATATTTTTGACCGTGTGATCATATTTTGAAGAACCTTAGGTAGACAAGTTAAAACATAAAACCACCTCTTGTTATGCAGTATATCTAGACTTCTCTGATACAATTCCTCTTAAAAGTAGTTAATTACGTAAGTTTTTAGGAAACCATTGAAGCACATTTTAGTGTTTGTACCAATGTGTTTCTTTGTTCTTTAATGGATGAACAGTTTTACTAAAACTCTTTTTTAACATAATAAAAAAGATAGAACTGAGCCAAAATATTAATCTCAGTTTTGTATTGGTTTAATCAACAAATAATTATAAAAAAAACAAAGATAGCAGAGGATGGTTTCGATCCATCGACCTCTGGGTTATGGGCCCAGCACGCTTCCGCTGCGCCACTCTGCTAATCATATAAACAGCTTCAGCTCCTGAAAGCTTACCTCTTGACAAGAAAGTACCAATTTGTTTTTTTGCTCTTCAATGGAGGAAGAGTTTTACAAAAGATCTCCAGATGTTGGCCTTTTACACATATTTCAATAAATCATTTTTAGATCACTAATTTGATACAACTTTAGAGGGGTCTCTGTGGCGCGTTCGGCTGTTAACCGAAAGGTTGGTGGTTCAATACCACCCAGGGACGTAATCGACTTTTTGGTCACATTTTGGAGAACTAGATGTTGACAAGTTAAAACATTAAATCACCTCTTGTGGTATAGTTTTCCTGATCTTAAGTCACAGAAGCTCCTGAAAGCTTCACTCTTCATCAGAAAGTACCAATGTTTCTCCTCTGTTCTTCAGTAGATAAAGAATCTTACAAAAGCTCTTAAAATAATGACTATTAAATCTATGTCTAGGAATTTTTTTATGGTACTAACTTGAATCTAGTCTTATTTTGTTGACTTGGAACAATCAGTCAGCACATTTGGTTTCTATCTCAAAGGTTTGTGGTTTAATCCCACCCAGGGATATTTTTGACCTTTTGATCATATTTTGAAGAACCTTAGGTAGACAAGTTAAAACATAAAACCACCTCTTGTTATGCAGTATATCTAGACTTCTCTGATACAATTCCTCTTAAAAGTAGTTAATTAGGTAAGTTTTTTAGGAAACCATTGAAGCACATTTTAGTGTTTGTACCAATGTGTTTCTTTGTTCTTTAATGGATGAACAGTTTTACTAAATCTCTTTTTTAACATAATAAAAAAGATAGAACTGAGCCAAAATATTAATCTCAATTTTGTATTGGTTTAATCAACAAATAATTATAAAAAAACAAAGATAGCAGAGGATGGTTTCGATCCATCGACCTCTGGGTTATGGGCCCAGCACGCTTCCGCTGCGCCACTCTGCTAATCATATACACAGCTTCAGCTCCTGAAAGCTTACCTCTTGACAAGAAAGTACCAATTTGTTTTTTTTTGTTCTTCAACGGAGGAAGAGTTTTACAAAAGATCTCCAGATGTTGGCATTTTACACATATTTCAATAAATCATTTTTAGATCACTAATTTGATACTACTTTAGAGGGGTCTCTGTGGTGCAATCGGTTAGCGCGTTCGGCTGTTAACCGAAAGGTTGGTGGTTCGATCCCACCCAGTGGACGTAATCGACTTTTTGGTCACATTTTGGAGAACTAGATGTTGACAAGTTAAAACATTAAATCACCTCTTGTGGTATAGTGTTCCTGATCTTAAGTCATAGAAGCTCCTGAAAGCTTCACTCTTCATCAGAAACTACCAATGTTTCTCCTCTGTTCTTCAGTAGATAAAGAATCTTACAAAAGCTCTTTAAAATAATGACTATTAAATCTATGTCTAGGAATTTTTTTATGGTACTAACTTGAATCTAGTCTTATTTTGTTGACTTGGAACAATCAGTCAGCACATTTGGTTTCTATCTCAAAGGTTTGTGGTTTAATCCCACCAAGGGATATTTTTGACCTTGTGATCATATTTTGAAGAACCTTAGGTAGACAAGTTAAAACCACCTCTTGTTATGCAGTATAACACATAAAACCACCTCTTGTTATGCAGTATATCTAGACTTCTCTGATACAATTCCTCTTAAAAGTAGTTAATTACGTAAGTTTTTAGGAAACCATTGAAGCACATTTTAGTGTTTGTACCAATGTGTTTCTTTGTTCTTTAATGGATGAACAGTTTTACTAAAACTCTTTTTTAACATAATAAAAAAGATAGAACTGAGCCAAAATATTAATCTCAGTTTTGTATTGGTTTAATCAACAAATAATTATAAAAAAAAACAAAGATAGCAGAGGATGGTTTCGATCCATCGACCTCTGGGTTATGGGCCCAGCACGCTTCCGCTGCGCCACTCTGCTAATCATATAAACAGCTTCAGCTCCTGAAAGCTTACCTCTTGACAAGAAAGTACCAATTTGTTTTTTTGTTCTTCAATGGAGGAAGAGTTTTACAAAAGATCTCCAGATGTTGGCCTTTTACACATATTTCAATAAATCATTTTTAGATCACTAATTTGATACTACTTTAGAGGGGTCTCTGTGGCGCGTTCGGCTGTTAACCGAAAGATGGGTGGTTCAATACCACCCAGGGACGTAATCGACTTTTTGGTCACATTTTGGAGAACTAGATGTTGACAAGTTAAAACATTAAATCACCTCTTGTGGTATAGTGTTCCTGATCTTAAGTCACAGAAGCTCCTGAAAGCTTCACTCTTCATCAGAAAGTACCCATGTTTCTCCTCTGTTCTTCAGTAGATAAAGAATTTTACAAAAGCTCTTTAAAATAATGACTATTAAATCTATGTCTAGGAATTTTTTTATGGTACTAACTTGAATCTAGTCTTATTTTGTTGACTTGGAACAATCAGTCAGCACATTTGGTTTCTATCTCAAAGGTTTGTGGTTTAATCCCACCCAGGGATATTTTTGACCTTTTGATCATATTTTGAAGAACCTTAGGTAGACAAGTTAAAACATAAAACCACCTCTTGTTATGCAGTATATCTAGACTTCTCTGATACAATTCCTCTTAAAAGTAGTTAATTAGGTAAGTTTTTTAGGAAACCATTGAAGCACATTTTAGTGTTTGTACCAATGTGTTTCTTTGTTCTTTAATGGATGAACAGTTTTACTAAATCTCTTTTTTAACATAATAAAAAAGATAGAACTGAGCCAAAATATTAATCTCAATTTTGTATTGGTTTAATCAACAAATAATTATAAAAAAACAAAGATAGCAGAGGATGGTTTCGATCCATCGACCTCTGGGTTATGGGCCCAGCACGCTTCCGCTGCGCCACTCTGCTAATCATATACACAGCTTCAGCTCCTGAAAGCTTACCTCTTGACAAGAAAGTACCAATTTGTTTTTTTTTGTTCTTCAACGGAGGAAGAGTTTTACAAAAGATCTCCAGATGTTGGCATTTTACACATATTTCAATAAATCATTTTTAGATCACTAATTTGATACTACTTTAGAGGGGTCTCTGTGGTGCAATCGGTTAGCGCGTTCGGCTGTTAACCGAAAGGTTGGTGGTTCAATCCCACCCAGTGGACGTAATCGACTTTTTGGTCACATTTTGGAGAACTAGATGTTGACAAGTTAAAACATTAAATCACCTCTTGTGGTATAGTGTTCCTGATCTTAAGTCACAGAAGCTCCTGAAAGCTTCACTCTTCATCAGAAACTACCAATGTTTCTCCTCTGTTCTTCAGTAGATAAAGAATCTTACAAAAGCTCTTTAAAATAATGACTATTAAATCTATGTCTAGGAATTTTTTTATGGTACTTGTGAGGTTAGCAAACTGACCGTAAGACTGTAATTATGATATTTTATTAGGTGTAGTAATTAATGTACTATTTTAGTCCATCTGTACCCTCTTATTCTCCATAGATGTTTCTATCCCCCAAATCTGTGTGTATTTCCAGATCATATAGTATTAGGCTGTAGAACTCCACAGTAATTAATGTACATTTTAGGTCTCTTGTTCATTGCAGATGTTTCTATCCCCCATATCTGTGTGTACCATAGTATTAGATGCTGTTAAGCAAATATGGTCGGACAGGAAATACCCAGGAAAGAATTCACCAAAAGGTTATGTCCAATTACCATACTTTTGTTCCTGCTATCACAGGAGGGTGGTAGCTGAGGGACAATCTTCACAGGGGGTGATCCAATTCCCCTGCTATCAACAGGAAATGTTCACAGGGGGTAATCAGGACATAATGTAATCAGACTGTGTTTTGTATCTTGTGTTGACACTGCTCTGCATATCTCTGGCCCCTTCCAGACTTTCTGGGGCCTGACCCAGCAGGGGGGGGGGGGGGCAGCAGCAGTACCTGGGAGGGGGGATAAACCTGACTTGAATCCACCAATAGAGATTGAGTGCAAGCCCACTGGTGGTATGGAGACGCGTGGGAATTTAGAAGTTTTTAAAATGACTGGCACACAAGCCAGAGAGAGAATTTGATGGATTGTCCTGGACTAAGAGGTTATGCTCTGTCTAGGTATCGTGTGGACTTATCTGCTATCACTGCTGTGTGGAATAAGTGATAGTTTCGTTATTTGGACTGTGATGCTACAAGGACTTTGCTACCCGGATGTTTTTATGCTACCATTTGAATCTTTTTCCTGTCTTCATCTACATGTGTGTGCTGTGATAAAAATAAACCATATTTTGGTTTCATCTGCTCGGTGTCTGAGTGATTGAAGAACCCCGTATCTTCACATTTGGCGGCAGCGACAGTGGGATCATTCAGAAACCAACCATCGAGCACAGAAAGCACAGAGAACAGAGGATCAGACCGTATGTAAGGAAACGGAAAATGCAATAAGGTGATGTTCAGCAAGTGAGCAGGTGTCATTCCTGTGGAAAGGGAAAATGTTTCCAAGGAAAGAAAATCCATGCCTCAAGACCCCTGAAGCAGAGGAGCTCAGGGATGGAGGTTCTTCAGTGTATCGCCAGGCTGGAAAGCCGGATCTGTTATTTATTGTCAGAAAAATGCAGTATATCTGGGAGTACTGGGAAGAAGCTCAGCAGATGATCAGCGGGTGGAGTGTATCCAGCATACAGGACAAGTTGTGTTACCTGGGGGATGCATTCCTGCACTGTAAAGGTGAGGCCACCTCGTGGAATCTGCTGGGGGAGCCAGAGTTTGTAGAATTTACAGAGGAAGTGATTGCTACAGTTACCCAGATGCTACAAAGAGGACAATATTCTGAGGCTGAAGGACAAGTCCAGAATAAATTGATGCCCCAGATAGAACCAGAGGAAAGGTCTAGAAGGGGGCTACTGCAATCTGGGCAGACAACCGAGGGGTCTGCCACGGAATTAATTGTTACCGCAAGAGAAGGGTCGTTGTCAGGGGGGCCCCTAACTGCCCTTGAAGAAATGAGTATGGAGGAGCTGATAGCAGAATGTCAGCTGCGAGGTATACCCATCCAATCCTGCACTCGCGGGGAAATCCTTCAGCAGATCCTTCATGATCAGGGAGATCCTACAAATGCATTTGCTGATTATCGGGCATGGATCCTCCATTTCGGTGCACAGTTGAGTGTGTGGGAACAATTGCAGTGTCTGGAGGAGTGCTTCGTGGTGGCAGAGGAAGAGGCGATTGATCGCGGGCTCCTGGATACCCCAGCATGGCAAGATCAGTGTCGCAGGGGGCGTGATGAAAGGCACCGTTTGCAACTGCTTCTCCCCCATCCTAGGGAGGAAGCTGCTCAGTGTTCTCTGCAGGGGGAGGTTATCCCCAACGTGAAGGAAGTGAGGCCTCTGAGCCAGGCACCCTGGGAGGAGCTGCACTACAGCTTCTCTTTTACTGAGGTGGGAGATGCAGAATTATTAACCTGCTGCCAGGGGATCTATGAGGACTGCGTCCAGGAGGAGATCACCGTGGTTAGAGGAGTATATGACAACATCCAGGCCACAAGCATACCAGTCGCAGATGATGTCGTGCTTCAGGCTGCCCAGCATATTCAGCTGGGAAACGTGGTTATCCTGGAGACTGAGGACTGCGCAGAGGAAGCGGCAGGTGAGACCCAGGCTTTTGAGGGGGTAGGACTGGCCGTGGACCAGCTTGCCCTGCAGCCACCAGCGGCATTGTTCCTGATGGAGGGTCCCTTCTCAGCCCTGGGCATTGAGACCAAATGCTATAGTGAAAATTGCCATGCCCCTAGTTTGGGTTTGAGGGAGGAAGGATGTGACAGAGTGGCGGAAGTGCCAGGGCCAGAGCTCCGATATTGGGCTGCCGTTTGGCAGATGTTCCTTGGGCAAGAGGGGGAGGTGGAAACTGCTCCCTGCCCCATTGTGCCAGAGGCAAAAATATTAGCACACCCTATAGGTGTGCCCGGTGTGAAAGTTTACGATGTTGCAGAGGGGGGGTACCCAACATTTGAGGATGGGGGATTGCTAACTCACTTGTTAGTTAACATGCATAACTTATATAGTGATATTGCCCTTGCTGCTTCTGCAACCAGCCACCTTTTACAAGATGGGTTTGGTATGATGTCACTCTGTGGGACTCAGGTGGTAGATCCAAACCTCAGATTCTCTGCTCTGCATCCCACAACAGGTTGTTATTGGTTCCAGAACAACTTGGTACAGGAACTAAAATAGTAGGGGAAGGAATGTGAGGTTAGCAAACTGACCGTAAGATTGTAATTATGATATTTTATTAGGTGTAGTAATTAATGTACTATTTTAGTCCGTCTGTACCCTTTTATTCTCCATAGATGTTTCTATCCCCCAAGTCTGTGTGTATTTCCAGATCATATAGTATTAGGCTGTAGAACTCCACAGTAATTAATGTACATTTTAGGTCTCTTGTTCACTGCAGATGTTTCTATCCCCCATATCTGTGTGTACCATAGTATTAGATGCTGTTAAGCAAATATGGTCGGACAGGAAATACCCAGGAAAGAATTCACCAAAAGGTTATGTCCAATTACCATACTTTTGTTCCTGCTATCACAGGAGGGTGGTAGCTGAGGGACAATCTTCACAGGGGGTGATCCAATTCCCCTGCTATCAACAGGAAATGTTCACAGGGGGTAATCAGGACATAATGTAATCAGACTGTGTTTTGTATCTTGTGTTGACACTGCTCTGCATATCTCTGGCCCCTTCCAGACTTTCTGGGGCCTGACCCAGCAGGGTGGGGGCAGCAGCAGTACCTGGGAGGGGGGATAAACCTGACTTGAATCCACCAATAGAGATTGAGTGCAAGCCCACTGATGGTATGGAGACGCGTGGGAATTTAGAAGTTTTTAAAATGACTGGCACACAAGCCAGAGAGAGAATTTGATGGACTGTCCTGGACTACGAGGTTATGCTCTGTCTAGGTATCGTGTGGACTTATCTGCTATCACTGCTGTGTGGAATAAGTGATAGTTTCGTTATTTGGACTGTGATGCTACAAGGACTTTGCTACCCGGATGTTTTTATGCTACCATTTGAATCTTTTTCCTGTCTTCATCTACATGTGTGTGCTGTGATAAAAATAAACCATATTTTGGTTTCATCTGCTCGGTGTCTGAGTGATTGAAGAACCCCGTATCTTCACAGTACTAACTTGAATCTAGTCTTATTTTGTTGACTTGGAACAATCAGTCAGCACATTTGGTTTCTATCTCAAAGGTTTGTGGTTTAATCCCACCCAGGGATATTTTTGACCGTGTGATCATATTTTGAAGAACCTTAGGTAGACAAGTTAAAACATAAAACCACCTCTTGTTATGCAGTATATCTAGACTTCTCTGATACAATTCCTCTTAAAAGTAGTTAATTACGTAAGTTTTTAGGAAACCATTGAAGCACATTTTAGTGTTTGTACCAATGTGTTTCTTTGTTCTTTAATGGATGAACAGTTTTACTAAAACTCTTTTTTAACATAATAAAAAAGATAGAACTGAGCCAAAATATTAATCTCAGTTTTGTATTGGTTTAATCAACAAATAATTATAAAAAAAACAAAGATAGCAGAGGATGGTTTCGATCCATCGACCTCTGGGTTATGGGCCCAGCACGCTTCCGCTGCGCCACTCTGCTAATCATATAAACAGCTTCAGCTCCTGAAAGCTTACCTCTTGACAAGAAAGTACCAATTTGTTTTTTTGTTCTTCAATGGAGGAAGAGTTTTACAAAAGATCTCCAGATGTTGGCCTTTAACACATATTTCAATAAATCATTTTTAGATCACTAATTTGATACAACTTTATAGGGGTCTCTGTGGCGCGTTCGGCTGTTAACCGAAAGGTTGGTGGTTCAATACCACCCAGGGACGTAATCGACTTTTTGGTCACATTTTGGAGAACTAGATGTTGACAAGTTAAAACATTAAATCACCTCTTGTGGTATAGTGTTCCTGATCTTAAGTCACAGAAGCTCCTGAAAGCTTCACTCTTCATCAGAAAGTACCAATGTTTCTCCTCTGTTCTTCAGTAGATAAAGAATCTTACAAAAGCTCTTTAAAATAATGACTATTAAATCTATGTCTAGGAATTTTTTTATGGTACTAACTTGAATCTAGTCTTATTTTGTTGACTTGGAACAATCAGTCAGCACATTTGGTTTCTATCTCAAAGGTTTGTGGTTTAATCCCACCCAGGGATATTTTTGACCTTTTGATCATATTTTGAAGAACCTTAGGTAGACAAGTTAAAACATAAAACCACCTCTTGTTATGCAGTATATCTAGACTTCTCTGATACAATTCCTCTTAAAAGTAGTTAATTAGGTAAGTTTTTTTAGGAAACCATTGAAGCACATTTTAGTGTTTGTACCAATGTGTTTCTTTGTTCTTTAATGGATGAACAGTTTTACTAAATCTCTTTTTTAACATAATAAAAAAGATAGAACTGAGCCAAAATATTAATCTCAGTTTTGTATTGGTTTAATCAACAAATAATTATAAAAAAAACAAAGATAGCAGAGGATGGTTTCGATCCATCGACCTCTGGGTTATGGGCCCAGCACGCTTCCGCTGCGCCACTCTGCTAATCATATACACAGCTTCAGCTCCTGAAAGCTTACCTCTTGACAAGAAAGTACCAATTTGTTTTTTTTTGTTCTTCAACGGAGGAAGAGTTTTACAAAAGATCTCCAGATGTTGGCATTTTACACATATTTCAATAAATCATTTTTAGATCACTAATTTGATACTACTTTAGAGGGGTCTCTGTGGTGCAATCGGTTAGCGCGTTCAGCTGTTAACCGAAAGGTTGGTGGTTCAATCCCACCCAGTGGACGTAATCGACTTTTTGGTCACATTTTGGAGATCTAGATGTTGACAAGTTAAAACATTAAATCACCTCTTGTGGTATAGTGTTCCTGATCTTAAGTCACAGAAGCTCCTGAAAGCTTCACTCTTCATCAGAAACTACCAATGTTTCTCCTCTGTTCTTCAGTAGATAAAGAATCTTACAAAAGCTCTTTAAAATAATGACTATTAAATCTATGTCTAGGAATTTTTTTATGGTACTAACTTAAATCTAGTCTTATTTTGTTGACTTGGAACAATCAGTCAGCACATTTGGTTTCTATCTCAAAGGTTTGTGGTTTAATCCCACCAAGTGATATTTTTGACCTTGTGATCATATTTTGAAGAACCTTAGGTAGACAAGTTAAAACCACCTCTTGTTATGCAGTATAACACATAAAACCACCTCTTGTTATGCAGTATATCTAGACTTCTCTGATACAATTCCTCTTAAAAGTAGTTAATTAGGTAAGTTTTTAGGAAACCATTGAAGCACCTTTTAGTGTTTGTACCAATGTGTTTCTTTGTTCTTTAATGGATGAACAGTTTTACTAAATCTCTTTTTTAACATAATTAAAAAGAGAGAACTGAGCCAAAATATTAATCTCAGTTTTGTATTGGTTTAATCAACAAATAATTATAAAAAAACAAAGATAGCAGAGGATGGTTTCGATCCATCGACCTCTGGGTTATGGGCCCAGCACGCTTCCGCTGCGCCACTCTGCTAATCATATAAACAGCTTCAGCTCCTGAAAGCTTACCTCTTGACAGAAAGTACCAATTTGTTTTTTTGTTCTTCAATCGAGGAAGAGTTTTACAAAAGATCTCCAGATGTTGGCCTTTTACACATATTTCAATAAATCATTTTTAGATCACTAATTTGATACAACTTTAGAGGGGTCTCTGTGGCGCGTTCGGCTGTTAACCGAAAGGTTGGTGGTTCAATACCACCCAGGGACGTAATCGACTTTTTGGTCACATTTTGGAGAACTAGATGTTGACAAGTTAAAACATTAAATCACCTCTTGTGGTATAGTGTTCCTGATCTTAAGTCACAGAAGCTCCTGAAAGCTTCACTCTTCATCAGAAAGTACCAATGTTTCTCCTCTGTTCTTCAGTAGATAAAGAATCTTACAAAAGCTCTTTAAAATAATGACTATTAAATCTATGTCTAGGAATTTTTTTATGGTACTAACTTGAATCTAGTCTTATTTTGTTGACTTGGAAAAATCAGTCAGCACATTTGGTTTCTATCTCAAAGGTTTGTGGTTTAATCCCACCCAGGGATATTTTTGACCTTGTGATCATATTTTGAAGAACCTTAGGTAGACAAGTTAAAACATAAAACCACCTCTTGTTATGCAGTATATCTAGACTTCTCTGATACAATTCCTCTTAAAAGTAGTTAATTAGGTAAGTTTTTTAGGAAACCATTGAAGCACATTTTAGTGTTTGTACCAATGTGTTTCTTTGTTCTTTAATGGATGAACAGTTTTACTAAATCTCTTTTTTAACATAATAAAAAAGATAGAACTGAGCCAAAATATTAATCTCAGTTTTGTATTGGTTTAATCAACAAATAATTATAAAAAAACAAAGATAGCAGAGGATGGTTTCGATCCATCTACCTCTGGGTTATGGGCCCAGCACGCTTCCGCTGCGCCACTCTGCTAATCATATACACAGCTTCAGCTCCTGAAAGCTTACCTCTTGACAAGAAAGTACCAATTTGGTTTTTTTTGTTCTTCAACGGAGGAAGAGTTTTACAAAAGATCTCCAGATGTTGGCATTTTACACATATTTCAATAAATCATTTTTAGATCACTAATTTGATACTACTTTAGAGGGGTCTCTGTGGTGCAATCGGTTAGCGCGTTCGGCTGTTAACCGAAAGGTTGGTGGTCCAATCCCACCCAGTGGACGTAATCGACTTTTTGGTCACATTTTGGAGAACTAGATGTTGACAAGTTAAAACATTAAATCACCTCTTGTGGTATAGTGTTCCTGATCTTAAGTCACAGAAGCTCCTGAAAGCTTCACTCTTCATCAGAAACTACCAATGTTTCTCCTCTGTTCTTCAGTAGATAAAGAATCTTACAAAAGCTCTTTAAAATAATGACTATTAAATCTATGTCTAGGAATTTTTTTATGGTACTAACTTGAATCTAGTCTTATTTTGTTGACTTGGAACAATCAGTCAGCACATTTGGTTTCTATCTCAAAGGTTTGTGGTTTAATCCCACCAAGGGATATTTTTGACCTTGTGATCATATTTTGAAGAACCTTAGGTAGACAAGTTAAAACCACCTCTTGTTATGCAGTATAACACATAAAACCACCTCTTGTTATGCAGTATAACTAGACTTCTCTGATACAATTCCTCTTAAAAGTAGTTAATTAGGTAAGTTTTTAGGAAACCATTGAAGCACCTTTTAGTGTTTGTACCAATGTGTTTCTTTGTTCTTTAATGGATGAACAGTTTTACTAAATCTCTTTATTAACATAATAAAAAAGAGAGAACTGAGCCAAAATATTAATCTCAGTTTTGTATTGGTTTAATCAACAAATAATTATAAAAAAACAAAGATAGCAGAGGATGGTTTCGATCCATCGACCTCTGGGTTATGGGCCCAGCACACTTCCGCTGCGCCACTCTGCTAATCATATAAACAGCTTCAGCTCCTGAAAGCTTACCTCTTGACAGAAAGTACCAATTTGTTTTTTTGTTCTTCAATGGAGGAAGAGTTTTACAAAAGATCTCCAGATGTTGGCCTTTTACACATATTTCAATAAATCATTTTTAGATCACTAATTTGATACAACTTTAGAGGGGTCTCTGTGGCGCGTTCGGCTGTTAACCGAAAGGTTGGTGGTTCAATACCACCCAGGGACGTAATCGACTTTTTGGTCACATTTTGGAGAACTAGATGTTGACAAGTTAAAACATTAAATCACCTCTTGTGGTATAGTGTTCCTGATCTTAAGTCACAGAAGCTCCTGAAAGCTTCACTCTTCATCAGAAAGTACCAATGTTTCTCCTCTGTTCTTCAGTAGATAAAGAATCTTACAAAAGCTCTTTAAAATAATGACTATTAAATCTATGTCTA
This sequence comes from Crinia signifera, assembly GCF_055691185.1. Classification (NCBI taxonomy): domain Eukaryota; kingdom Metazoa; phylum Chordata; class Amphibia; order Anura; family Myobatrachidae; genus Crinia; species Crinia signifera. The sequence continues at coordinate 337,048,376 of NC_139219.1, read as the reverse complement.
GGAATTTTTTTATGGTACTAACTTGAATCTAGTCTTATTTTGTTGACTTGGAACAATCAGTCAGCACATTTGGTTTCTATCTCAAAGGTTTGTGGTTTAATCCCACCCAGGGATATTTTTGACCTTTTGATCATATTTTGAAGAACCTTAGGTAGACAAGTTAAAACATAAAACCACCTCTTGTTATGCAGTATATCTAGACTTCTCTGATACAATTCCTCTTAAAAGTAGTTAATTAGGTAAGTTTTTTTAGGAAACCATTGAAGCACATTTTAGTGTTTGTACCAATGTGTTTCTTTGTTCTTTAATGGATGAACAGTTTTACTAAATCTCTTTTTTAACATAATAAAAAAGATAGAACTGAGCCAAAATATTAATCTCAGTTTTGTATTGGTTTAATCAACAAATAATTATAAAAAAAACAAAGATAGCAGAGGATGGTTTCGATCCATCGACCTCTGGGTTATGGGCCCAGCACGCTTCCGCTGCGCCACTCTGCTAATCATATACACAGCTTCAGCTCCTGAAAGCTTACCTCTTGACAAGAAAGTACCAATTTGTTTTTTTTTGTTCTTCAACGGAGGAAGAGTTTTACAAAAGATCTCCAGATGTTGGCATTTTACACATATTTCAATAAATCATTTTTAGATCACTAATTTGATACTACTTTAGAGGGGTCTCTGTGGTGCAATCGGTTAGCGCGTTCAGCTGTTAACCGAAAGGTTGGTGGTTCAATCCCACCCAGTGGACGTAATCGACTTTTTGGTCACATTTTGGAGATCTAGATGTTGACAAGTTAAAACATTAAATCACCTCTTGTGGTATAGTGTTCCTGATCTTAAGTCACAGAAGCTCCTGAAAGCTTCACTCTTCATCAGAAACTACCAATGTTTCTCCTCTGTTCTTCAGTAGATAAAGAATCTTACAAAAGCTCTTTAAAATAATGACTATTAAATCTATGTCTAGGAATTTTTTTATGGTACTAACTTAAATCTAGTCTTATTTTGTTGACTTGGAACAATCAGTCAGCACATTTGGTTTCTATCTCAAAGGTTTGTGGTTTAATCCCACCAAGTGATATTTTTGACCTTGTGATCATATTTTGAAGAACCTTAGGTAGACAAGTTAAAACCACCTCTTGTTATGCAGTATAACACATAAAACCACCTCTTGTTATGCAGTATATCTAGACTTCTCTGATACAATTCCTCTTAAAAGTAGTTAATTAGGTAAGTTTTTAGGAAACCATTGAAGCACCTTTTAGTGTTTGTACCAATGTGTTTCTTTGTTCTTTAATGGATGAACAGTTTTACTAAATCTCTTTTTTAACATAATTAAAAAGAGAGAACTGAGCCAAAATATTAATCTCAGTTTTGTATTGGTTTAATCAACAAATAATTATAAAAAAACAAAGATAGCAGAGGATGGTTTCGATCCATCGACCTCTGGGTTATGGGCCCAGCACGCTTCCGCTGCGCCACTCTGCTAATCATATAAACAGCTTCAGCTCCTGAAAGCTTACCTCTTGACAGAAAGTACCAATTTGTTTTTTTGTTCTTCAATCGAGGAAGAGTTTTACAAAAGATCTCCAGATGTTGGCCTTTTACACATATTTCAATAAATCATTTTTAGATCACTAATTTGATACAACTTTAGAGGGGTCTCTGTGGCGCGTTCGGCTGTTAACCGAAAGGTTGGTGGTTCAATACCACCCAGGGACGTAATCGACTTTTTGGTCACATTTTGGAGAACTAGATGTTGACAAGTTAAAACATTAAATCACCTCTTGTGGTATAGTGTTCCTGATCTTAAGTCACAGAAGCTCCTGAAAGCTTCACTCTTCATCAGAAAGTACCAATGTTTCTCCTCTGTTCTTCAGTAGATAAAGAATCTTACAAAAGCTCTTTAAAATAATGACTATTAAATCTATGTCTAGGAATTTTTTTATGGTACTAACTTGAATCTAGTCTTATTTTGTTGACTTGGAAAAATCAGTCAGCACATTTGGTTTCTATCTCAAAGGTTTGTGGTTTAATCCCACCCAGGGATATTTTTGACCTTGTGATCATATTTTGAAGAACCTTAGGTAGACAAGTTAAAACATAAAACCACCTCTTGTTATGCAGTATATCTAGACTTCTCTGATACAATTCCTCTTAAAAGTAGTTAATTAGGTAAGTTTTTTAGGAAACCATTGAAGCACATTTTAGTGTTTGTACCAATGTGTTTCTTTGTTCTTTAATGGATGAACAGTTTTACTAAATCTCTTTTTTAACATAATAAAAAAGATAGAACTGAGCCAAAATATTAATCTCAGTTTTGTATTGGTTTAATCAACAAATAATTATAAAAAAACAAAGATAGCAGAGGATGGTTTCGATCCATCTACCTCTGGGTTATGGGCCCAGCACGCTTCCGCTGCGCCACTCTGCTAATCATATACACAGCTTCAGCTCCTGAAAGCTTACCTCTTGACAAGAAAGTACCAATTTGGTTTTTTTTGTTCTTCAACGGAGGAAGAGTTTTACAAAAGATCTCCAGATGTTGGCATTTTACACATATTTCAATAAATCATTTTTAGATCACTAATTTGATACTACTTTAGAGGGGTCTCTGTGGTGCAATCGGTTAGCGCGTTCGGCTGTTAACCGAAAGGTTGGTGGTCCAATCCCACCCAGTGGACGTAATCGACTTTTTGGTCACATTTTGGAGAACTAGATGTTGACAAGTTAAAACATTAAATCACCTCTTGTGGTATAGTGTTCCTGATCTTAAGTCACAGAAGCTCCTGAAAGCTTCACTCTTCATCAGAAACTACCAATGTTTCTCCTCTGTTCTTCAGTAGATAAAGAATCTTACAAAAGCTCTTTAAAATAATGACTATTAAATCTATGTCTAGGAATTTTTTTATGGTACTAACTTGAATCTAGTCTTATTTTGTTGACTTGGAACAATCAGTCAGCACATTTGGTTTCTATCTCAAAGGTTTGTGGTTTAATCCCACCAAGGGATATTTTTGACCTTGTGATCATATTTTGAAGAACCTTAGGTAGACAAGTTAAAACCACCTCTTGTTATGCAGTATAACACATAAAACCACCTCTTGTTATGCAGTATAACTAGACTTCTCTGATACAATTCCTCTTAAAAGTAGTTAATTAGGTAAGTTTTTAGGAAACCATTGAAGCACCTTTTAGTGTTTGTACCAATGTGTTTCTTTGTTCTTTAATGGATGAACAGTTTTACTAAATCTCTTTATTAACATAATAAAAAAGAGAGAACTGAGCCAAAATATTAATCTCAGTTTTGTATTGGTTTAATCAACAAATAATTATAAAAAAACAAAGATAGCAGAGGATGGTTTCGATCCATCGACCTCTGGGTTATGGGCCCAGCACACTTCCGCTGCGCCACTCTGCTAATCATATAAACAGCTTCAGCTCCTGAAAGCTTACCTCTTGACAGAAAGTACCAATTTGTTTTTTTGTTCTTCAATGGAGGAAGAGTTTTACAAAAGATCTCCAGATGTTGGCCTTTTACACATATTTCAATAAATCATTTTTAGATCACTAATTTGATACAACTTTAGAGGGGTCTCTGTGGCGCGTTCGGCTGTTAACCGAAAGGTTGGTGGTTCAATACCACCCAGGGACGTAATCGACTTTTTGGTCACATTTTGGAGAACTAGATGTTGACAAGTTAAAACATTAAATCACCTCTTGTGGTATAGTGTTCCTGATCTTAAGTCACAGAAGCTCCTGAAAGCTTCACTCTTCATCAGAAAGTACCAATGTTTCTCCTCTGTTCTTCAGTAGATAAAGAATCTTACAAAAGCTCTTTAAAATAATGACTATTAAATCTATGTCTAGGAATTTTTTTATGGTACTAACTTGAATCTAGTCTTATTTTGTTGACTTGGAACAATCAGTCAGCACATTTGGTTTCTATCTCAAAGGTTTGTGGTTTAATCCCACCCAGGGATATTTTTGACCTTGTGATCATATTTTGAAGAACCTTAGGTAGACAAGTTAAAACATAAAACCACCTCTTGTTATGCAGTATATCTAGACTTCTCTGATACAATTCCTCTTAAAAGTAGTTAATTAGGTAAGTTTTTTAGGAAAACATTGAAGCGCATTTTAGTGTTTGTACCAATGTGTTTCTTTGTTCTTTAATGGATGAACAGTTTTACTAAATCTCTTTTTTAACATAATAAAAAAGATAGAACTGAGCCAAAATATTAATCTCAGTTTTGTATTGGTTTAATCAACAAATAATTATAAAAAAAACAAAGATAGCAGAGGATGGTTTCGATCCATAGACCTCTGGGTTATGGGCCCAGCACGCTTCCGCTGCGCCACTCTGCTAATCATATAAACCGCTTCAGCTCCTGAAAGCTTACCTCTTGACAAGAAAGTACCAATTTGTTTTTTTGTTCTTCAATGGAGGAAGAGTTTTACAAAAGATCTCCAGATGTTGGCCTTTTACACATATTTCAATAAATCATTTTTAGATCACTAATTTGATACAACTTTAGAGGGGTCTCTGTGGCGCGTTCGGCTGTTAACCGAAAGGTTGGTGGTTCAATACCACCCAGGGACGTAATCGACTTTTTGGTCACATTTTGGAGAACTAGATGTTGACAAGTTAAAACATTAAATCACCTCTTGTGGTATAGTGTTCCTGATCTTAAGTCACAGAAGCTCCTGAAAGCTTCACTCTTCATCAGAAAGTACCAATGTTTCTCCTCTGTTCTTCAGTAGATAAAGAATCTTACAAAAGCTCTTTAAAATAATGACTATTAAATCTATGTCTAGGAATTTTTTTATGGTACTAACTTGAATCTAGTCTTATTTTGTTGACTTGGAACAATCAGTCAGCACATTTGGTTTCTATCTCAAAGGTTTGTGGTTTAATCCCACCCAGGGATATTTTTGACCTTTTGATCATATTTTGAAGAACCTTAGGTAGACAAGTTAAAACATAAAACCACCTCTTGTTATGCAGTATATCTAGACTTCTCTGATACAATTCCTCTTAAAAGTAGTTAATTAGGTAAGTTTTTTAGGAAACCATTGAAGCACATTTTAGTGTTTGTACCAATGTGTTTCTTTGTTCTTTAATGGATGAACAGTTTTACTAAATTATTTTTTAACATAATAAAAAAGATAGAACTGAGCCAAAATATTAATCTCAGTTTTGTATTGGTTTAATCAACAAATAATTATAAAAAAACAAAGATAGCAGAGGATGGTTTCGATCCATCGACCTCTGGGTTATGGGCCCAGCACGCTTCCGCTGCGCCACTCTGCTAATCATATACACAGCTTCAGCTCCTGAAAGCTTACCTCTTGACAAGAAAGTACCAATTTGTTTTTTTTTGTTCTTCAACGGAGGAAGAGTTTTACAAAAGATCTCCAGATGTTGGCATTTTACACATATTTCAATAAATCATTTTTAGATCACTAATTTGATACTACTTTAGAGGGGTCTCTGTGGTGCAATCGGTTAGCGCGTTCGGCTGTTAACCGAAAGGTTGGTGGTTCAATCCCACCCAGTGGACGTAATCAACTTTTTGGTCACATTTTGGAGATCTAGATGTTGACAAGTTAAAACATTAAATCACCTCTTGTGGTATAGTGTTCCTGATCTTAAGTTACAGAAGCTCCTGAAAGCTTCACTCTTCATCAGAAACTACCAATGTTTCTCCTCTGTTCTTCAGTAGATAAAGAATCTTACAAAAGCTCTTTAAAATAATGACTATTAAATCTATGTCTAGGAATTTTTTTTATGGTACTAACTTGAATCTAGTCTTATTTTGTTGACTTGGAACAATCAGTCAGCACATTTGGTTTCTATCTCAAAGGTTTGTGGTTTAATCCCACCAAGGGATATTTTTGACCTTGTGATCATATTTTGAAGAACCTTAGGTAGACAAGTTAAAACCACCTCTTGTTATGCAGTATAACACATAAAACCACCTCTTGTTATGCAGTATATCTAGACTTCTCTGATACAATTCCTCTTAAAAGTAGTTAATTAGGTAAGTTTTTAGGAAACCATTGAAGCACCTTTTAGTGTTTGTACCAATGTGTTTCTTTGTTCTTTAATGGATGAACAGTTTTACTAAATCTCTTTTTTAACATAATAAAAAAGAGAGAACTGAGCCAAAATATTAATCTCAGTTTTGTATTGGTTTAATCAACAAATAATTATAAAAAAACAAAGATAGCAGAGGATGGTTTCGATCCATCGACCTCTGGGTTATGGGCCCAGCACGCTTCCGCTGCGCCACTCTGCTAATCATATAAAAAGCTTCAGCTCCTGAAAGCTTACCTCTTGACAGAAAGTACCAATTTGTTTTTTTGTTCTTCAATGGAGGAAGAGTTTTACAAAAGATCTCCAGATGTTGGCCTTTTACACATATTTCAATAAATCATTTTTAGATCACTAATTTGATACAACTTTAGAGGGGTCTCTGTGGCGCGTTCGGCTGTTAACCGAAAGGTTGGTGGTTCAATACCACCCAGGGACGTAATCGACTTTTTGGTCACATTTTGGAGAACTAGATGTTGACAAGTTAAAACATTAAATCACCTCTTGTGGTATAGTGTTCCTGATCTTAAGTCACAGAAGCTCCTGAAAGCTTCACTCTTCATCAGAAAGTACCAATGTTTCTCCTCTGTTCTTCAGTAGATAAAGAATCTTACAAAAGCTCTTTAAAATAATGACTATTAAATCTATGTCTAGGAATTTTTTTATGGTACTAACTTGAATCTAGTCTTATTTTGTTGACTTGGAACAATCAGTCAGCACATTTGGTTTCTATCTCAAAGGTTTGTGGTTTAATCCCACCCAGGGATATTTTTGACCTTGTGATCATATTTTGAAGAACCTTAGGTAGACAAGTTAAAACATAAAACCACCTCTTGTTATGCAGTATATCTAGACTTCTCTGATACAATTCCTCTTAAAAGTAGTTAATTAGGTAAGTTTTTTAGGAAACCATTGAAGCACATTTTAGTGTTTGTACCAATGTGTTTCTTTGTTCTTTAATGGATGAACAGTTTTACTAAATCTCTTTTTTAACATAATAAAAAAGATAGAACTGAGCCAAAATATTAATCTCAGTTTTGTATTGGTTTAATCAACAAATAATTATAAAAAAACAAAGATAGCAGAGGATGGTTTCGATCCATCGACCTCTGGGTTATGGGCCCAGCACGCTTCCGCTGCGCCACTCTGCTAATCATATACACAGCTTAAGCTCCTGAAAGCTTACCTCTTGACAAGAAAGTACCAATTTGTTTTTTTTTGTTCTTCAACGGAGGAAGAGTTTTACAAAAGATCTCCAGATGTTGGCATTTTACACATATTTCAATAAATCATTTTTAGATCACTAATTTGATACTACTTTAGAGGGGTCTCTGTGGTGCAATCGGTTAGCGCGTTCGGCTGTTAACCGAAAGGTTGGTGGTCCAATCCCACCCAGTGGACGTAATCGACTTTTTGGTCACATTTTGGAGAACTAGATGTTGACAAGTTAAAACATTAAATCACCTCTTGTGGTATAGTGTTCCTGATCTTAAGTCACAGAAGCTCCTGAAAGCTTCACTCTTAATCAGAAACTACCAATGTTTCTCCTCTGTTCTTCAGTAGATAAAGAATCTTACAAAAGCTCTTTAAAATAATGACTATTAAATCTATGTCTAGGAATTTTTTTATGGTACTAACTTGAATCTAGTCTTATTTTGTTGACTTGGAACAATCAGTCAGCACATTTGGTTTCTATCTCAAAGGTTTGTGGTTTAATCCCACCCAGGGATATTTTTGACCTTGTGATCATATTTTGAAGAACCTTAGGTAGACAAGTTAAAACATAAAACCACCTCTTGTTATGCAGTATATCTAGACTTCTCTGATACAATTCCTCTTAAAAGTAGTTAATTAGGTAAGTTTTTTAGGAAAACATTGAAGCACATTTTAGTGTTTGTACCAATGTGTTTCTTTGTTCTTTAATGGATGAACAGTTTTACTAAATCTCTTTTTTTAACATAATAAAAAAGATAGAACTGAGCCAAAATATTAATCTCAGTTTTGTATTGGTTTAATCAACAAATAATTATAAAAAAAAACAAAGATAGCAGAGGATGGTTTCGATCCATAGACCTCTGGGTTATGGGCCCAGCACGCTTCCGCTGCGCCACTCTGCTAATCATATAAACCGCTTCAGCTCCTGAAAGCTTACCTCTTGACAAGAAAGTACCAATTTGTTTTTTTGTTCTTCAATGGAGGAAGAGTTTTACAAAAGATCTCCAGATGTTGGCCTTTTACACATATTTCAATAAATCATTTTTAGATCACTAATTTGATACAACTTTAGAGGGGTCTCTGTGGCGCGTTCGGCTGTTAACCGAAAGGTTGGTGGTTCAATACCACCCAGGGACGTAATCGACTTTTTGGTCACATTTTGGAGAACTAGATGTTGACAAGTTAAAACATTAAATCACCTCTTGTGGTATAGTGTTCCTGATCTTAAGTCACAGAAGCTCCTGAAAGCTTCACTCTTCATCAGAAAGTACCAATGTTTCTCCTCTGTTCTTCAGTAGATAAAGAATCTTACAAAAGCTCTTTAAAATAATGACTATTAAATCTATGTCTAGGAATTTTTTTATGGTACTAACTTGAATCTAGTCTTATTTTGTTGACTTGGAACAATCAGTCAGCACATTTGGTTTCTATCTCAAAGGTTTGTGGTTTAATCCCACCAAGGGATATTTTTGACCTTGTGATCATATTTTGAAGAACCTTAGGTAGACAAGTTAAAACCACCTCTTGTTATGCAGTATAACACATAAAACCACCTCTTGTTATGCAGTATATCTAGACTTCTCTGATAAAATTCCTCTTAAAAGTAGTTAATTAGGTAAGTTTTTAGGAAACCATTGAAGCACATTTTAGTGTTTGTACCAATGTGTTTCTTTGTTCTTTAATGGATGAACAGTTTTACTAAATCTCTTTTTTAACATAATAAAAAAGATAGAACTGAGCCAAAATATTAATCTCAGTTTTGTATTGGTTTAATCAACAAATAATTATAAAAAAACAATGATAGCAGAGGATGGTTTCGATCCATCGACCTCTGGGTTATGGGCCCAGCACGCTTCCGCTGCGCCACTCTGCTAATCATATAAACAGCTTCAGCTCCTGAAAGCTTACCTCTTGACAAGAAAGTACCAATTTGTTTTTTTGTTCTTCAATGGAGGAAGAGTTTTACAAAAGATCTCCAGATGTTGGCCTTTTACACATATTTCAATAAATCATTTTTAGATCACTAATTTGATACAACTTTAGAGGGGTCTCTGTGGCGCGTTCGGCTGTTAACCGAAAGGTTGGTGGTTCAATACCACCCAGGGACGTAATCGACTTTTTGGTCACATTTTGGAGAACTAGATGTTGACAAGTTAAAACATTAAATCACCTCTTGTGGTATAGTGTTCCTGATCTTAAGTCACAGAAGCTCCTGAAAGCTTCACTCTTCATCAGAAAGTACCAATGTTTCTCCTCTGTTCTTCAGTAGATAAAGAATCGGTACTCTTTACCTAGATGGGCTCCCGCGATTTCAATCGCGGGCGTCGGGGGTAAAAATCGCGGTCATCGCGGGCATCGCGGGCATCGCGGGTAAATCGCGGTTACATAAAAATCTGCTACCCGCGATGACCGCGATTTTCCCATAGGGAACAATGTTAAAAAGGCTGATTGAGCGCGATTTTAATGTAAAATGCCTCAATGCCCGCGATTTGGCCATAGGAATCAATGTTAAATGGGCTACAGAGCCCAAATAGGCACAATTAACCCTGAAATGTCCCCCCAAATTTTTAACGCCACCCCACGATCCACGCGAACCCGAAGCGTGGCGAGCGCAGCGAGCCCGCGAGGGGCGGCGGTACGCGTCCTCCGACCTTTTCATGCCCTACTATCCACTAGGGCGTGGAGTGAGAATAGAATAGTGTGGCGAGCGCAGCGAGCCACCGAGCCCGAAGCGTGGCGAGCGCAGCGAGCCCCGCGAGGGGACGCGGATACCTTCACAGGTAGACGCGTCCCCTCGCGGGCTTCACAGGTGTCCGCGTCACCACGGACACCTGTGAAGCCCGCGAGGGGACGCGTATAACTGTGAAGGTATCCGCGTCCCCTCGCGGGGCTCGCTGCGCTCGCAACGCTTCGGGCTCGGTGGCTCGCTGCGCTCGCCACACTATTCTATTCTCACTCCACGCCCTAGTGTATAGTAGGGCATGAAAAGGTCGGAGGACGCGTACCGCCGCCCCTCGCGGGCTCGCTGCGCTCGCCACGCTTCGGGGTTGGCGTGGATCGTGGGGTGGCGTTAAAAATTTGGGGGGACATTTAAGGGTTAATTGTGCTTATTTGGGCTCTGTGGCCCATTTAACATTGATTCCTATGGCCAAATCGGGTCCATTGAGGCATTTAACAGTAAAATCGTGTCCATCGGGCCTTTTAACATTGATTCCTATGGCAAATCGGGAGCATCGCGTCGCGGGCATCGCGGGTACATTTATGGCCGGGCGCGACGCGACCGACAAGATTTCCATGTTTAACATGGGTTTCAATGGGAAATCGCGGGCATCGCGTCGGTCGCGTCGCGGCCACACATAAATGTACCCGCGATCACCACGACGGGCGCCCATCTAAGTAAAGAGTACCAAAGAATCTTACAAAAGCTCTTTAAAATAATGACTATTAAATCTATGTCTAGGAATTTTTTTATGGTACTAACTTGAATCTAGTCTTATTTTGTTGACTTGGAACAATCAGTCAGCACATTTGGTTTCTATCTCAAAGGTTTGTGGTTTAATCCCACCCAGGGATATTTTTGACCTTGTGATCATATTTTGAAGAACCTTAGGTAGACAAGTTAAAACATAAAACCACCTCTTGTTATGCAGTATATCTAGACTTCTCTGATACAATTCCTCTTAAAAGTAGTTAATTAGGTAAGTTTTTTAGGAAAACATTGAAGCGCATTTTAGTGTTTGTACCAATGTGTTTCTTTGTTCTTTAATGGATGAACAGTTTTACTAAATCTCTTTTTTAACATAATAAAAAAGATAGAACTGAGCCAAAATATTAATCTCAGTTTTGTATTGGTTTAATCAACAAATAATTATAAAAAAAACAAAGATAGCAGAGGATGGTTTCGATCCATAGACCTCTGGGTTATGGGCCCAGCACGCTTCCGCTGCGCCACTCTGCTAATCATATAAACCACTTCAGCTCCTGAAAGCTTACCTCTTGACAAGAAAGTACCAATTTGTTTTTTTGTTCTTCAATGGAGGAAGAGTTTTACAAAAGATCTCCAGATGTTGGCCTTTTACACATATTTCAATAAATCATTTTTAGATCACTAATTTGATACAACTTTAGAGGGGTCTCTGTGGCGCGTTCGGCTGTTAACCGAAAGGTTGGTGGTTCAATACCACCCAGGGACGTAATCGACTTTTTGGTCACATTTTGGAGAACTAGATGTTGACAAGTTAAAACATTAAATCACCTCTTGTGGTATAGTGTTCCTGATCTTAAGTCACAGAAGCTCCTGAAAGCTTCACTCTTCATCAGAAAGTACCAATGTTTCTCCTCTGTTCTTCAGTAGATAAAGAATCTTACAAAAGCTCTTTAAAATAATGACTATTAAATCTATGTCTAGGAATTTTTTTATGGTACTAACTTGAATCTAGTCTTATTTTGTTGACTTGGAACAATCAGTCAGCACATTTGGTTTCTATCTCAAAGATTTGTGGTTTAATCCCACCCAGGGATATTTTTGACCTTTTGATCATATTTTGAAGAACCTTAGGTAGACAAGTTAAAACATAAAACCACCTCTTGTTATGCAGTATATCTAGACTTCTCTGATACAATTCCTCTTAAAAGTAGTTAATTAGGTAAGTTTTTTAGGAAACCATTGAAGCACATTTTAGTGTTTGTACCAATGTGTTTCTTTGTTCTTTAATGGATGAACAGTTTTACTAAATCTCTTTTTTAACATAATAAAAAAGATAGAACTGAGCCAAAATATTAATCTCAGTTTTGTATTGGTTTAATCAACAAATAATTATAAAAAAACAAAGATAGCAGAGGATGGTTTCGATCCATCGACCTCTGGGTTATGGGCCCAGCACGCTTCCGCTGCGCCACTCTGCTAATCATATACACAGCTTCAGCTCCTGAAAGCTTACCTCTTGACAAGAAAGTACCAATTTGTTTTTTTTGTTCTTCAACGGAGGAAGAGTTTTACAAAAGATCTCCAGATGTTGGCATTTTACACATATTTCAATAAATCATTTTTAGATCACTAATTTGATACTACTTTAGAGGGGTCTCTGTGGTGCAATCGGTTAGCGCGTTCGGCTGTTAACCGAAAGGTTGGTGGTTCAATCCCACCCAGTGGACGTAATCGACTTTTTGGTCACATTTTGGAGATCTAGATGTTGAAAAGTTAAAACATTAAATCACCTCTTGTGGTATAGTGTTCCTGATCTTAAGTTACAGAAGCTCCTGAAAGCTTCACTCTTCATCAGAAACTACCAATGTTTCTCCTCTGCTCTTTAGTAGATAAAGAATCTTACAAAAGCTCATTAAAATAATGACTATTAAATCTATGTCTAGGAATTTTTTTTATGGTACTAACTTGAATCTAGTCTTATTTTGTTGACTTGGAACAATCAGTCAGCATATTTGGTTTCTATCTCAAAGGTTTGTGGTTTAATCCCACCAAGGGATATTTTTGACCTTGTGATCATATTTTGAAGAACCTTAGGTAGACAAGTTAAAACCACCTCTTGTTATGCAGTATAACACATAAAACCACCTCTTGTTATGCAGTATATCTAGACTTCTCTGATACAATTCCTCTTAAAAGTAGTTAATTAGGTAAGTTTTTAGGAAACCATTGAAGCACCTTTTAGTGTTTGTACCAATGTGTTTCTTTGTTCTTTAATGGATGAACAGTTTTACTAAATCTCTTTTTTAACATAATAAAAAAGAGAGAACTGAGCCAAAATATTAATCTCAGTTTTGTATTGGTTTAATCAACAAATAATTATAAAAAAACAAAGATAGCAGAGGATGGTTTCGATCCATCGACCTCTGGGGTATGGGCCCAGCACGCTTCCGCTGCGCCACTCTGCTAATCATATAAAAAGCTTCAGCTCCTGAAAGCTTACCTCTTGACAGAAAGTACCAATTTGTTTTTTTGTTCTTCAATGGAGGAAGAGTTTTACAAAAGATCTCCAGATGTTGGCCTTTTACACATATGTCAATAAATCATTTTTAGATCACTAATTTGATACAACTTTAGAGGGGTCTCTGTGGCGCGTTCGGCTGTTAACCGAAAGGTTGGTGGTTCAATACCACCCAGGGACGTAATCGACTTTTTGGTCACATTTTGGAGAACTAGATGTTGACAAGTTAAAACATTAAATCACCTCTTGTGGTATAGTGTTCCTGATCTTAAATCACAGAAGCTCCTGAAAGCTTCACTCTTCATCAGAAAGTACCAATGTTTCTCCTCTGTTCTTCAGTAGATAAAGAATCTTACAAAAGCTCTTTAAAATAATGACTATTAAATCTATGTCTAGGATTTTTTTTATGGTACTAACTTGAATCTAGTCTTATTTTGTTGACTTGGAACAATCAGTCAGCACATTTGGTTTCTATCTCAAAGGTTTGTGGTTTAATCCCACCCAGGGATATTTTTGACCTTGTGATCATATTTTGAAGAACCTTAGGTAGACAAGTTAAAACATAAAACCACCTCTTGTTATGCAGTATATCTAGACTTCTCTGATACAATTCCTCTTAAAAGTAGTTAATTAGGTAAGTTTTTTAGGAAACCATTGAAGCACATTTTAGTGTTTGTACCAATGTGTTTCTTTGTTCTTTAATGGATGAACAGTTTTACTAAATCTCTTTTTTAACATAATAAAAAAGATAGAACTGAGCCAAAATATTAATCTCAGTTTTGTATTGGTTTAATCAACAAATAATTATAAAAAAACAAAGATAGCAGAGGATGGTTTCGATCCATCGACCTCTGGGTTATGGGCCCAGCACGCTTCCGCTGCGCCACTCTGCTAATTATATACACAGCTTCAGCTCCTGAAAGCTTACCTCTTGACAAGAAAGTACCAATTTGTTTTTTTTTGTTCTTCAACGGAGGAAGAGTTTTACAAAAGATCTCCAGATGTTGGCATTTTACACATATTTCAATAAATCATTTTTAGATCACTAATTTGATACTACTTTAGAGGGGTCTCTGTGGTGCAATCGGTTAGCGCGTTCGGCTGTTAACCGAAAGGTTGGTGGTCCAATCCCACCCAGTGGACGTAATCGACTTTTTGGTCACATTTTGGAGAACTAGATGTTGACAAGTTAAAACATTAAATCACCTCTTGTGGTATAGTGTTCCTGATCTTAAGTCACAGAAGCTCCTGAAAGCTTCACTCTTCATCAGAAACTACCAATGTTTCTCCTCTGTTCTTCAGTAGATAAAGAATCTTACAAAAGCTCTTTAAAATAATGACTATTAAATCTATGTCTAGGAATTTTTTTATGGTACTAACTTGAATCTAGTCTTATTTTGTTGACTTGGAACAATCAGTCAGCACATTTGGTTTCTATCTCAAAGGTTTGTGGTTTAATCCCACCCAGGGATATTTTTGACCTTGTGATCATATTTTGAAGAACCTTAGGTAGACAAGTTAAAACATAAAACCACCTCTTGTTATGCAGTATATCTAGACTTCTCTGATACAATTCCTCTTAAAAGTAGTTAATTAGGTAAGTTTTTTAGGAAAACATTGAAGCACATTTTAGTGTTTGTACCAATGTGTTTCTTTGTTCTTTAATGGATGAACAGTTTTACTAAATCTCTTTTTTTAACATAATAAAAAAGATAGAACTGAGCCAAAATATTAATCTCAGTTTTGTATTGGTTTAATCAACAAATAATTATAAAAAAAAAAAAGATAGCAGAGGATGGTTTCGATCCATAGACCTCTGGGTTATGGGCCCAGCACGCTTCCGCTGCGCCACTCTGCTAATCATATAAACCGCTTCAGCTCCTGAAAGCTTACCTCTTGACAAGAAAGTACCAATTTGTTTTTTTGTTCTTCAATGGAGGAAGAGTTTTACAAAAGATCTCCAGATGTTGGCCTTTTACACATATTTCAATAAATCATTTTTAGATCACTAATTTGATACAACTTTAGAGGGGTCTCTGTGGCGCAATCGGTTAGCGCGTTCGGCTGTTAACCGAAAGGTTGGTGGTTCAATCTCACCCAGGGACGTAATCGACTTTTTGGTCACATTTTGGAGAACTAGATGTTGACAAGTTAAAACATTAAATCACCTCTTGTGGTATAGTGTTCCTGATCTTAAGTCACAGAAGCTCCTGAAAGCTTCACTCTTCATCAGAAAGTACCAATGTTTCTCCTCTGTTCTTCAGTAGATAAAGAATCTTACAAAAGCTCTTTAAAATAATGACTATTAAATCTATGTCTAGGAATTTTTTTATGGTACTAACTTGAATCTAGTCTTATTTTGTTGACTTGGAACAAACAGTCAGCACATTTGGTTTCTATCTCAAAGGTTTGTGGTTTAATCCCACCCAGGGATATTTTTGACCTTGTGATCATATTTTGAAGAACCTTAGGTACACAAGTTAAAACATAAAACCACCTCTTGTTATGCAGTATATCTAGACTTCTCTGATACAATTCCTCTTAAAAGTAGTTAATTAGGTAAGTTTTTTAGGAAACCATTGAAGCACATTTTAGTGTTTGTACCAATGTGTTTCTTTGTTCTTTAATGGATGAACAGTTTTACTAAATCTCTTTTTTAACATAATAAAAAAGATAGAACTGAGCCAAAATATTAATCTCAGTTTTGTATTGGTTTAATCAACAAATAATTATAAAAAAAACAAAGATAGCAGAGGATGGTTTCGATCCATCGACCTCTGGGTTATGGGCCCAGCACGCTTCCGCTGCGCCACTCTGCTAATCATATAAACAGCTTCAGCTCCTGAAAGCTTACCTCTTGACAAGAAAGTACCAATTTGTTTTTTTGTTCTTCAATGGAGGAAGAGTTTTACAAAAGATCTCCAGATGTTGGCCTTTTACACATATTTCAATAAATCATTTTTAGATCACTAATTTGATACAACTTTAGAGGCGTCTCTGTGGCGCAATCGGTTAGCGCGTTCGGCTGTTAACCGAAAGGTTGGTGGTTCAATCCCACCCAGGGACGTAATCGACTTTTTGGTCACATTTTGGAGAACTAGATGTTGACAAGTTAAAAAATTAAATCACCTCTTGTGGTATAGTGTTCCTGATCTTAAGTCACAGAAGCTCCTGAATGCTTCACTCTTCATCAGAAAGTACCAATGTTTCTCCTCTGTTCTTCAGTAGATAAAGAATCTTACAAAAGCTCTTTAAAATAATGACTATTAAATCTATGTCTAGGAATTTTTTATGGTACTAACTTGAATCTAGTCTTATTTTGTTGACTTGGAACAAACAGTCAGCACATTTGGTTTCTATCTCAAAGGTTTGTGGTTTAATCCCACCCAGGGATATTTTTGACCTTGTGATCATATTTTGAAGAACCTTAGGTAGACAAGTTAAAACATAAAACCACCTCTTGTTATGCAGTATATCTAGACTTCTCTGATACAATTCCTCTTAAAAGTAGTTAATTAGGTAAGTTTTTTAGGAAACCATTGAAGCACATTTTAGTGTTTGTACCAATGTGTTTCTTTGTTCTTTAATGGATGAACAGTTTTACTAAATCTCTTTTTTAACATAATAAAAAAGATAGAACTGAGCCAAAATATTAATCTCAGTTTTGTATTGGTTTAATCAACAAATAATTATAAAAAAAAACAAAGATAGCAGAGGATGGTTTCGATCCATCGACCTCTGGGTTATGGGCCCAGCACGCTTCCGCTGCGCCACTCTGCTAATCATATAAACAGCTTCAGCTCCTGAAAGCTTACCTCTTGACAAGAAAGTACCAATTTGTTTTTTTGTTCTTCAATGAAGGAAGAGTTTTACAAAAGATCTCCAGATGTTGGCCTTTTACACATATTTCAATAAATCATTTTTAGATCACTAATTTGATACAACTTTAGAGGGGTCTCTGTGGCGCAATCGGTTAGCGCGTTCGGCTGTTAACCGAAAAGTTGGTTGTTCAATCCCACCCAGGGACGTAATCGACTTTTTGGTCACATTTTTGAGAACTAGATGTTGACAAGTTAAAACATTAAATCACCTCTTGTGGTATAGTGTTCCTGATCTTAAGTCACAGAAGCTCCTTAAAGCTACACTCTTCATCAGAAAGTACCAATGTTTCTCCTCTGTTCTTCAGTAAATAAAGAATCTTACAAAAGCTCTTTAAAATAATGACTATTAAATCTATGTCTAGGAATTTTTTTATGGTACTAACTTGAATCGAGTCTTATTTTGTTGACTTGGAACAATCAGTCAGCACATTTGGTTTCTATCTCAAAGGTTTGTGGTTTAATCCCACCCAGGGATATTTTTGACCTTGTGATCATATTTTGAAGAACCTTAGGTAGACAAGTTAAAACATAAAACCACCTCTTGTTATGCAGTATATCTAGACTTCTCTTATACAATTCCTCTTAAAAGTAGTTAATTAGGTAAGTTTTTAGGAAACCATTGAAGCACATTTTAGTGTTTGTACCAATGTGTTTCTTTGTTCTTTAATGGATGAACAGTTTTACTAAATCTCTTTTTTAACATAATAAAAAAGATAGAACTGAGCCAAAATATTAATCTCAGTTTTGTATTGGTTTAATCAACAAATAATTATAAAAAAACAAAGATAGCAGAGGATGGTTTCGATCCATCGACCTCTGGGTTATGGGCCCAGCACGCTTCTACTGCGCCACTCTGCTAATCATATAAAAAGCTTCAGCTCCTGAAAGCTTACCTCTTGACAAGAAAGTACCAATTTGTTTTTTTTGTTCTTCAATGGAGGAAGAGTTTTACAAAAGATCTCCAGATGTTGGCATTTTACACATATTTCAATAAATCATTTTTAGATCACTAATTTGATACAACTTTAGAGGGGTCTCTGTGGTGCAATCGGTTAGCGCGTTCGGCTGTTAACCGAAAGGTTAGTGGTTCAATCCCACCCAGGGACGTAATCGACTTTTTGGTCACATTTTTGAGAACTAGATGTTGACAAGTTAAAACATTAAATCACCTCTTGTGGTATAGTGTTCCTGATCTTAAGTCACAGAAGCTCCTGAAAGCTTCACTCTTCATCAGAAAGTATAAATGTTTCTCCTCTGTTCTTCAGTAGATAAAGAATCTTACAAAAGCTCTTTAAAATAATGACTATTAAATCTATGTCTAGGAATTTTTTATGGTACTAACTTGAATCTAGTCTTATTTTGTTGACTTGGAACAATCAGTCAGCACATTTGGTTTCTATCTCAAAGGTTTGTGGTTTAATCCCACCATGGGATATTTTTGACCGTGTGATCATATTTTGAAGAACCTTAGGTAGACAAGTTAAAACATAAAACCACCTCTTGTTATGCAGTATATCTAGACTTCTCTGATACAATTCCTCTTAAAAGTAGTTAATTACGTAAGTTTTTAGGAAACCATTGAAGCACATTTTAGTGTTTGTACCAATGTGTTTCTTTGTTCTTTAATGGATGAACAGTTTTACTAAATCTCTTTTTTAACATAATAAAAAAGATAGAACTGAGCCAAAATATTAATCTCAGTTTTGTATTGGTTTAATCAACAAATAATTATAAAAAAACAAAGATAGCAGAGGATGGTTTCGATCCATCGACTTCTGGGTTATGGGCCCAGCACGCTTCCGCTGCGCCACTCTGCTAATCATATAACCAGCTTCAGCTCCTGAAAGCTTACCTCTTGACAAGAAAGTACCAATTTGTTTTTTTGTTCTTCAATGGAGGAAGATTTTTACAAAAGATCTCCAGATGTTGGCCTTTTACACATATTTCAATAAATCATTTTTAGATCACTAATTTGATACAACTTTAGAGGGGTCTCTGTGGCGCGTTCGGCTGTTAACCGAAAGGTTGGTGGTTCAATCCAACCCAGGGACGTAATCGACTTTTTGGTCACATTTTGGAGAACTAGATGTTGACAAGTTAAAACATTAAATCACCTCTTGTGGTATAGTGTTCCTGATCTTAAGTCACAGAAGCTCCTGAAAGCTTCACTCTTCATCAGAAAGTACCAATGTTTCTCCTCTGTTCTTCAGTAGATAAAGAATCTTACAAAAGCTCTTTAAAATAATGACTATTAAATCTATGTCTAGGAATTTTTTTATGGTACTAACTTGAATCTAGTCTTATTTTGTTGACTTGGAACAATCAGTCAGCACATTTGGTTTCTATCTCAAAGGTTTGTGGTTTAATCCCACCCAGGGATATTTTTGACCTTGTGATCATATTTTGAAGAACCTTAGGTAGACAAGTTAAAACATAAAACCACCTCTTGTTATGCAGTATATCTAGACTTCTCTGATACAATTCCTCTTAAAAGTAGTTAATTAGGTAAGTTTTTAGGAAACCATTGAAGCACATTTTAGTGTTTGTACCAATGTGTTTCTTTGTTCTTTAATGGATGAACAGTTTTACTAAATCTCTTTTATAACATAATAAAAAGATAGAACTGAGCCAAAATATTAATCTCAGTTTTGTATTGGTTTAATCAACAAAAAATTATAAAAAAAACAAAGATAGCAGAGGATGGTTTCGATCCATCGACCTCTGGGTTATGGGCCCAGCACGCTTCCGCTGCGCCACTCTGCTAATCATATAAACAGCTTCAGCTCCTGAAAGCTTACCTCTTGACAAGAAAGTACCAATTTGATTTTTTGTTCTTCAATGGAGGAAGAGTTTTACAAAAGATCTCCAGATGTTGGCCTTTTACACATATTTCAATAAATCATTTTTAGATCACTAATTTGATACAACTTTAGAGAGGTCTCTGTGGCGCAATCGGTTAGCGCGTTCGGCTGTTAACCGAAAGGTTGGTGGTTCAATCCCACCCAGGGACGTAATCGACTTTTTGGTCACATTTTGGAGAACTAGATGTTGACAAGTTAAAAAATTAAATCACCTCTTGTGGTATAGTGTTCCTGATCTTAAGTCACAGAAGCTCCTGAAAGCTTCACTCTTCATCAGAAAGTACCAATGTTTCTCCTCTGTTCTTCAGTAGATAAAGAATCTTACAAAAGCTCTTAAAATAATGACTATTAAATCTATGTCTAGGAATTTTTTTATGGTACTAACTTGAATCTAGTCTTATTTTGTTGACTTGGAACAAACAGTCAGCACATTTGGTTTCTATCTCAAAGGTTTGTGGTTTAATCCCACCCAGGGATATTTTTGACCTGTGATCATATTTTGAAGAACCTTAGGTAGACAAGTTAAAACATAAAACCACCTCTTGTTATGCAGTATATCTAGACTTCTCTTATACAATTCCTCTTAAAAGTAGTTAATTAGGTAAGTTTTTAGGAAACCATTGAAGCACATTTTAGTGTTTGTACCAATGTGTTTCTTTGTTCTTTAATGGATGAACAGTTTTACTAAATCTGTTTTTTAACATAATAAAAAAGATAGAACTGAGCCAAAATATTAATCTCAGTTTTGTATTGGTTTAATCAACAAATAATTATAAAAAAACAAAGATAGCAGAGGATGGTTTCAATCCATCGACCTCTGGGTTATGGGCCCAGCACGCTTCCGCTGCGCCACTCTGCTAATCATATAAAAAGCTTCAGCTCCTGAAAGCTTACCTCTTGACAAGAAAGTACCAATTTTTTTTTTTTGTTCTTCAATGGAGGAAGAGTTTTACAAAAGATCTCCAAATGTTGGCATTTTACACATATTTCAATAAATCATTTTTAGATCACTAATTTGATACAACTTTAGAGGGGTCTCTGTGGCGCAATCGGTTAGCGCGTACGGCTGTTAACCGAAAGGTTAGTGGTTCAATCCCACCCAGGGACGTAATCGACTTTTTGGTCACATTTTTGAGAACTAGATGTTGACAAGTTAAAACATTAAATCACCTCTTGTGGTATAGTGTTCCTGATCTTAAGTCACAGAAGCTCCTGAAAGCTTCACTCTTCATCAGAAAGTATAAATGTTTCTCCTCTGTTCTTCAGTAGATAAAGAATCTTACAAAAGCTCTTTAAAATAATGACTATTAAATCTATGTCTAGGAATTTTTTTATGGTACTAACTTGAATCTAGTCTTATTTTGTTGACTTGGAACAATCAGTCAGCACATTTGGTTTCTATCTCAAAGGTTTGTGGTTTAATCCCACCATGGGATATTTTTGACCGTGTGATCATATTTTGAAGAACCTTAGGTAGACAAGTTAAAACATAAAACCACCTCTTGTTATGCAGTATATCTAGACTTCTCTGATACAATTCCTCTTAAAAGTAGTTAATCACGTAAGTTTTTAGGAAACCATTAAAGCACATTTTAGTGTATGTACCAATGTGTTTCTTTGTTCTTTAATGGATGAACAGTTTTACTAAATCTGTTTTTTAACATAATAAAAAAGATAGAACTGAGCCAAAATATTAATCTCAGTTTTGTATTGGTTTAATCAACAAATAATTATAAAAAAACAAAGATAGCAGAGGATGGTTTCAATCCATCGACCTCTGGGTTATGGGCCCAGCACGCTTCCGCTGCGCCACTCTGCTAATCATATAAAAAGCTTCAGCTCCTGAAAGCTTAACTCTTGACAAGAAAGTACCAATTTTTTTTTTTTGTTCTTCAATGGAGGAAGAGTTTTACAAAAGATCTCCAGATGTTGGCATTTTACACATATTTCAATAAATCATTTTTAGATCACTAATCTGATACAACTTTAGAGGGGTCTCTGTGGCGCAATCGGTTAGCGCGTACGGCTGTTAACCGAAAGGTTAGTGGTTCAATCCCACCCAGGGACGTAATCGACTTTTTGGTCACATTTTTGAGAACTAGATGTTGACAAGTTAAAACATTAAATCACCTCTTGTGGTATAGTGTTCCTGATCTTAAGTCACAGAAGCTCCTGAAAGCTTCACTCTTCATCAGAAAGTATAAATGTTTCTCCTCTGTTCTTCAGTAGATAAAGAATCTTACAAAAGCTCTTTAAAATAATGACTATTAAATCTATGTCTAGGAATTTTTTTATGGTACTAACTTGAATCTAGTCTTATTTTGTTGACTTGGAACAATCAGTCAGCACATTTGGTTTCTATCTCAAAGGTTTGTGGTTTAATCCCACCATGGGATATTTTTGACCGTGTGATCATATTTTGAAGAACCTTAGGTAGACAAGTTAAAACATAAAACCACCTCTTGTTATGCAGTATATCTAGACTTCTCTGATACAATTCCTCTTAAAAGTAGTTAATCACGTAAGTTTTTAGGAAACCATTAAAGCACATTTTAGTGTATGTACCAATGTGTTTCTTTGTTCTTTAATGGATGAACAGTTTTACTAAATCTGTTTTTTAACATAATAAAAAAGATAGAACTGAGCCAAAATATTAATCTCAGTTTTGTATTGGTTTAATCAACAAATAATTATAAAAAAACAAAGATAGCAGAGGATGGTTTCAATCCATCGACCTCTGGGTTATGGGCCCAGCACGCTTCCGCTGCGCCACTCTGCTAATCATATAAAAAGCTTCAGCTCCTGAAAGCTTAACTCTTGACAAGAAAGTACCAATTTTTTTTTTTTGTTCTTCAATGGAGGAAGAGTTTTACAAAAGATCTCCAGATGTTGGCATTTTACACATATTTCAATAAATCATTTTTAGATCACTAATCTGATACAACTTTAGAGGGGTCTCTGTGGCGCAATCGGTTAGCGCGTTCGGCTGTTAACCGAAAGGTTAGTGGTTCAATCCCACCCAGGGACGTAATCGACTTTTTGGTCACATTTTTGAGAACTAGATGTTGACAAGTTAAAACATTAAATCACCTCTTGTGGTATAGTGTTCCTGATCTTAAGTCACAGAAGCTCCTGAAAGCTTCACTCTTCATCAGAAAGTATAAATGTTTCTCCTCTGTTCTTCAGTAGATAAAGAATCTTACAAAAGCTCTTTAAAATAATGACTATTAAATCTATGTCTAGGAATTTTTTTATGGTACTAACTTGAATCTAGTCTTATTTTGTTGACTTGGAACAATCAGTCAGCACATTTGGTTTCTATCTCAAAGGTTTGTGGTTTAATCCCACCATGGGATATTTTTGACCGTGTGATCATATTTTGAAGAACCTTAGGTAGACAAGTTAAAACATAAAACCACCTCTTGTTATGCAGTATATCTAGACTTCTCTGATACAATTCCTCTTAAAAGTAGTTAATTACGTAAGTTTTTAGGAAACCATTGAAGCACATTTTAGTGTTTGTACCAATGTGTTTCTTTGTTCTTTAATGGATGAACAGTTTTACTAAATCTGTTTTTTAACATAATAAAAAAGATAGAACTGAGCCAAAATATTAATCTCAGTTTTGTATTGGTTTAATCAACAAATAATTATAAAAAAACAAAGATAGCAGAGGATGGTTTCAATCCATCGACCTCTGGGTTATGGGCCCAGCACGCTTCCGCTGCGCCACTCTGCTAATCATATAAAAAGCTTCAGCTCCTGAAAGCTTACCTCTTGACAAGAAAGTACCAATTTTTTTTTTTTGTTCTTCAATGGAGGAAGAGTTTTACAAAAGATCTCCAGATGTTGGCATTTTACACATATTTCAATAAATCATTTTTAGATCACTAATTTGATACAACTTTAGAGGGGTCTCTGTGGCGCAATCGGTTAGCGCGTTCGGCTGTTAACCGAAAGGTTAGTGGTTCAATCCCACCCAGGGACGTAATCGACTTTTTGGTCACATTTTTGAGAACTAGATGTTGACAAGTTAAAACATTAAATCACCTCTTGTGGTATAGTGTTCCTGATCTTAAGTCACAGAAGCTCCTGAAAGCTTCACTCTTCATCAGAAAGTATAAATGTTTCTCCTCTGTTCTTCAGTAGATAAAGAATCTTACAAAAGCTCTTTAAAATAATGACTATTAAATCTATGTCTAGGAATTTTTTTATGGTACTAACTTGAATCTAGTCTTATTTTGTTGACTTGGAACAATCAGTCAGCACATTTGGTTTCTATCTCAAAGGTTTGTGGTTTAATCCCACCATGGGATATTTTTGACCGTGTGATCATATTTTGAAGAACCTTAGGTAGACAAGTTAAAACATAAAACCACCTCTTGTTATGCAGTATATCTAGACTTCTCTGATACAATTCCTCTTAAAAGTAGTTAATCACGTAAGTTTTTAGGAAACCATTAAAGCACATTTTAGTGTATGTACCAATGTGTTTCTTTGTTCTTTAATGGATGAACAGTTTTACTAAATCTGTTTTTTAACATAATAAAAAAGATAGAACTGAGCCAAAATATTAATCTCAGTTTTGTATTGGTTTAATCAACAAATAATTATAAAAAAACAAAGATAGCAGAGGATGGTTTCAATCCATCGACCTCTGGGTTATGGGCCCAGCACGCTTCCGCTGCGCCACTCTGCTAATCATATAAAAAGCTTCAGCTCCTGAAAGCTTAACTCTTGACAAGAAAGTACCAATTTTTTTTTTTTTGTTCTTCAATGGAGGAAGAGTTTTACAAAAGATCTCCAGATGTTGGCATTTTACACATATTTCAATAAATCATTTTTAGATCACTAATCTGATACAACTTTAGAGGGGTCTCTGTGGCGCAATCGGTTAGCGCGTTCGGCTGTTAACCGAAAGGTTAGTGGTTCAATCCCACCCAGGGACGTAATCGACTTTTTGGTCACATTTTTGAGAACTAGATGTTGACAAGTTAAAACATTAAATCACCTCTTGTGGTATAGTGTTCCTGATCTTAAGTCACAGAAGCTCCTGAAAGCTTCACTCTTCATCAGAAAGTATAAATGTTTCTCCTCTGTTCTTCAGTAGATAAAGAATCTTACAAAAGCTCTTTAAAATAATGACTATTAAATCTATGTCTAGGAATTTTTTTATGGTACTAACTTGAATCTAGTCTTATTTTGTTGACTTGGAACAATCAGTCAGCACATTTGGTTTCTATCTCAAAGGTTTGTGGTTTAATCCCACCATGGGATATTTTTGACCGTGTGATCATATTTTGAAGAACCTTAGGTAGACAAGTTAAAACATAAAACCACCTCTTGTTATGCAGTATATCTAGACTTCTCTGATACAATTCCTCTTAAAAGTAGTTAATTACGTAAGTTTTTAGGAAACCATTAAAGCACATTTTAGTGTATGTACCAATGTGTTTCTTTGTTCTTTAATGGATGAACAGTTTTACTAAATCTGTTTTTTAACATAATAAAAAAGATAGAACTGAGCCAAAATATTAATCTCAGTTTTGTATTGGTTTAATCAACAAATAATTATAAAAAAACAAAGATAGCAGAGGATGGTTTCAATCCATCGACCTCTGGGTTATGGGCCCAGCACGCTTCCGCTGCGCCACTCTGCTAATCATATAAAAAGCTTCAGCTCCTGAAAGCTTACCTCTTGACAAGAAAGTACCAATTTTTTTTTTTTGTTCTTCAATGGAGGAAGAGTTTTACAAAAGATCTCCAGATGTTGGCATTTTACACATATTTCAATAAATCATTTTTAGATCACTAATTTGATACAACTTTAGAGGGGTCTCTGTGGCGCAATCGGTTAGCGCGTTCGGCTGTTAACCGAAAGGTTAGTGGTTCAATCCCACCCAGGGACGTAATCGACTTTTTGGTCACATTTTTGAGAACTAGATGTTGACAAGTTAAAACATTAAATCACCTCTTGTGGTATAGTGTTCCTGATCTTAAGTCACAGAAGCTCCTGAAAGCTTCACTCTTCATCAGAAAGTATAAATGTTTCTCCTCTGTTCTTCAGTAGATAAAGAATCTTACAAAAGCTCTTTAAAATAATGACTATTAAATCTATGTCTAGGAATTTTTTTATGGTACTAACTTGAATCTAGTCTTATTTTGTTGACTTGGAACAATCAGTCAGCACATTTGGTTTCTATCTCAAAGGTTTGCGGTTTAATCCCACCATGGGATATTTTTGACCGTGTGATCATATTTTGAAGAACCTTAGGTAGACAAGTTAAAACATAAAACCACCTCTTGTTATGCAGTATATCTAGACTTCTCTGATACAATTCCTCTTAAAAGTAGTTAATTACGTAAGTTTTTAGGAAACCATTAAAGCACATTTTAGTGTATGTACCAATGTGTTTCTTTGTTCTTTAATGGATGAACAGTTTTACTAAATCTCTTTTTTAACATAATAAAAAAGATAGAACTGAGCCAAAATATTAATCTCAGTTTTTTATTGGTTTAATCAACAAATAATTATAAAAAAACAAAGATAGCAGAGGATGGTTTCGATCCATCGACTTCTGGGTTATGGGCCCAGCACGCTTCCGCTGCGCCACTCTGCTAATCATATAAACAGCTTCAGCTCCTGAAAGCTTACCTCTTGACAAGAAAGTACCAATTTGTTTTTTTGTTCTTCAATGGAGGAAGATTTTTACAAAAGATCTCCAGATGTTGGCCTTTTACACATATTTCAATAAATCATTTTTAGATCACTAATTTGATACAACTTTAGAGGGGTCTCTGTGGTGCGTTCGGCTGTTAACCGAAAGGTTGGTGGTTCAATACCACCCAGGGACATAATCGACTTTTTGGTCACATTTTGGAGAACTAGATGTTGACAAGTTAAAACATTAAATCACCTCTTGTGGTATAGTGTTCCTGATCTTAAGTCACAGAAGCTCCTGAAAGCTTCACTCTTCATCAGAAAGTACCAATGTTTCTCCTCTGTTCTTCAGTAGATAAAGAATCTTACAAAAGCTCTTTAAAATAATGACTATTAAATCTATGTCTAGGAATTTTTTTATGGTACTAACTTGAATCTAGTCTTATTTTGTTGACTTGGAACAATCAGTCAGCACATTTGGTTTCTATCTCAAAGGTTTGTGGTTTAATCCCACCCAGGGATATTTTTGACCTTGTGATCATATTTTGAAGAACCTTAGGTAGACAAGTTAAAACATAAAACCACCTCTTGTTATGCAGTATATCTAGACTTCTCTGATACAATTCCTCTTAAAAGTAGTTAATTAGGTAAGTTTTTTAGGAAACCATTGAAGCACATTTTAGTGTTTGTACCAATGTGTTTCTTTGTTCTTTAATGGATGAACAGTTTTACTAAATCTCTTTTTTAACATAATAAAAAAGATAGAACTGAGCCAAAATATTAATCTCAGTTTTGTATTGGTTTAATCAACAAATAATTATAAAAAAACAAAGATAGCAGAGGATGGTTTCGATCCATCGACCTCTGGGTTATGGGCCCAGCACGCTTCCGATGCGCCACTCTGCTAATCATATACACAGCTTCAGCTCCTGAAAGCTTATCTCTTGATAAGAAAGTACCAATTTGTTTTTTTTTGTTCTTCAACGGAGGAAGAGTTTTACAAAAGATCTCCAGATGTTGGCATTTTACACATATTTCAATAAATCATTTTTAGATCACTAATTTGATATAACTTTAGAGGGGTCTCTGTGGCGAAATCGGTTAGCGCGTTCGGCTGTTAACCGAAAGGTTTGTGGTTCAATCCCACCCAGGGACGTAATCGACTTTTTGGTCACATTTTGGAGAACTAGATGTTGACAAGTTAAAACATTAAATCACCTCTTGTGGTATAGTGTTCCTGATCTTAAGTCACAGAAGCTCCTGAAAGCTTCACTCTTCATCAGAAAGTACCAATGTTTCTCCTCTGTTCTTCAGTAGATAAAGAATCTTACAAAAGCTCTTAAAATAATGACTATTAAATCTATGTCTAGGAATTTTTTTTATGGTACTAACTTGAATCTAGTCTTATTTTGTTGACTTGGAACAAACAGTCAGCACATTTGGTTTCTATCTCAAAGGTTTGTGGTTTAATCCCACCCAGGGATATTTTTGACCTTGTGATCATATTTTGAAGAACCTTAGGTAGACAAGTTAAAACATAAAACCACCTCTTGTTATGCAGTATATCTAGACTTCTCTGATACAATTCCTCTTAAAAGTAGTTAATTAGGTAAGTTTTTAGGAAACCATTGAAGCATATTTTAGTGTTTGTACCAATGTGTTTCTTTGTTCTTTAATGGATGAACAGTTTTACTAAATCTCTTTTTTAACATAATAAAAAAGATAGAACTGAGCCAAAATATTAATCTCAGTTTTGTATTGGTTTAATCAACAAATAATTATAAAAAAAAACAAAGATAGCAGAGGATGGTTTCGATCCATCGACCTCTGGGTTATGGGCCCAGCACGCTTCTACTGCGCCACTCTGCTAATCATATAAAAAGCTTCAGCTCCTGAAAGCTTACCTCTTGACAAGAAAGTACCAATTTGATTTTTTGTTCTTCAATGGAGGAAGAGTTTTACAAAAGATCTCCAGATGTTGGCCTTTTACACATATTTCAATAAATCATTTTTAGATCACTAATTTGATACAACTTTAGAGGGGTCTCTGTGGCGCAATCGGTTAGCGCGTTCGGCTGTTAACCGAAAGGTTGGTGGTTCAATCCCACCCAGGGACGTAATCGACTTTTTGGTCACATTTTGGAGAACTAGATGTTGACAAGTTAAAAAATTAAATCACCTCTTGTGGTATAGTGTTCCTGATCTTAAGTCACAGAAGCTCCTGAAAGCTTCACTCTTCATCAGAAAGTACCAATGTTTCTCCTCTGTTCTTCAGTAGATAAAGAATCTTACAAAAGCTCTTAAAATAATGACTATTAAATCTATGTCTAGGAATTTTTTTTATGGTACTAACTTGAATCTAGTCTTATTTTGTTGACTTGGAACAAACAGTCAGCACATTTGGTTTCTATCTCAAAGGTTTGTGGTTTAATCCCACCCAGGGATATTTTTGACCTTGTGATCATATTTTGAAGAACCTTAGGTAGACAAGTTAAAACATAAAACCACCTCTTGTTATGCAGTATATCTAGACTTCTCTGATACAATTCCTCTTAAAAGTAGTTAATTAGGTAAGTTTTTAGGAAACCATTGAAGCATATTTTAGTGTTTGTACCAATGTGTTTCTTTGTTCTTTAATGGATGAACAGTTTTACTAAATCTCTTTTTTAACATAATAAAAAAGATAGAACTGAGCCAAAATATTAATCTCAGTTTTGTATTGGTTTAATCAACAAATAATTATAAAAAAAAACAAAGATAGCAGAGGATGGTTTCGATCCATCGACCTCTGGGTTATGGGCCCAACACGCTTCCGCTGCGCCACTCTGCTAATCATATAAACAGCTTCAGCTCCTGAAAGTTTACCTCTTGACAAGAAAGTACCAATTTGTTTTTTTGTTCTTCAATGGAGGAAGAGTTTTACAAAAGATCTCCAGATGTTGGCCTTTTACACATATTTCAATAAATAATTTTTAGATCACTAATTTGATACAACTTTAGAGGGGTCTCTGTGGCGCGTTCGGCTGTTAACCGAAAGGTTAGTGGTTCAATACCACCCAGGGACGTAATCGACTTTTTGGTCACATTTTGGAGAACTAGATGTTGACAAGTTAAAACATTAAATCACCTCTTGTGGTATAGTGTTCCTGATCTTAAGTCACAGAAGCTCCTGAAAGCTTCACTCTTCATCAGAAAGTACCAATGTTTCTCCTCTGTTCTTCAGTAGATAAAGAATCTTACAAAAGCTCTTTAAAATAATGACTATTAAATCTATGTCTAGGAATTTTTTTATGGTACTAACTTGAATCTAGTCTTATTTTGTTGACTTGGAACAATCAGTCAGCACATTTGGTTTCTATCTCAAAGGTTTGTGGTTTAATCCCACCCAGGGATATTTTTGACCTTGTGATCATATTTTGAAGAACCTTAGGTAGACAAGTTAAAACATAAAACCACCTCTTGTTATGCAGTATATCTAGACTTCTCTGATACAATTCCTCTTAAAAGTAGTTAATTAGGTAAGTTTTTAGGAAACCATTGAAGCACATTTTAGTGTTTGTACCAATGTGTTTCTTTGTTCTTTAATGGATGAACAGTTTTACTAAATCTCTTTTTTAACATAATAAAAAGATAGAACTGAGTCAAAATATTAATCTCAGTTTTGTATTGGTTTAATCAACAAATAATTATAAAAAAAACAAAGATAGCAGAGGATGGTTTCGATCCATCGACCTCTGGGTTATGGGCCCAGCACGCTTCCGCTGCGCCACTCTGCTAATCATATAAACAGCTTCAGCTCCTGAAAGCTTACCTCTTGACAAGAAAGTACCAATTTGATTTTTTGTTCTTCAATGGAGGAAGAGTTTTACAAAAGATCTCCAGATGTTGGCCTTTTACACATATTTCAATAAATCATTTTTAGATCACTAATTTGACACAACTTTAGAGAGGTCTCTGTGGCGCAATCGGTTAGCACGTTCGGCTGTTAACCGAAAGGTTGGTGGTTCAATCCCACCCAGGGACGTAATCGACTTTTTGGTCACATTTTGGAGAACTAGATGTTGACAAGTTAAAAAATTAAATCACCTCTTGTTTTATAGTGTTCCTGATCTTAAGTCACAGAAGCTCCTGAAAGCTTCACTCTTCATCAGAAAGTACCAATGTTTCTCCTCTGTTCTTCAGTAGATAAAGAATCTTACAAAAGCTCTTAAAATAATGACTATTAAATCTATGTCTAGGAATTTTTTTATGGTACTAACTTGAATCTAGTCTTATTTTGTTGACTTGGAACAATCAGTCAGCACATTTGGTTTCTATCTCAAAGGTTTGTGGTTTAATCCCACCCAGGGATATTTTTGACCGTGTGATCATATTTTGAAGAACCTTAGGTAGACAAGTTAAAACATAAAACCACCTCTTGTTATGCAGTATATCTAGACTTCACTGATACAATTCCTCTTAAAAGTAGTTAATTACGTAAGTTTTTAGGAAACCATTGAAGCACATTTTAGTGTTTGTACCAATGTGTTTCTTTGTTCTTTAATGGATGAACAGTTTTACTAAATCTCTTTTTTAACATAATAAAAAAGATAGAACTGAGCCAAAATATTAATCTCAGTTTTGTATTGGTTTAATCAACAAATAATTATAAAAAAACAAAGATAGCAGAGGATGGTTTCGATCCATCGACCTCTGGGTTATGGGCCCAGCACGCTTCCGCTGCGCCACTCTGCTAATCATATAAACAGCTTCAGCTCCTGAAAGCTTATCTCTTGACAAGAAAGTACCAATTTGTTTTTTTGTTCTTCAATGGAGGAAGAGTTTTACAAAAGATCTCCAGATGTTGGCCTTTGACACATATTTCAATAAATCATTTTTAGATCACTAATTTGATACAACTTTAGAGGGGTCTCTGTGGCGCAATCGGTTAGCGCGTTCGGCTGTTAACCGAAAGGTTGGTGGTTCAATCCCACCCAGGGACGTAAGTGACTTTTTGGTCACATTTTGGAGAACTAGATGTTGACAAGTTAAAACATGAAATCACCTCTTGTGGTATAGTGTTCCTGATCTTAAGTCACAGAAGCTCCTGAAAGCTTCACTCTTCATCAGAAAGTACCAATGTTTCGCCTCTGTTCTTCAGTAGATAAAGAATCTTACAAAAGCTATTTAAAATAATGACTTTTAAATCTATGTCTAGGAATTTTTTTATGGTACTAACTTGAATCTAGTCTTATTTTGTTGACTTGGAACAATCAGTCAGCACATTTGGTTTCTATCTCAAAGGTTTGTGGTTTAATCCCACCCAGGGATATTTTTGACCTTGTGATCATATTTTGAAGAACCTTAGGTAGACAAGTTAAAACATAAAACCACCTCTTGTTATGCAGTATATCTAGACTTCTCTGATACAATTCCTCTTAAAAGTAGTTAATTAGGTAAGTTTTTAAGGAAACCATTGAAGCACATTTTAGTGTTTGTACCAATGTGTTTCTTTGTTCTTTAATGGATGAACAGTTTTACTAAATCTCTTTTTTAACATAATAAAAAAGATAGAACTGAGCCAAAATATTAATCTCAGTTTTGTATTGGTTTAATCAACAAATAATTATAAAAAAAACAAAGATAGCAGAGGATGGTTTCGATCCATCGACCTCTGGGTTATGGGCCCAGCACGCTTCCGCTGCGCCACTCTGCTAATCATATAAACAGCTTCATCTCCTGAAAGCTTACCTCTTGACAAGAAAGTACCAATTTGTTTTTTTGTTCTTCAATGGAGGAAGAGTTTTACAAAAGATCTCCAGATGTTGGCCTTTTACACATATTTCAATAAATCATTTTTAGATCACTATGTTTATACGACTTTAGAGGGGTCTCTGTGGCGCAATCGGTTAGCGCGTATGGCTGTTAACCGAAAGGTTGGTGGTTCAATCCCACCCAGAGACGTAATCGACTTTTTGGTCACATTTTGGAGAACTAGATGTTGACAAGTTAAAACATTAAATCACCTCTTGTGGTATAGTGTTCCTGATCTTAAGTCACAGAAGCTCCTGAAAGCTTCACTCTTCATCAGAAAGTACCAATGTTTCTCCTCTGTTCTTCAGTAGATAAAGAATCTTACAAAAGCTCTTTAAAATAATGACTATTAAATCTATGTCTAGGAATTTTTTTATGGTACTAACTTGAATCTAGTCTTATTTTGTTGACTTGGAACAATCAGTCAGCACATTTGGTTTCTATCTCAAAGGTTTGTGGTTTAATCCCACCCAGGGATATTTTTGACCTTGTGATCATATTTTGAAGAACCTTAGGTAGACAAGTTAAAACATAAAACCACCTCTTGTTATGCAGTATATCTAGACTTCTCTGATACAATTCTTCTTAAAAGTAGTTAATTAGGTAAGTTTTTTAGGAAACCATTGAAGCACATTTTAGTGTTTGTACCAATGTGTTTCTTTGTTCTTTAATGGATGAACAGTTTTACTAAATCTCTTTTCTAACATAATAAAAAAGATAGAACTGAGCCAAAATATCAATCTCAGTTTTGTATTGGTTTAATCAACAAATAATTATAAAAAAACAAAGATAGCAGAGGATGGTTTCGATCCATCGACCTCTGGGTTATGGGCCCAGCACGCTTCCGCTGCGCCACTCTGCTAATCATATAAACAGCTTCAGCTCCTGAAAGCTTACCTCTTGACAAGAAAGTACCAATTTGTTTTTTTGTTCTTCAATGGAGGAAGAGTTTTACAAAAGATCTCCAGTTGTTGGCCTTTTACACATATTTCAATAAATCATTTTTAGATCACTAATTTGATACAACTTTAGAGGGGTCTCTGTGGCGCAATCGGTTAGCGCGTTCGGCTGTTAACCGAAAGGTTGGTGGTTCAATCCCACCCAGGGACGTAATTGACTTTTTGGTCACATTTTGGAGAACTAGATGTTGACAAGTTAAAACATTAAATCACCTCTTGTGGTATAGTGTTCCTGATCTTAAGTCACAGAAGCTCCTGAAAGCTTAACTCTTCATCAGAAAGTACCAATGTTTCTCCTCTGTTCTTCAGTAGATAAAGAATCTTACAAAAGCTCTTTAAAATAATGACTATTAAATCTATGTCTAGGAATTTTTTTATGGTACTAACTTGAATCTAGTCTTATTTTGTTGACTTGGAACAATCAGTCAGCACATTTGGTTTCTATCTCAAAGGTTTGTGGTTTAATCCCACCCAGGGATATTTTTGACCTTGTGATCATATTTTGAAGAACCTTAGGTAGACAAGTTAAAACATAAAACCACCTCTTGTTATGCAGTATATCTAGACTTCTCTGATACAATTCTTCTTAAAAGTAGTTAATTAGGTAAGTTTTTTAGGAAACCATTGAAGCACATTTTAGTGTTTGTACCAATGTGTTTCTTTGTTCTTTAATGGATGAACAGTTTTACTAAATCTCTTTTCTAACATAATAAAAAAGATAGAACTGAGCCAAAATATCAATCTCAGTTTTGTATTGGTTTAATCAACAAATAATTATAAAAAAACAAAGATAGCAGAGGATGGTTTCGATCCATCGACCTCTGGGTTATGGGCCCAGCACGCTTCCGCTGCGCCACTCTGCTAATCATATAAACAGCTTCAGCTCCTGAAAGCTTACCTCTTGACAAGAAAGTACCAATTTGTTTTTTTGTTCTTCAATGGAGGAAGAGTTTTACAAAAGATCTCCAGTTGTTGGCCTTTTACACATATTTCAATAAATCATTTTTAGATCACTAATTTGACACAACTTTAGAGGGGTCTCTGTGGCGCAATCGGTTAGCGCGTTCGGCTGTTAACCGAAAGGATGGTGGTTAAATCCCACCCAGGGACGTAATTGACTTTTTGGTCACATTTTGGAGAACTAGATGTTGACAAGTTTAAACATTAAATCACCTCTTGTGGTATAGTGTTCCTGATCTTAGGTCACAGAAGCTCTTGAAAGCTTAACTCTTCATCAGAAAGTACCAATGTTTCTCCTCTGTTCTTCAGTAGATAAAGAATCTTACAAAAGCTCTTTAAAATAATGACTATTAAATCTATGTCTAGGAATTTTTTTATGGTACTAACTTGAATCTAGTCTTATTTTGTTGACTTGGAACAATCAGTCAGCACATTTGGTTTCTATCTCAAAGGTTTGTGGTTTAATCCCACCCAGGGATATTTTTGACCTTGTGATCATATTTTGAAGAACCTTAGGTAGACAAGTTAAAACATAAAACCACCTCTTGTTATGCAGTATATCTAGACTTCTCTGATACAATTCCTCTTAAAAGTAGTTAATTAGGTAAGTTTTTAGGAAACCATTGAAGCATATTTTAGTGTTTGTACCAATGTGTTTCTTTGTTCTTTAATGGATGAACAGTTTTACTAAATCTCTTTTTTAACATAATAAAAAAGATAGAACTGAGCCAAAATATTAATCTCAGTTTTGTATTGGTTTAATCAACAAATAATTATAAAAAAAAACAAAGATAGCAGAGGATGGTTTCGATCCATCGACCTCTGGGTTATGGGCCCAGCACGCTTCCGCTGCGCCACTCTGCTAATCATATAAACAGCTTCAGCTCCTGAAAGCTTACCTCTTGACAAGAAAGTACCAATTTGATTTTTTGTTCTTCAATGGAGGAAGAGTTTTACAAAAGATCTCCAGATGTTGGCCTTTTACACATATTTCAATAAATCATTTTTAGATCACTAATTTGATACAACTTTAGAGGGGTCTCTGTGGCGCAATCGGTTAGCGCGTTCGGCTGTTAACCGAAAGGTTGGTGGTTCAATCCCACCCAGGGACGTAATCAACTTTTTGGTCACATTTTGGAGAACTAGATGTTGACAAGTTAAAACATTAAATCACCTCTTGTGGTATAGTGTTCCTGATCTTAAGTCACAGAAGCTCCTGAAAGCTTCACTCTTCATCAGAAAGTACCAATGTTTCTCCTCTGTTCTTCAGTAGATAAAGAATCTTACAAAAGCTCTTTAAAATAATGACTATTAAATCTATGTCTAGGAATTTTTTTATGGTACTAACTTGAATCTAGTCTTATTTTGTTGACTTGGAACAATCAGTCAGCACATTTGGTTTCTATCTCAAAGGTTTGTGGTTTAATCCCACCCTGGGATATTTTTGACCTTGTGATCATATTTTGAAGAACCTTAGGTAGACAAGTTAAAACATAAAACCACCTCTTGTTATGCAGTATATCTAGACTTCTCTGATACAATTCCTCTTAAAAGTAGTTAATTAGGTAAGTTTTTAGGAAACCATTGAAGCACATTTTAGTGTTTGTACCAATGTGTTTCTTTGTTCTTTAATGGATGAACAGTTTTACTAAATCTCTTTTTTAACATAATAAAAAAGATAGAACTGAGCCAAAATATTAATCTCAGTTTTGTATTGGTTTAATCAACAAATAATTATAAAAAAAAACAAAGATAGCAGAGGATGGTTCCGATCTATCGACCTCTGGGTTATGGGCCCAGCACGCTTCCGCTGCGCCACTCTGCTAATCATATAAACAGCTTCAGCTCCTGAAAGCTTACCTCTTGACAAGAAAGTACCAATTTGTTTTTTTGTTCTTCAATGGAGGAAGAGTTTTACAAAAGATCTCCAGATGTTGGCCTTTTACACATATTTCAATAAATCATTTTTAGATCACTAATTTGATACAACTTTAGAGGGGTCTCTGTGGCGCAATCGGTTAGCGCGTTCGGCTGTTAACCGAAAGGTTGGTGGTTCAATCCCACCCAGGGACGTAATCAACTTTTTGGTCACATTTTGGAGAACTAGATGTTGACAAGTTAAAACATTAAATCATCTCTTGTGGTATAGTGTTCCTGATCTTAAGTCACAGAAGCTCCTGAAAGCTTCCGCTGCGCCACTCTGCTAATCATATAAACAGCTTCAGCTCCTGAAAGCTTACCTCTTGACAAGAAAGTACCAATTTGTTTTTTTGTTCTTCAATGGAGGAAGAGTTTTACAAAAGATCTCCAGATGTTGGCCTTTTACACATATTTCAATAAATCATTTTTAGATCACTATGTTTATACGACTTTAGAGGGGTCTCTGTGGCGCAATCGGTTAGCGCGTATGGCTGTTAACCGAAAGGTTGGTGGTTCAATCCCACCCAGAGACGTAATCGACTTTTTGGTCACATTTTGGAGAACTAGATGTTGACAAGTTAAAACATTAAATCACCTCTTGTGGTATAGTGTTCCTGATCTTAAGTCACAGAAGCTCCTGAAAGCTTCACTCTTCATCAGAAAGTACCAATGTTTCTCCTCTGTTCTTCAGTAGATAAAGATCCTTACAAAAGCTCTTTAAAATAATGACTATTAAATCTATGTCTAGGAATTTTTTTATGGTACTAACTTGAATCTAGTCTTATTTTGTTGACTTGGAACAATCAGTCAGCACATTTGGTTTCTATCTCAAAGGTTTGTGGTTTAATCCCACCCAGGGATATTTTTGACCTTGTGATCATATTTTGAAGAACCTTAGGTAGACAAGTTAAAACATAAAACCACCTCTTGTTATGCAGTATATCTAGACTTCTCTGATACAATTCTTCTTAAAAGTAGTTAATTAGGTAAGTTTTTTAGGAAACCATTGAAGCACATTTTAGTGTTTGTACCAATGTGTTTCTTTGTTCTTTAATGGATGAACAGTTTTACTAAATCTCTTTTCTAACATAATAAAAAAGATAGAACTGAGCCAAAATATCAATCTCAGTTTTGTATTGGTTTAATCAACAAATAATTATAAAAAAACAAAGATAGCAGAGGATGGTTTCGATCCATCGACCTCTGGGTTATGGGCCCAGCACGCTTCCGCTGCGCCACTCTGCTAATCATATAAACAGCTTCAGCTCCTGAAAGCTTACCTCTTGACAAGAAAGTACCAATTTGTTTTTTTGTTCTTCAATGGAGGAAGAGTTTTACAAAAGATCTCCAGTTGTTGGCCTTTTACACATATTTCAATAAATCATTTTTAGATCACTAATTTGATACAACTTTAGAGGGGTCTCTGTGGCGCAATCGGTTAGCGCGTTCGGCTGTTAACCGAAAGGTTGGTGGTTCAATCCCACCCAGGGACGTAATTGACTTTTTGGTCACATTTTGGAGAACTAGATGTTGACAAGTTAAAACATTAAATCACCTCTTGTGGTATAGTGTTCCTGATCTTAAGTCACAGAAGCTCCTGAAAGCTTAACTCTTCATCAGAAAGTACCAATGTTTCTCCTCTGTTCTTCAGTAGATAAAGAATCTTACAAAAGCTCTTTAAAATAATGACTATTAAATCTATGTCTAGGAATTTTTTTATGGTACTAACTTGAATCTAGTCTTATTTTGTTGACTTGGAACAATCAGTCAGCACATTTGGTTTCTATCTCAAAGGTTTGTGGTTTAATCCCACCCAGGGATATTTTTGACCTTGTGATCATATTTTGAAGAACCTTAGGTAGACAAGTTAAAACATAAAACCACCTCTTGTTATGCAGTATATCTAGACTTCTCTGATACAATTCTTCTTAAAAGTAGTTAATTAGGTAAGTTTTTTAGGAAACCATTGAAGCACATTTTAGTGTTTGTACCAATGTGTTTCTTTGTTCTTTAATGGATGAACAGTTTTACTAAATCTCTTTTCTAACATAATAAAAAAGATAGAACTGAGCCAAAATATCAATCTCAGTTTTGTATTGGTTTAATCAACAAATAATTATAAAAAAACAAAGATAGCAGAGGATGGTTTCGATCCATCGACCTCTGGGTTATGGGCCCAGCACGCTTCCGCTGCGCCACTCTGCTAATCATATAAACAGCTTCAGCTCCTGAAAGCTTACCTCTTGACAAGAAAGTACCAATTTGTTTTTTTGTTCTTCAATGGAGGAAGAGTTTTACAAAAGATCTCCAGTTGTTGGCCTTTTACACATATTTCAATAAATCATTTTTAGATCACTAATTTGACACAACTTTAGAGGGGTCTCTGTGGCGCAATCGGTTAGCGCGTTCGGCTGTTAACCGAAAGGATGGTGGTTAAATCCCACCCAGGGACGTAATTGACTTTTTGGTCACATTTTGGAGAACTAGATGTTGACAAGTTTAAACATTAAATCACCTCTTGTGGTATAGTGTTCCTGATCTTAGGTCACAGAAGCTCTTGAAAGCTTAACTCTTCATCAGAAAGTACCAATGTTTCTCCTCTGTTCTTCAGTAGATAAAGAATCTTACAAAAGCTCTTTAAAATAATGACTATTAAATCTATGTCTAGGAATTTTTTTATGGTACTAACTTGAATCTAGTCTTATTTTGTTGACTTGGAACAATCAGTCAGCACATTTGGTTTCTATCTCAAAGGTTTGTGGTTTAATCCCACCCAGGGATATTTTTGACCTTGTGATCATATTTTGAAGAACCTTAGGTAGACAAGTTAAAACATAAAACCACCTCTTGTTATGCAGTATATCTAGACTTCTCTGATACAATTCCTCTTAAAAGTAGTTAATTAGGTAAGTTTTTAGGAAACCATTGAAGCATATTTTAGTGTTTGTACCAATGTGTTTCTTTGTTCTTTAATGGATGAACAGTTTTACTAAATCTCTTTTTTAACATAATAAAAAAGATAGAACTGAGCCAAAATATTAATCTCAGTTTTGTATTGGTTTAATCAACAAATAATTATAAAAAAAAACAAAGATAGCAGAGGATGGTTTCGATCCATCGACCTCTGGGTTATGGGCCCAGCACGCTTCCGCTGCGCCACTCTGCTAATCATATAAACAGCTTCAGCTCCTGAAAGCTTACCTCTTGACAAGAAAGTACCAATTTGATTTTTTGTTCTTCAATGGAGGAAGAGTTTTACAAAAGATCTCCAGATGTTGGCCTTGTACACATATTTCAATAAATCATTTTTAGATCACTAATTTGATACAACTTTAGAGGGGTCTCTGTGGCGCAATCGGTTAGCGCGTTCGGCTGTTAACCGAAAGGTTGGTGGTTCAATCCCACCCAGGGACGTAATCAACTTTTTGGTCACATTTTGGAGAACTAGATGTTGACAAGTTAAAACATTAAATCACCTGTTGTGGTATAGTGTTCCTGATCTTAAGTCACAGAAGCTCCTGAAAGCTTCACTCTTCATCAGAAAGTACCAATGTTTCTCCTCTGTTCTTCAGTAGATAAAGAATCTTACAAAAGCTCTTTAAAATAATGACTATTAAATCTATGTCTAGGAATTTTTTTATGGTACTAACTTGAATCTAGTCTTATTTTGTTGACTTGGAACAATCAGTCAGCACATTTGGTTTCTATCTCAAAGGTTTGTGGTTTAATCCCACCCTGGGATATTTTTGACCTTGTGATCATATTTTGAAGAACCTTAGGTAGACAAGTTAAAACATAAAACCACCTCTTGTTATGCAGTATATCTAGACTTCTCTGATACAATTCCTCTTAAAAGTAGTTAATTAGGTAAGTTTTTAGGAAACCATTGAAGCACATTTTAGTGTTTGTACCAATGTGTTTCTTTGTTCTTTAATGGATGAACAGTTTTACTAAATCTCTTTTTTAACATAATAAAAAAGATAGAACTGAGCCAAAATATTAATCTCAGTTTTGTATTGGTTTAATCAACAAATAATTATAAAAAAAAACAAAGATAGCAGAGGATGGTTCCGATCCATCGACCTCTGGGTTATGGGCCCAGCACGCTTCCGCTGCGCCACTCTGCTAATCATATAAACAGCTTCAGCTCCTGAAAGCTTACCTCTTGACAAGAAAGTACCAATTTGTTTTTTTGTTCTTCAATGGAGGAAGAGTTTTACAAAAGATCTCCAGATGTTGGCCTTTTACACATATTTCAATAAATCATTTTTAGATCACTAATTTGATACAACTTTAGAGGGGTCTCTGTGGCGCAATCGGTTAGCGCGTTCGGCTGTTAACCGAAAGGTTGGTGGTTCAATCCCACCCAGGGACGTAATCAACTTTTTGGTCACATTTTGGAGAACTAGATGTTGACAAGTTAAAACATTAAATCATCTCTTGTGGTATAGTGTTCCTGATCTTAAGTCACAGAAGCTCCTGAAAGCTTCACTCTTCATCAGAAAGTACCAATGTTTCTCCTCTGTTCTTCAGTAGATAAAGAATCTTACAAAAGCTCTTTAAAATAATGACTATTAAATCTATGTCTAGGAATTTTTTTATGGTACTAACTTGAATCTAGTCTTATTTTGTTGACTTGGAACAATCAGTCAGCACATTTGGTTTCTATCTCAAAGGTTTGTGGTTTAATCCCACCCAGGGATATTTTTGACCTTGTGATCATATTTTGAAGAACCTTAGGTAGACAAGTTAAAACATAAAACCACCTCTTGTTATGCAGTATATCTAGACTTCTCTGATACAATTCCTCTTAAAAGTAGTTAATTACGTAAGTTTTTAGGAAACCATTGAAGCACATTTTAGTGTTTGTACCAATGTGTTTCTTTGTTCTTTAATGGATGAACAGTTTTACTAAATCTCTTTTTTAACATAATAAAAAAGATAGAACTGAGCCAAAATATTAATCTCAGTTTTGTATTGGTTTAATCAACAAATAATTATAAAAAAAACAAAGATAGCAGAGGATGGTTTCGATCCATCGACCTCTGGGTTATGGGCCCAGCACGCTTCCGCTGCGCCACTCTGCTAATCATATAAACAGCTTCATCTCCTGAAAGCTTACCTCTTGACAAGAAAGTACCAATTTGTTTTTTTGTTCTTCAATGGAGGAAGAGTTTTACAAAAGATCTCCAGATGTTGGCCTTTTACACATATTTCAATAAATCATTTTTAGATCACTATGTTTATACGACTTTAGAGGGGTCTCTGTGGCGCAATCGGTTAGCGCGTATGGCTGTTAACCGAAAGGTTGGTGGTTCAATCCCACCCAGAGACGTAATCGACTTTTTGGTCACATTTTGGAGAACTAGATGTTGACAAGTTAAAACATTAAATCACCTCTTGTGGTATAGTGTTCCTGATCTTAAGTCACAGAAGCTCCTGAAAGCTTCACTCTTCATCAGAAAGTACCAATGTTTCTCCTCTGTTCTTCAGTAGATAAAGAATCTTACAAAAGCTCTTTAAAATAATGACTATTAAATCTATGTCTAGGAATTTTTTTATGGTACTAACTTGAATCTAGTCTTATTTTGTTGACTTGGAACAATCAGTCAGCACATTTGGTTTCTATCTCAAAGGTTTGTGGTTTAATCCCACCCAGGGATATTTTTGACCTTGTGATCATATTTTGAAGAACCTTAGGTAGACAAGTTAAAACATAAAACCACCTCTTGTTATGCAGTATATCTAGACTTCTCTGATACAATTCTTCTTAAAAGTAGTTAATTAGGTAAGTTTTTTAGGAAACCATTGAAGCACATTTTAGTGTTTGTACCAATGTGTTTCTTTGTTCTTTAATGGATGAACAGTTTTACTAAATCTCTTTTCTAACATAATAAAAAAGATAGAACTGAGCCAAAATATCAATCTCAGTTTTGTATTGGTTTAATCAACAAATAATTATAAAAAAACAAAGATAGCAGAGGATGGTTTCGATCCATCGACCTCTGGGTTATGGGCCCAGCACGCTTCCGCTGCGCCACTCTGCTAATCATATAAACAGCTTCAGCTCCTGAAAGCTTACCTCTTGACAAGAAAGTACCAATTTGTTTTTTTGTTCTTCAATGGAGGAAGAGTTTTACAAAAGATCTCCAGTTGTTGGCCTTTTACACATATTTCAATAAATCATTTTTAGATCACTAATTTGATACAACTTTAGAGGGGTCTCTGTGGCGCAATCGGTTAGCGCGTTCGGCTGTTAACCGAAAGGTTGGTGGTTCAATCCCACCCAGGGACGTAATTGACTTTTTGGTCACATTTTGGAGAACTAGATGTTGACAAGTTAAAACATTAAATCACCTCTTGTGGTATAGTGTTCCTGATCTTAAGTCACAGAAGCTCCTGAAAGCTTAACTCTTCATCAGAAAGTACCAATGTTTCTCCTCTGTTCTTCAGTAGATAAAGAATCTTACAAAAGCTCTTTAAAATAATGACTATTAAATCTATGTCTAGGAATTTTTTTATGGTACTAACTTGAATCTAGTCTTATTTTGTTGACTTGGAACAATCAGTCAGCACATTTGGTTTCTATCTCAAAGGTTTGTGGTTTAATCCCACCCAGGGATATTTTTGACCTTGTGATCATATTTTGAAGAACCTTAGGTAGACAAGTTAAAACATAAAACCACCTCTTGTTATGCAGTATATCTAGACTTCTCTGATACAATTCTTCTTAAAAGTAGTTAATTAGGTAAGTTTTTTAGGAAACCATTGAAGCACATTTTAGTGTTTGTACCAATGTGTTTCTTTGTTCTTTAATGGATGAACAGTTTTACTAAATCTCTTTTTTAACATAATAAAAAAGATAGAACTGAGCCAAAATATTAATCTCAGTTTTGTATTGGTTTAATCAACAAATAATTATAAAAAAACAAAGATAGCAGAGGATGGTTTCGATCCATCGACCTCTGGGTTATGGGCCCAGCACGCTTCCGCTGCGCCACTCTGCTAATCATATAAACAGCTTCAGCTCCTGAAAGCTTACCTCTTGACAAGAAAGTACCAATTTGTTTTTTTGTTCTTCAATGGAGGAAGAGTTTTACAAAAGATCTCCAGTTGTTGGCCTTTTACACATATTTCAATAAATCATTTTTAGATCACTAATTTGACACAACTTTAGAGGGGTCTCTGTGGCGCAATCGGTTAGCGCGTTCGGCTGTTAACCGAAAGGATGGTGGTTAAATCCCACCCAGGGACGTAATTGACTTTTTGGTCACATTTTGGAGAACTAGATGTTGACAAGTTTAAACATTAAATCACCTCTTGTGGTATAGTGTTCCTGATCTTAGGTCACAGAAGCTCTTGAAAGCTTAACTCTTCATCAGAAAGTACCAATGTTTCTCCTCTGTTCTTCAGTAGATAAAGAATCTTACAAAAGCTCTTTAAAATAATGACTATTAAATCTATGTCTAGGAATTTTTTTATGGTACTAACTTGAATCTAGTCTTATTTTGTTGACTTGGAACAATCAGTCAGCACATTTGGTTTCTATCTCAAAGGTTTGTGGTTTAATCCCACCCAGGGATATTTTTGACCTTGTGATCATATTTTGAAGAACCTTAGGTAGACAAGTTAAAACATAAAACCACCTCTTGTTATGCAGTATATCTAGACTTCTCTGATACAATTCCTCTTAAAAGTAGTTAATTAGGTAAGTTTTTAGGAAACCATTGAAGCATATTTTAGTGTTTGTACCAATGTGTTTCTTTGTTCTTTAATGGATGAACAGTTTTACTAAATCTCTTTTTTAACATAATAAAAAAGATAGAACTGAGCCAAAATATTAATCTCAGTTTTGTATTGGTTTAATCAACAAATAATTATAAAAAAAAACAAAGATAGCAGAGGATGGTTTCGATCCATCGACCTCTGGGTTATGGGCCCAGCACGCTTCCGCTGCGCCACTCTGCTAATCATATAAACAGCTTCAGCTCCTGAAAGCTTACCTCTTGACAAGAA
Organism: Crinia signifera; assembly: GCF_055691185.1. NCBI lineage: Eukaryota > Metazoa > Chordata > Amphibia > Anura > Myobatrachidae > Crinia > Crinia signifera. The sequence goes on along the minus strand of NC_139219.1, from coordinate 337,004,069 downwards.
AGTACCAATTTGATTTTTTGTTCTTCAATGGAGGAAGAGTTTTACAAAAGATCTCCAGATGTTGGCCTTTTACACATATTTCAATAAATCATTTTTAGATCACTAATTTGATACAACTTTAGGGGGGTCTCTGTGGCGCAATCGGTTAGCGCGTTCGGCTGTTAACCGAAAGGTTGGTGGTTCAATCCCACCCAGGGACGTAATCGACTTTTTGGTCACATTTTGGAGAACTAAATGTTGACAAGTTAAAAAATTAAATCACCTCTTGTGGTATAGTGTTCCTGATCTTAAGTCACAGAAGCTCCTGAAAGCTTCACTCTTCATCAGAAAGTACCAATGTTTCTCCTCTGTTCTTCAGTAGATAAAGAATCTTACAAAAGCTCTTTAAAATAATGACTATTAAATCTATGTCTAGGAATTTTTTTATGGTACTAACTTGAATCTAGTCTTATTTTGTTGACTTGGAACAATCAGTCAGCACATTTGGTTTCTATCTCAAAGGTTTGTGGTTTAATCCCACCCAGGGATATTTTTGACCTTGTGATCATATTTTGAAGAACCTTAGGTAGACAAGTTAAAACATAAAACCACCTCTTGTTATGCAGTATATCTAGACTTCTCTTATACAATTCCTCTTAAAAGTAGTTAATTAGGTAAATTTTTAGGAAACCATTGAAGCACATTTTAGTGTTTGTACCAATGTGTTTCTTTGTTATTTAATGGATGAACAGTTCTACTAAATCTGTTTTTTAACATAATAAAAAAGATAGAACTGAGCCAAAATATTAATCTCAGTTTTGTATTGGTTTAATCAACAAATAATTATAAAAAAACAAAGATAGCAGAGGATGGTTTCGATCCATCGACCTCTGGGTTATGGGCCCAGCACGCTTCCGCTGCGCCACTCTGCTAATCATATAAAAAGCTTCAGCTCCTGAAAGCTTACCTCTTGACAAGAAAGTACCAATTTGTTTTTTTTTGTTCTTCAACGGAGGAAGAGTTTTACAAAGGATCTCCAGATGTTGGCATTTTACACATATTTCAATAAATCATTCTTAGATCACTAATTTGATACTACTTTAGAGGGGTCTCTGTGGTGCAATCGGTTAGCGCGTTCGGCTGTTAACCGAAAGGTTGGTGGTTCAATCCCACCCAGGGACGTAATCGACTTTTTGGTCACATTTTGGAGAACTAGATGTTGACAAGTTAAAACATTAAATCACCTCTTGTGGTATAGTGTTCCTGATCTTAAGTCACAGAAGCTCCTGAAAGCTTCACTCTTCATCAGAAAGTACCAATGTTTCTCCTATGTTCTTCAGTAGATAAAGAATCTTACAAAAGCTCTTTAAAATAATGACTATTAAATCTATGTCTAGGAATTTTTTTATGGTACTAACTTGAATCTAGTCTTATTTTGTTGACTTGGAACAATCAGTCAGCACATTTGGTTTCTATCTCAAAGATTTGTGGTTTAATCCCACCAAGGGATATTTTTGACCTTGTGATCATATTTTGAAGAACCTTAGGTAGACAAGTTAAAACCACCTCTTGTTATGCAGTATAACACATAAAACCACCTCTTGTTATGCAGTATATCTAGACTTCTCTGATACAATTCCTCTTAAAAGTAGTTAATTAGGTAAGTTTTTAGGAAACCATTGAAGCACATTTTAGTGTTTGTACCAATGTGTTTCTTTGTTCTTTAATGGATGAACAGTTTTACTAAAACTCTTTTTTAACATAATAAAAAAGATAGAACTGAGCCAAAATATTAATCTCAGTTTTGTATTGGTTTAATCAACAAATAATTATAAAAAAACAAAGATAGCAGAGGATGGTTTCGATCCATCGACCTCTGGGTTATGGGCCCAGCACGCTTCCGCTGCGCCACTCTGCTAATCATATAAACAGCTTCAGCTCCTGAAAGCTTACCTCTTGACAAGAAAGTACCAATTTGTTTTTTTGTTCTTCAACGGAGGAAGAGTTTTACAAAAGATCTCCAGATGTTGGCATTTTACACATATTTCAATAAATCAGTTTTAGATCACTAATTTGATACAACTTTAGAGGGGTCTCTGTGGCGCAATCGGTTAGCGCGTTCGGCTGTTAACCGAAAGGTTGGTGGTTCAATACCACCCAGGGACGTAATCGACTTTTTGGTCACATTTTGGAGAACTAGATGTTGACAAGTTAAAACATTAAATCACCTCTTGTGGTATAGTGTTCCTGATCTTAAGTCACAGAAGCTCCTGAAAGCTGCACTCTTCATCAGAAAGTACCAATGTTTCTCCTATGTTCTTCAGTAGATAAAGAATCTTACAAAAGCTCTTTAAAATAATGACTATTAAATCTATGTCTAGGAATTTTTTTATGGTACTAACTTGAATCTAGTCTTATTTTGTTGACTTGGAACAATCAGTCAGCACATTTGGTTTCTATCTCAAAGGTTTGTGGTTTAATCCCACCCAGGGATATTTTTGACCTTGTGATCATATTTTGAAGAACCTTAGGTAGACAAGTTAAAACATAAAACCACCTCTTGTTATGCAGTATATCTAGACTTCTCTGATACAATTCCTCTTAAAAGTAGTTAATTAGGTAAGTTTTTAGGAAACCATTGAAGCACATTTTAGTGTTTGTACCAATGTGTTTCTTTGTTCTTTAATGGATGAACAGTTTTACTAAATCTCTTTTCTAACATAATAAAAAAGATAGAACTGAGCCAAAATATCAATCTCAGTTTTGTATTGGTTTAATCAACAAATAATTATAAAAAAACAAAGATAGCAGAGGATGGTTTCGATCCATCGACCTCTGGGTTATGGGCCCAGCACGCTTCCGCTGCGCCACTCTGCTAATCATATAAACAGCTTCAGCTCCTGAAAGCTTACCTCTTGACAAGAAAGTACCAATTTGTTTTTTTGTTCTTCAATGGAGGAAGAGTTTTACAAAAGATCTCCAGTTGTTGGCCTTTTACACATATTTCAATAAATCATTTTTAGATCACTAATTTGACACAACTTTAGAGGGGTCTCTGTGGCGCAATCGGTTAGCGCGTTCGGCTGTTAACCGAAAGGATGGTGGTTAAATCCCACCCAGGGACGTAATTTACTTTTTGGTCACATTTTGGAGAACTAGATGTTGACAAGTTTAAACATTAAATCACCTCTTGTGGTATAGTGTTCCTGATCTTAGGTCACAGAAGCTCTTGAAAGCTTAACTCTTCATCAGAAAGTACCAATGTTTCTCCTCTGTTCTTCAGTAGATAAAGAATCTTACAAAAGCTCTTTAAAATAATGACTATTAAATCTATGTCTAGGAATTTTTTTATGGTACTAACTTGAATCTAGTCTTATTTTGTTGACTTGGAACAATCAGTCAGCACATTTGGTTTCTATCTCAAAGGTTTGTGGTTTAATCCCACCCAGGGATATTTTTGACCTTGTGATCATATTTTGAAGAACCTTAGGTAGACAAGTTAAAACATAAAACCACCTCTTGTTATGCAGTATATCTAGACTTCTCTGATACAATTCCTCTTAAAAGTAGTTAATTAGGTAAGTTTTTAGGAAACCATTGAAGCATATTTTAGTGTTTGTACCAATGTGTTTCTTTGTTCTTTAATGGATGAACAGTTTTACTAAATCTCTTTTTTAACATAATAAAAAAGATAGAACTGAGCCAAAATATTAATCTCAGTTTTGTATTGGTTTAATCAACAAATAATTATAAAAAAAAACAAAGATAGCAGAGGATGGTTTCGATCCATCGACCTCTGGGTTATGGGCCCAGCACGCTTCCGCTGCGCCACTCTGCTAATCATATAAACAGCTTCAGCTCCTGAAAGCTTACCTCTTGACAAGAAAGTACCAATTTGATTTTTTGTTCTTCAATGGAGGAAGAGTTTTACAAAAGATCTCCAGATGTTGGCCTTTTACACATATTTCAATAAATCATTTTTAGATCACTAATTTGATACAACTTTAGAGGGGTCTCTGTGGCGCAATCGGTTAGCGCGTTCGGCTGTTAACCGAAAGGTTGGTGGTTCAATCCCACCCAGGGACGTAATTGACTTTTTGGTCACATTTTGGAGAACTAGATGTTGACAAGTTAAAACATTAAATCACCTCTTGTGGTATAGTGTTCCTGATCTTAAGTCACAGAAGCTCCTGAAAGCTTAACTCTTCATCAGAAAGTACCAATGTTTCTCCTCTGTTCTTCAGTAGATAAAGAATCTTACAAAAGCTCTTTAAAATAATGACTATTAAATCTATGTCTAGGAATTTTTTTATGGTACTAACTTGAATATAGTCTTATTTTGTTGACTTGGAACAATCAGTCAGCACATTTGGTTTCTATCTCAAAGGTTTGTGGTTTAATCCCACCCAGGGATATTTTTGACCTTGTGATCATATTTTGAAGAACCTTAGGTAGACAAGTTAAAACATAAAACCACCTCTTGTTATGCAGTATATCTAGACTTCTCTGATACAATTCTTCTTAAAAGTAGTTAATTAGGTAAGTTTTTTAGGAAACCATTGAAGCACATTTTAGTGTTTGTACCAATGTGTTTCTTTGTTCTTTAATGGATGAACAGTTTTACTAAATCTCTTTTCTAACATAATAAAAAAGATAGAACTGAGCCAAAATATCAATCTCAGTTTTGTATTGGTTTAATCAACAAATAATTATAAAAAAACAAAGATAGCAGAGGATGGTTTCGATCCATCGACCTCTGGGTTATGGGCCCAGCACGCTTCCGCTGCGCCACTCTGCTAATCATATAAACAGCTTCAGCTCCTGAAAGCTTACCTCTTGACAAGAAAGTACCAATTTGTTTTTTTGTTCTTCAATGGAGGAAGAGTTTTACAAAAGATCTCCAGTTGTTGGCCTTTTACACATATTTCAATAAATCATTTTTAGATCACTAATTTGATACAACTTTAGAGGGGTCTCTGTGGCGCAATCGGTTAGCGCGTTCGGCTGTTAACCGAAAGGTTGGTGGTTCAATCCCACCCAGGGACGTAATTGACTTTTTGGTCACATTTTGGAGAACTAGATGTTGACAAGTTAAAACATTAAATCACCTCTTGTGGTATAGTGTTCCTGATCTTAAGTCACAGAAGCTCCTGAAAGCTTAACTCTTCATCAGAAAGTACCAATGTTTCTCCTCTGTTCTTCAGTAGATAAAGAATCTTACAAAAGCTCTTTAAAATAATGACTATTAAATCTATGTCTAGGAATTTTTTTATGGTACTAACTTGAATCTAGTCTTATTTTGTTGACTTGGAACAATCAGTCAGCACATTTGGTTTCTATCTCAAAGGTTTGTGGTTTAATCCCACCCAGGGATATTTTTGACCTTGTGATCATATTTTGAAGAACCTTAGGTAGACAAGTTAAAACATAAAACCACCTCTTGTTATGCAGTATATCTAGACTTCTCTGATACAATTCTTCTTAAAAGTAGTTAATTAGGTAAGTTTTTTAGGAAACCATTGAAGCACATTTTAGTGTTTGTACCAATGTGTTTCTTTGTTCTTTAATGGATGAACAGTTTTACTAAATCTCTTTTCTAACATAATAAAAAAGATAGAACTGAGCCAAAATATCAATCTCAGTTTTGTATTGGTTTAATCAACAAATAATTATAAAAAAACAAAGATAGCAGAGGATGGTTTCGATCCATCGACCTCTGGGTTATGGGCCCAGCACGCTTCCGCTGCGCCACTCTGCTAATCATATAAACAGCTTCAGCTCCTGAAAGCTTACCTCTTGACAAGAAAGTACCAATTTGTTTTTTTGTTCTTCAATGGAGGAAGAGTTTTACAAAAGATCTCCAGTTGTTGGCCTTTTACACATATTTCAATAAATCATTTTTAGATCACTAATTTGACACAACTTTAGAGGGGTCTCTGTGGCGCAATCGGTTAGCGCGTTCGGCTGTTAACCGAAAGGATGGTGGTTAAATCCCACCCAGGGACGTAATTGACTTTTTGGTCACATTTTGGAGAACTAGATGTTGACAAGTTTAAACATTAAATCACCTCTTGTGGTATAGTGTTCCTGATCTTAAGTCACAGAAGCTCCTGAAAGCTTAACTCTTCATCAGAAAGTACCAATGTTTCTCCTCTGTTCTTCAGTAGATAAAGAATCTTACAAAAGCTCTTTAAAATAATGACTATTAAATCTATGTCTAGGAATTTTTTTATGGTACTAACTTGAATCTAGTCTTATTTTGTTGACTTGGAACAATCAGTCAGCACATTTGGTTTCTATCTCAAAGGTTTGTGGTTTAATCCCACCCAGGGATATTTTTGACCTTGTGATCATATTTTGAAGAACCTTAGGTAGACAAGTTAAAACATAAAACCACCTCTTGTTATGCAGTATATCTAGACTTCTCTGATACAATTCTTCTTAAAAGTAGTTAATTAGGTAAGTTTTTTAGGAAACCATTGAAGCACATTTTAGTGTTTGTACCAATGTGTTTCTTTGTTCTTTAATGGATGAACAGTTTTACTAAATCTCTTTTCTAACATAATAAAAAAGATAGAACTGAGCCAAAATATCAATCTCAGTTTTGTATTGGTTTAATCAACAAATAATTATAAAAAAACAAAGATAGCAGAGGATGGTTTCGATCCATCGACCTCTGGGTTATGGGCCCAGCACGCTTCCGCTGCGCCACTCTGCTAATCATATAAACAGCTTCAGCTCCTGAAAGCTTACCTCTTGACAAGAAAGTACCAATTTGTTTTTTTGTTCTTCAATGGAGGAAGAGTTTTACAAAAGATCTCCAGTTGTTGGCCTTTTACACATATTTCAATAAATCATTTTTAGATCACTAATTTGACACAACTTTAGAGGGGTCTCTGTGGCGCAATCGGTTAGCGCGTTCGGCTGTTAACCGAAAGGATGGTGGTTAAATCCCACCCAGGGACGTAATTGACTTTTTGGTCACATTTTGGAGAACTAGATGTTGACAAGTTTAAACATTAAATCACCTCTTGTGGTATAGTGTTCCTGATCTTAGGTCACAGAAGCTCTTGAAAGCTTAACTCTTCATCAGAAAGTACCAATGTTTCTCCTCTGTTCTTCAGTAGATAAAGAATCTTACAAAAGCTCTTTAAAATAATGACTATTAAATCTATGTCTAGGAATTTTTTTATGGTACTAACTTGAATCTAGTCTTATTTTGTTGACTTGGAACAATCAGTCAGCACATTTGGTTTCTATCTCAAAGGTTTGTGGTTTAATCCCACCCAGGGATATTTTTGACCTTGTGATCATATTTTGAAGAACCTTAGGTAGACAAGTTAAAACATAAAACCACCTCTTGTTATGCAGTATATCTAGACTTCTCTGATACAATTCCTCTTAAAAGTAGTTAATTAGGTAAGTTTTTAGGAAACCATTGAAGCATATTTTAGTGTTTGTACCAATGTGTTTCTTTGTTCTTTAATGGATGAACAGTTTTACTAAATCTCTTTTTTAACATAATAAAAAAGATAGAACTGAGCCAAAATATTAATCTCAGTTTTGTATTGGTTTAATCAACAAATAATTATAAAAAAAAACAAAGATAGCAGAGGATGGTTTCGATCCATCGACCTCTGGGTTATGGGCCCAGCACGCTTCCGCTGCGCCACTCTGCTAATCATATAAACAGCTTCAGCTCCTGAAAGCTTACCTCTTGACAAGAAAGTACCAATTTGATTTTTTGTTCTTCAATGGAGGAAGAGTTTTACAAAAGATCTCCAGATGTTGGCCTTTTACACATATTTCAATAAATCATTTTTAGATCACTAATTTGATACAACTTTAGGGGGGTCTCTGTGGCGCAATCGGTTAGCGCGTTCGGCTGTTAACCGAAAGGTTGGTGGTTCAATCCCACCCAGGGACGTAATCGACTTTTTGGTCACATTTTGGAGAACTAAATGTTGACAAGTTAAAAAATTAAATCACCTCTTGTGGTATAGTGTTCCTGATCTTAAGTCACAGAAGCTCCTGAAAGCTTCACTCTTCATCAGAAAGTACCAATGTTTCTCCTCTGTTCTTCAGTAGATAAAGAATCTTACAAAAGCTCTTTAAAATAATGACTATTAAATCTATGTCTAGGAATTTTTTTATGGTACTAACTTGAATCTAGTCTTATTTTGTTGACTTGGAACAATCAGTCAGCACATTTGGTTTCTATCTCAAAGGTTTGTGGTTTAATCCCACCCAGGGATATTTTTGACCTTGTGATCATATTTTGAAGAACCTTAGGTAGACAAGTTAAAACATAAAACCACCTCTTGTTATGCAGTATATCTAGACTTCTCTTATACAATTCCTCTTAAAAGTAGTTAATTAGGTAAATTTTTAGGAAACCATTGAAGCACATTTTAGTGTTTGTACCAATGTGTTTCTTTGTTATTTAATGGATGAACAGTTCTACTAAATCTGTTTTTTAACATAATAAAAAAGATAGAACTGAGCCAAAATATTAATCTCAGTTTTGTATTGGTTTAATCAACAAATAATTATAAAAAAACAAAGATAGCAGAGGATGGTTTCGATCCATCGACCTCTGGGTTATGGGCCCAGCACGCTTCCGCTGCGCCACTCTGCTAATCATATAAAAAGCTTCAGCTCCTGAAAGCTTACCTCTTGACAAGAAAGTACCAATTTGTTTTTTTTTGTTCTTCAACGGAGGAAGAGTTTTACAAAGGATCTCCAGATGTTGGCATTTTACACATATTTCAATAAATCATTCTTAGATCACTAATTTGATACTACTTTAGAGGGGTCTCTGTGGTGCAATCGGTTAGCGCGTTCGGCTGTTAACCGAAAGGTTGGTGGTTCAATCCCACCCAGGGACGTAATCGACTTTTTGGTCACATTTTGGAGAACTAGATGTTGACAAGTTAAAACATTAAATCACCTCTTGTGGTATAGTGTTCCTGATCTTAAGTCACAGAAGCTCCTGAAAGCTTCACTCTTCATCAGAAAGTACCAATGTTTCTCCTATGTTCTTCAGTAGATAAAGAATCTTACAAAAGCTCTTTAAAATAATGACTATTAAATCTATGTCTAGGAATTTTTTTATGGTACTAACTTGAATCTAGTCTTATTTTGTTGACTTGGAACAATCAGTCAGCACATTTGGTTTCTATCTCAAAGATTTGTGGTTTAATCCCACCAAGGGATATTTTTGACCTTGTGATCATATTTTGAAGAACCTTAGGTAGACAAGTTAAAACCACCTCTTGTTATGCAGTATAACACATAAAACCACCTCTTGTTATGCAGTATATCTAGACTTCTCTGATACAATTCCTCTTAAAAGTAGTTAATTAGGTAAGTTTTTAGGAAACCATTGAAGCACATTTTAGTGTTTGTACCAATGTGTTTCTTTGTTCTTTAATGGATGAACAGTTTTACTAAAACTCTTTTTTAACATAATAAAAAAGATAGAACTGAGCCAAAATATTAATCTCAGTTTTGTATTGGTTTAATCAACAAATAATTATAAAAAAACAAAGATAGCAGAGGATGGTTTCGATCCATCGACCTCTGGGTTATGGGCCCAGCACGCTTCCGCTGCGCCACTCTGCTAATCATATAAACAGCTTCAGCTCCTGAAAGCTTACCTCTTGACAAGAAAGTACCAATTTGTTTTTTTGTTCTTCAACGGAGGAAGAGTTTTACAAAAGATCTCCAGATGTTGGCATTTTACACATATTTCAATAAATCAGTTTTAGATCACTAATTTGATACAACTTTAGAGGGGTCTCTGTGGCGCAATCGGTTAGCGCGTTCGGCTGTTAACCGAAAGGTTGGTGGTTCAATACCACCCAGGGACGTAATCGACTTTTTGGTCACATTTTGGAGAACTAGATGTTGACAAGTTAAAACATTAAATCACCTCTTGTGGTATAGTGTTCCTGATCTTAAGTCACAGAAGCTCCTGAAAGCTGCACTCTTCATCAGAAAGTACCAATGTTTCTCCTATGTTCTTCAGTAGATAAAGAATCTTACAAAAGCTCTTTAAAATAATGACTATTAAATCTATGTCTAGGAATTTTTTTATGGTACTAACTTGAATCTAGTCTTATTTTGTTGACTTGGAACAATCAGTCAGCACATTTGGTTTCTATCTCAAAGGTTTGTGGTTTAATCCCACCCAGGGATATTTTTGACCTTGTGATCATATTTTGAAGAACCTTAGGTAGACAAGTTAAAACATAAAACCACCTCTTGTTATGCAGTATATCTAGACTTCTCTGATACAATTCCTCTTAAAAGTAGTTAATTAGGTAAGTTTTTAGGAAACCATTGAAGCACATTTTAGTGTTTGTACCAATGTGTTTCTTTGTTCTTTAATGGATGAACAGTTTTACTAAATCTCTTTTTTAACATAATAAAAAAGATAGAACTGAGACAAAATATTAATCTCAGTTTTGTATTGGTTTAATCAACAAATAATTATAAAAAAACAAAGATAGCAGAGGATGGTTTCGATCCATCGACCTCTGGGTTATGGGCCCAGCACGCTTCCGCTGCGCCACTCTGCTAATCATATAAACAGCTTCAGCTCCTGAAAGCTTACCTCTTGACAAGAAAGTACCAATTTGTTTTTTTGTTCTTCAACGGAGGAAGAGTTTTACAAAAGATCTCCAGATGTTGGCATTTTACACATATTTCAATAAATCATTTTTAGATCACTAATTTGATACAACTTTAGAGGGGTCTCTGTGGCGCAATCGGTTAGCGCGTTCGGCTGTTAACCGAAAGGTTGGTGGTTCAATCCCACCCAGGGACGTAATCGACTTTTTGGTCACATTTTGGAGAACTAGATGTTGACAAGTTAAAACATTAAATCACCTCTTGTGGTATAGTGTTCCTGATCTTAAGTCACAGAAGCTCCTGAAAGCTGCACTCTTCATCAGAAAGTACCAATGTTTCTCCTCTGTTCTTCAGTAGATAAAGAATCTTACAAAAGCTCTTTAAAATAATGACTATTAAATCTATGTCTAGGAATTTTTTTATGGTACTTGTGAGGTTAGCAAACTGACCGTAAGACTGTAATTATGATATTTTATTAGGTGTAGTAATTAATGTACTATTTTAGTCCGTCTGTACCCTCTTATTCTCCATAGATGTTTCTATCCCCCAAATCTGTGTGTATTTCCAGATCATATAGTATTAGGCTGTAGAACTCCACAGTAATTAATGTACATTTTAGGTCTCTTGTTCACTGCAGATGTTTCTATCCCCCATATCTGTGTGTACCATAGTATTAGATGCTGTTAAGCAAATATGGTCGGACAGGAAATACCCAGGAAAGAATTCACCAAAAGGTTATGTCCAATTACCATACTTTTGTTCCTGCTATCACAGGAGGGTGGTAGCTGAGGGACAATCTTCACAGGGGGTGATCCAATTCCCCTGCTATCAACAGGAAATGTTCACAGGGGGTAATCAGGACATAATGTAATCAGACTGTGTTTTGTATCTTGTGTTGACACTGCTCTGCATATCTCTGGCCCCTTCCAGACTTTCTGTGGCCTGACCCAGCAGGGGGGGGGGCAGCAGCAGTACCTGGGAGGGGGGATAAACCTGACTTGAATATACCAATAGAGATTGAGTGCAAGCCCACTGATGGTATGGAGACGCGTGGGAATTTAGAAGTTTTTAAAATGACTGGCACACAAGCCAGAGAGAGAATTTGATGGACTGTCCTGGACTAAGAGGTTATGCTCTGTCTAGGTATCGTGTGGACTTATCTGCTATCACTGATGTGTGGAATAAGTGATAGTTTCGTTATTTGGACTGTGATGCTACAAGGACTTTGCTACCCGGATGTTTTTATGCTACCATTTGAATCTTTTTCCTGTCTTCATCTACATGTGTGTGCTGTGATAAAAATAAACCATATTTTGGTTTCATCTGCTCGGTGTCTGAGTGATTGAAGAACCCTGTATCTTCACATTTGGCGGCAGCGACAGTGGGATCATTCAGACACCAACCATCAAGCACAGAAAGCACAGAGAACAGAGGATCAGACCGTATGTAAGGAAACGGAAAATGCAATAAGGTGATGTTCAGCAAGTGAGCAGGTGTCATTCCTGTGGAAAGGGAAAATGTTTCCAAGGAAAGAAAATCCATGCCTCAAGACCCCTGAAGCAGAGGAGCTCAGGGATGGAGGTTCTTCAGTGTATCGGCAGGCTGGGAAGCCGGATCTGTTATTTATTGTCAGAAAAATGCAGTATATCTGGGAGTACTGGGAAGAAGCTCAGCAGATGATCAGCGGGTGGAGAGTATCCAGCATACAGGACAAGTTGTGTTACCTGGGGGATGCATTCCTGCACTGTAAAGGTGAGGCCACCTCGTGGAATCTGCTGGGGGAGCCAGAGTTTGTAGAATTTACAGAGGAAGTGATTGCTACAGTTACCCAGATGCTACAAAGAGGACAATATTCTGAGGCTGAAGGACAAGTCCAGAATAAATTGATGCCCCAGATAGAACCAGAGGAAAGGTCTAGAAGGGGGCTACTGCAATCTGGGCAGACAACCGAGGGGTCTGCCACGGAATTAATTGTTACCGCAAGAGAAGGGTCGTTGTCAGGGGGGCCCCTAACTGCCCTTGAAGAAATGAGTATGGAGGAGCTGATAGCAGAATGTCAGCTGCGAGGTATACCCATCCAATCCTGCACTCGCGGGGTAATCCTTCAGCAGATCCTTCACGATCAGGGAGATCCTACAAATGCATTTGCTGATTATCGGGCATGGATCCTCCATTTCGGTGCACAGTTGAGTGTGTGGGAACATTTGCAGTGTCTGGAGGAGTGCTTCGTGGTGGCAGAGGAAGAGGCGATTGATCGCGGGCTCCTGGATACCCCAGCATGGCAAGATCAGTGTCGCAGGGGGCGTGATGAAAGGCACCGTTTGCAACTGCTTCTCCCCCATCCTAGGGAGGAAGCTGCTCAGTGTTCTCTGCAGGGGGAGGTTATCCCCAACGTGAAGGAAGTGAGGCCTCTGAGCCAGGCACCCCGGGAGGAGCTGCACTACAGCTTCCCTTTTGCTGAGGTGGGAGATGCATAATTATTAACCTGCTGCCAGGGGATCTATGAGGACTGCGTCCAGGAGGAGATCACCGTGGTTAGAGGAGTATATGACAACATCCAGGCCACAAGCATACCAGTCGCAGATGATGTCGTGCTTCAGGCTGCCCAGCATATTCAGCTGGGGAACGTGGTTATCCTGGAGACTGAGGACTGCGCAGAGGAAGCGGCAGGTGAGACCCAGGCTTTTGAGGGGGTAGGACTGGCCGTGGACCAGCTTGCCCTGCAGCCACCAGCGGAATTGTTCCTGATGGAGGGTCCCTTCTCAGCCCTGGGCATTGAGACCAAATGCTATAGTGAAAATTGCCATGCCCCTAGTTTGGGTTTGAGGGAGGAAGGATGTGACAGAGTGGCGGAAGTGCCAGGGCCAGAGCTCCGATATTGGGCTGCCGTTTGGCAGATGTTCCTTGGGCAAGAGGGGGAGGTGGAAACTGCTCCCTGCCCCATTGTGCCAGAGGCAAAAATATTAGCACACCCTATAGGTGTGCCCGGTGTGAAAGTTTGCGATGTTGCAGAGGGGGGGTACCCAACATTTGAGGATGGGGGATTGCTAACTCACTTGTTAGTTAACATGCATAACTTATATTGTGATATTGCCCTTGCTGCTTCTGCAAACCAGCCGCCTTTTACAAGATGGGTTTGGTATGATGTCACTCTGTGGGACTCAGGTGGTAGATCCAAACCTCAGATTCTCTGCTCTGCATCCCACTACAGGTTGTTATTGGTTCCAGAACAACTTGGTACAGGAACTAAAATAGTAGGGGAAGGAATGTGAGGTTAGCAAACTGACCGTAAGACTGTAATTATGATATTTTATTAGGTGTAGTAATTAATGTACTATTTTAGTCCGTCTGTACCCTCTTATTCTCCATAGATGTTTCTATCCCCCAAGTCTGTGTGTATTTCCAGATCATATAGTATTAGGCTATAGAACTCCACAGTAATTAATGTACATTTTAGGTCTCTTGTTCACTGCAGATGTTTCTATCCCCCATATCTGTGTGTACCATAGTATTAGATGCTGTTAAGCAAATATGGTCGGACAGGAAATACCCAGGAAAGAATTCACCAAAAGGTTATGTCCAATTACCATACTTTTGTTCCTGCTATCACAGGAGGGTGGTAGCTGAGGGACAATCTTCACAGGGGGTGATCCAATTCCCCTGCTATCAACAGGAAATGTTCACAGGGGGTAATCAGGACATAATGTAATCAGACTGTGTTTTGTATCTTGTGTTGACACTGCTCTGCATATCTCTGGCCCCTTCCAGACTTTCTGTGGCCTGACCCAGCAGGGGGGGGGGCAGCAGCAGTACCTGGGAGGGGGGATAAACCTGACTTGAATATACCAATAGAGATTGAGTGCAAGCCCACTGATGGTATGGAGACGCGTGGGAATTTAGAAGTTTTTAAAATGACTGGCACACAAGCCAGAGAGAGAATTTGATGGACTGTCCTGGACTAAGAGGTTATGCTCTGTCTAGGTATCGTGTGGACTTATCTGCTATCACTGATGTGTGGAATAAGTGATAGTTTCGTTATTTGGACTGTGATGCTACAAGGACTTTGCTACCCGGATGTTTTTATGCTACCATTTGAATCTTTTTCCTGTCTTCATCTACATGTGTGTGCTGTGATAAAAATAAACCATATTTTGGTTTCATCTGCTCGGTGTCTGAGTGATTGAAGAACCCTGTATCTTCACATTTGGCGGCAGCGACAGTGGGATCATTCAGACACCAACCATCAAGCACAGAAAGCACAGAGAACAGAGGATCAGACCGTATGTAAGGAAACGGAAAATGCAATAAGGTGATGTTCAGCAAGTGAGCAGGTGTCATTCCTGTGGAAAGGGAAAATGTTTCCAAGGAAAGAAAATCCATGCCTCAAGACCCCTGAAGCAGAGGAGCTCAGGGATGGAGGTTCTTCAGTGTATCGGCAGGCTGGGAAGCCGGATCTGTTATTTATTGTCAGAAAAATGCAGTATATCTGGGAGTACTGGGAAGAAGCTCAGCAGATGATCAGCGGGTGGAGAGTATCCAGCATACAGGACAAGTTGTGTTACCTGGGGGATGCATTCCTGCACTGTAAAGGTGAGGCCACCTCGTGGAATCTGCTGGGGGAGCCAGAGTTTGTAGAATTTACAGAGGAAGTGATTGCTACAGTTACCCAGATGCTACAAAGAGGACAATATTCTGAGGCTGAAGGACAAGTCCAGAATAAATTGATGCCCCAGATAGAACCAGAGGAAAGGTCTAGAAGGGGGCTACTGCAATCTGGGCAGACAACCGAGGGGTCTGCCACGGAATTAATTGTTACCGCAAGAGAAGGGTCGTTGTCAGGGGGGCCCCTAACTGCCCTTGAAGAAATGAGTATGGAGGAGCTGATAGCAGAATGTCAGCTGCGAGGTATACCCATCCAATCCTGCACTCGCGGGGTAATCCTTCAGCAGATCCTTCACGATCAGGGAGATCCTACAAATGCATTTGCTGATTATCGGGCATGGATCCTCCATTTCGGTGCACAGTTGAGTGTGTGGGAACATTTGCAGTGTCTGGAGGAGTGCTTCGTGGTGGCAGAGGAAGAGGCGATTGATCGCGGGCTCCTGGATACCCCAGCATGGCAAGATCAGTGTCGCAGGGGGCGTGATGAAAGGCACCGTTTGCAACTGCTTCTCCCCCATCCTAGGGAGGAAGCTGCTCAGTGTTCTCTGCAGGGGGAGGTTATCCCCAACGTGAAGGAAGTGAGGCCTCTGAGCCAGGCACCCCGGGAGGAGCTGCACTACAGCTTCCCTTTTGCTGAGGTGGGAGATGCATAATTATTAACCTGCTGCCAGGGGATCTATGAGGACTGCGTCCAGGAGGAGATCACCGTGGTTAGAGGAGTATATGACAACATCCAGGCCACAAGCATACCAGTCGCAGATGATGTTGTGCTTCAGGCTGCCCAGCATATTCAGCTGGGGAACGTGGTTATCCTGGAGACTGAGGACTGCGCAGAGGAAGCGGCAGGTGAGACCCAGGCTTTTGAGGGGGTAGGACTGGCCGTGGACCAGCTTGCCCTGCAGCCACCAGCGGAATTGTTCCTGATGGAGGGTCCCTTCTCAGCCCTGGGCATTGAGACCAAATGCTATAGTGAAAATTGCCATGCCCCTAGTTTGGGTTTGAGGGAGGAAGGATGTGACAGAGTGGCGGAAGTGCCAGGGCCAGAGCTCCGATATTGGGCTGCCGTTTGGCAGATGTTCCTTGGGCAAGAGGGGGAGGTGGAAACTGCTCCCTGCCCCATTGTGCCAGAGGCAAAAATATTAGCACACCCTATAGGTGTGCCCGGTGTGAAAGTTTGCGATGTTGCAGAGGGGGGGTACCCAACATTTGAGGATGGGGGATTGCTAACTCACTTGTTAGTTAACATGCATAACTTATATTGTGATATTGCCCTTGCTGCTTCTGCAAACCAGCCGCCTTTTACAAGATGGGTTTGGTATGATGTCACTCTGTGGGACTCAGGTGGTAGATCCAAACCTCAGATTCTCTGCTCTGCATCCCACTACAGGTTGTTATTGGTTCCAGAACAACTTGGTACAGGAACTAAAATAGTAGGGGAAGGAATGTGAGGTTAGCAAACTGACCGTAAGACTGTAATTATGATATTTTATTAGGTGTAGTAATTAATGTACTATTTTAGTCCGTCTGTACCCTCTTATTCTCCATAGATGTTTCTATCCCCCAAGTCTGTGTGTATTTCCAGATCATATAGTATTAGGCTATAGAACTCCACAGTAATTAATGTACATTTTAGGTCTCTTGTTCACTGCAGATGTTTCTATCCCCCATATCTGTGTGTACCATAGTATTAGATGCTGTTAAGCAAATATGGTCGGACAGGAAATACCCAGGAAAGAATTCACCAAAAGGTTATGTCCAATTACCATACTTTTGTTCCTGCTATCACAGGAGGGTGGTAGCTGAGGGACAATCTTCACAGGGGGTGATCCAATTCCCCTGCTATCAACAGGAAATGTTCACAGGGGGTAATCAGGACATAATGTAATCAGACTGTGTTTTGTATCTTGTGTTGACACTGCTCTGCATATCTCTGGCCCCTTCTAGACTTTCTGGGGCCTGACCCAGCAGGGGGGGGGGGGCAGCAGAAGTACCTGGGAGGGGGGATAAACCTGACTTGAATCCACCAATAGAGATTGAATGCAAGCCCACTGATGGTATGGAGATGCGTGGGAATTTAGAAGTTTTTAAAATGACTGGCACACAAGCCAGAGAGAGAATTTGATGGACTGTCCTGGACTAAGAGGTTATGCTCTGTCTAGGTATCGTGTGGACTAATCTGCTATCACTGCTGTGTGGAATAAGTGATAGTTTCGTTATTTGGACTGTGATGCTACAAGGACTTTGCTACCCGGATGTTTTTATGCTACCATTTGAATCTTTTTCCTGTCTTCATCTACATGTGTGTGCTGTGATAAAAATAAACCATATTTTGGTTTCATCTGCTCGGTGTCTGAGTGATTGAAGAACCCTGTATCTTCACATTTGGCGGCAGCGACAGTGGGATCATTCAGACACCAACCATCGAGCACAGAAAGCACAGAGAACAGAGGATCAGACCGTATGTAAGGAAACGGAAAATGCAATAAGGTGATGTTCAGCAAGTGAGCAGGTGTCATTCCTGTGGAAAGGGAAAATGTTTCCAAGGAAAGAAAATCCATGCCTCAAGACCCCTGAAGCAGAGGAGCTCAGGGATGGAGGTTCTTCAGTGTATCGGCAGGCTGGGAAGCCGGATCTGTTATTTATTGTCAGAAAAATGCAGTATATCTGGGAGTACTGGGAAGAAGCTCAGCAGATGATCAGCGGGTGGAGAGTATCCAGCATACAGGACAAGTTGTGTTACCTGGGGGATGCATTCCTGCACTGTAAAGGTGAGGCCACCTCGTGGAATCTGCTGGGGGAGCCAGAGTTTGTAGAATTTACAGAGGAAGTGATTGCTACAGTTACCCAGATGCTACAAAGAGGACAATATTCTGAGGCTGAAGGACAAGTCCAGAATAAATTGATGCCCCAGATAGAACCAGAGGAAAGGTTTAGAAGGGGGCTACTGCAATCTGGGCAGACAACCGAGGGGTCTGCCACGGAATTAATTGTTACCGCAAGAGAAGGGTCGTTGTCAGGGGGGCCCCTAACTGCCCTTGAAGAAATGAGTATGGAGGAGCTGATAGCAGAATGTCAGCTGCAAGGTATACCCATCCAATCCTGCACTCGCGGGGTAATCCTTCAGCAGATCCTTCACGATCAGGGAGATCCTACAAATGCATTTGCTGATTATCGGGCATGGATCCTCCATTTCGGTGCACAGTTGAGTGTGTGGGAACAATTGCAGTGTCTGGAGGAGTGCTTCGTGGTGGCAGAGGAAGAGGCGATTGATCGCGGGCTCCTGGATACCCCAGCATGGCAAGATCAGTGTCGCAGGGGGCGTGATGAAAGGCACCGTTTGCAACTGCTTCTCCCCCATCCTAGGGAGGAAGCTGCTCAGTGTTCTCTGCAGGGGGAGGTTATCCCCAACGTGAAGGAAGTGAGGCCTCTGAGCCAGGCACCCCGGGAGGAGCTGCACTACAGCTTCCCTTTTGCTGAGGTGGGAGATGCAGAATTATTAACCTGCTGCCAGGGGATCTATGAGGACTGCGTCCAGGAGGAGATCACCGTGGTTAGAGGAGTATATGACAACATCCAGGCCACAAGCATACCAGTCGCAGATGATGTCGTGCTTCAGGCTGCCCAGCATATTCAGCTGGGGAACGTGGTTATCCTGGAGACTGAGGACTGCGCAGAGGAAGCGGCAGGTGAGACCCAGGCTTTTGAGGGGGTAGGACTGGCCGTGGACCAGCTTGCCCTGCAGCCACCAGCGGAATTGTTCCTGATGGAGGGTCCCTTCTCAGCCCTGGGCATTGAGACCAAATGCTATAGTGAAAATTGCCATGCCCCTAGTTTGGGTTTGAGGGAGGAAGGATGTGACAGAGTGGCGGAAGTGCCAGGGCCAGAGCTCCGATATTGGGCTGCCGTTTGGCAGATGTTCCTTGGGCAAGAGGGGGAGGTGGAAACTGCTCCCTGCCCCATTGTGCCAGAGGCAAAAATATTAGCACACCCTATAGGTGTGCCCGGTGTGAAAGTTTACGATGTTGCAGAGGGGGGGTACCCAACATTTGAGGATGGGGGATTGCTAACTCACTTGTTAGTTAACATGCATAACTTATATTGTGATATTGCCCTTGCTGCTTCTGCAAACCAGCCGCCTTTTACAAGATGGGTTTGGTATGATGTCACTCTGTGGGACTCAGGTGGTAGATCCAAACCTCAGATTCTCTGCTCTGCATCCCACTACAGGTTGTTATTGGTTCCAGAACAACTTGGTACAGGAACTAAAATAGTAGGGGAAGGAATGTGAGGTTAGCAAACTGACCGTAAGACTGTAATTATGATATTTTATTAGGTGTAGTAATTAATGTACTATTTTAGTCCGTCTGTACCCTCTTATTCTCCATAGATGTTTCTATCCCCCAAGTCTGTGTGTATTTCCAGATCATATAGTATTAGGCTATAGAACTCCACAGTAATTAATGTACATTTTAGGTCTCTTGTTCACTGCAGATGTTTCTATCCCCCATATCTGTGTGTACCATAGTATTAGATGCTGTTAAGCAAATATGGTCGGACAGGAAATACCCAGGAAAGAATTCACCAAAAGGTTATGTCCAATTACCATACTTTTGTTCCTGCTATCACAGGAGGGTGGTAGCTGAGGGACAATCTTCACAGGGGGTGATCCAATTCCCCTGCTATCAACAGGAAATGTTCACAGGGGGTAATCAGGACATAATGTAATCAGACTGTGTTTTGTATCTTGTGTTGACACTGCTCTGCATATCTCTGGCCCCTTCCAGACTTTCTGGGGCCTGACCCAGCAGGGGGGGGGGGCAGCAGAAGTACCTGGGAGGGGGGATAAACCTGACTTGAATCCACCAATAGAGATTGAGTGCAAGCCCACTGATGGTATGGAGACGCGTGGGAATTTAGAAGTTTTTAAAATGACTGGCACACAAGCCAGAGAGAGAATTTGATGGACTGTCCTGGACTAAGAGGTTATGCTCTGTCTAGGTATCGTGTGGACTTATCTGCTATCACTGCTGTGTGGAATAAGTGATAGTTTCGTTATTTGGACTGTGATGCTACAAGGACTTTGCTACCCGGATGTTTTTATGCTACCATTTGAATCTTTTTCCTGTCTTCATCTACATGTGTGTGCTGTGATAAAAATAAACCATATTTTGGTTTCATCTGCTCGGTGTCTGAGTGATTGAAGAACCCCGTATCTTCACAGTACTAACTTGAATCTAGTCTTATTTTGTTGACTTGGAACAATCAGTCAGCACATTTGGTTTCTATCTCAAAGGTTTGTGGTTTAATCCCACCCAGGGATATTTTTGACCTTGTGATCATATTTTGAAGAACCTTAGGTAGACAAGTTAAAACATAAAACCACCTCTTGTTATGCAGTATATCTAGACTTCTCTGATACAATTCCTCTTAAAAGTAGTTAATTACGTAAGTTTTTAGGAAACCATTGAAGCACATTTTAGTGTTTGTACCAATGTGTTTCTTTGTTCTTTAATGGATGAACAGTTTTACTAAATCTCTTTTTTAACATAATAAAAAAGATAGAACTGAGCCAAAATATTAATCTCAGTTTTGTATTGGTTTAATCAACAAATAATTATAAAAAACAAAGATAGCAGAGGATGGTTTCGATCCATCGACCTCTGGGTTATGAGCCCAGCACGCTTCCGCTGCGCCACTCTGCTAATCATATAAACAGCTTCAGCTCCTGAAAGCTTACCTCTTGACAAGAAAGTACCAATTTGTTTTTTTGTTCTTCAATGGAGGAAAAGTTTTACAAAAGATCTCCAGATGTTGGACTTTTACACATATTTCAATAAATCATTTTTAGATCACTAATTTGATACAACTTTAGAGGGGTCTCTGTGGCGCGTTCAGCTGTTAACCGAAAGGTTGGTGGTTCAATCCCACCCAGGGACGTAATCGACTTTTTGGTCACATTTTGGAGAACTAGATGTTGACAAGTTAAAACATTAAATCACCTCTTGTGGTATAGTGTTCCTGATCTTAAGTCACAGAAGCTCCTGAAAGCTTCACTCTTCATCAGAAAGTACCAATGTTTCTCCTCTGTTCTTCAGTAAATAAAGAATCTTACAAAAGCTCTTTAAAATAATGACTATTAAATATATGTCTAGGAATTTTTTTATGGTACTAACTTGAATCTAGTCTTATTTTGTTGACTTGGAACAATCAGTCAGCACATTTGGTTTCTATCTCAAAGGTTTGTGGTTTAATCCCACCAAGGGATATTTTTGACCTTGTGATCATATTTTGAAGAACCTTAGGTAGACAAGTTAAAACCACCTCTTGTTATGCAGTATAACACATAAAACCACCTCTTGTTATGCAGTATATCTAGACTTCTCTGATACAATTCCTCTTAAAAGTAGTTAATTAGGTAAGTTTTTAGGAAACCATTGAAGCACATTTTAGTGTTTGTACCAATGTGTTTCTTTGTTCTTTAATGGATGAACAGTTTTACTAAAACTCTTTTTTAACATAATAAAAAAGATAGAACTGAGCCAAAATATTAATCTCAGTTTTGTATTGGTTTAATCAACAAATAATTATAAAAAAAACAAAGATAGCAGAGGATGGTTTCGATCCATCGACCTCTGGGTTATGGGCCCAGCACGCTTCCGCTGCGCCACTCTGCTAATCATATAAACAGCTTCAGCTCCTGAAAGCTTACCTCTTGACAAGAAAGTACCAATTTGTTTTTTTGTTCTTCAATGGAGGAAGAGTTTTACAAAAGATCTCCAGATGTTGGCATTTTACACATATTTCAATAAATCATTTTTAGATCACTAATTTGATACAACTTTAGAGGGGTCTCTGTGGCGCGTTCAGCTGTTAACCGAAAGGTTGGTGGTTCAATCCCACCCAGGGACGTAATCGACTTTTTGGTCACATTTTGGAGAACTAGATGTTGACAAGTTAAAACATTAAATCACCTCTTGTGGTATAGTGTTCCTGATCTTAAGTCACAGAAGCTCCTGAAAGCTTCACTCTTCATCAGAAAGTACCAATGTTTCTCCTCTGTTCTTCAGTAAATAAAGAATCTTACAAAAGCTCTTTAAAATAATGACTATTAAATATATGTCTAGGAATTTTTTTATGGTACTAACTTGAATCTAGTCTTATTTTGTTGACTTGGAACAATCAGTCAGCACATTTGGTTTCTATCTCAAAGGTTTGTGGTTTAATCCCACCAAGGGATATTTTTGACCTTGTGATCATATTTTGAAGAACCTTAGGTAGACAAGTTAAAACCACCTCTTGTTATGCAGTATAACACATAAAACCACCTCTTGTTATGCAGTATATCTAGACTTCTCTGATACAATTCCTCTTAAAAGTAGTTAATTAGGTAAGTTTTTAGGAAACCATTGAAGCACATTTTAGTGTTTGTACCAATGTGTTTCTTTGTTCTTTAATGGATGAACAGTTTTACTAAAACTCTTT